>NC_054383.1:16347500-16672500 GCF_017654675.1 Xenopus laevis
ATGCAATGCTTGGAATTAGACCAGATGCATTAGTTATAATAAGGTCTAGAGTAGATCAACAATTGCAAACCTGACTTGTTAAGAAGCTTTTTTCTGTTTTCTCTGCACTAAAATAATTTTTTTAAAAATAACTAAGCTAAAACATATTTTTATTAGTATCCAACTGTGCCTCATCCATGTCTTGCTGATTATTTTCTTTTATGAGCGACTTTAAACTGGGTTTCACATATAGGCAAATAACCCAGCCTCTCATCTATTACAATGAAGTATTAGAGCTGACTCTGACTGCTGCATGAAGACAGACAGTAACTAGATTATTTCATAAATGCCACAAAATTTTAAATCAATTACATTTAAAAAAAGTTTCTTATTTCCATGAGATTAAAAACGAATATTACATTTTAAGTTTTGCGATGGTTCCCGTTTAAGTACTGAGTCAAGTAATTTGGAATTATAATAATAGCTTGAGAACATGATGGTGCGCACAACCTAGTTATGTGAGCTAATATTCTTACAAGCCCAGGGATTTCCAACAAATTTGTAACAATTTGAATTGTTATGATATATCTGGCATATATTTCCTTTACTCCACATTTCTGTAGATGGAAACAAATTCACCTTAGCTCAATTACCCTTTAATCAAAGTCTCACATGAGCTACTTGCTGAGCTAAAGGGTTTAATCACCTCATTTAGTTTGGCGATGTAGTTTGATAAACTTAATTAAAATCACATTTTGTCAAATTACTCTGTGCTTTATCCAAGAAAGAAATCAGAACTCTTTTAATACTTAAAAAAACATTATATGGAAATGATATATTATATATATATTGCAAAGGAAACTGAAAAAAAACTGTCTATACTTAGGGGCAGATTCACTAAGGGTCGAATTTCGAAGTAAAAAATACTTTGAAATTCGACCCTCGAATTGAAATCCTTCGACTTCGAATATCGAAGTCGAAGGATTTAGCGCTAAACGTTCGTTCGATCGATCGAAGGATTTTTCGTTCGATCGAACGATTAAATCCTTCGAATCGAACGATTCGAAGGATTTTAATCCAACGATCGAAGGAAAATCCTTCGATCAAAAAAAGTTTAGCAAGCCTATGGGGACCTTCCCCATAGGCTAACATTGACTTCGGTAGGTTTTATCTGCCGAAGTAGGGGGTCGAAGTTTTTTTTAAAGGGAAAGTACTTCGACTATCGAATGGTCGAATAGTCGAACGATTTTTCGTTCGAATCGTTCGAATCGAAGTCGAAGGTCGTAGTCGAAGTAGCCCATTCGATGGTCGAAGTACCCAAAAAATACTTCGAAATTCGAAGTATTTTTCATTCGAATCCTTCACTCGAGCTTAGTGAATCGGCCCCTTAAACTAGGTAGAATTAAGATATTGTTTATGATATTGATGTTATAGGTAACTATATATTTGTTTTTTTTATATTTATTTGTCTCTATTTCATATAATTTCCCAGACTATGATCTCATATACAAAGGGGAACATGTATTTAATTTGCCACAATTCTAGAAAATTGCACCAAAAAAGCACACATTGGGATACTTTTGAATTCAAGTTTTCTAAATTCAAGTTTTTGAGATTTATTTTTTGTGCATATGCTACTAGTTGAAGATAATAAAAATGAATGTTTGTGATTTTTAGGGAAAAAACAAATTAGAAATTGAAGTAAATCGCTCATTATGTGTATTTGCTGGTGGTAATTCTGGGAATATGCTTTTTGTTTTATTATTTATTCATTTTCTTTTCATTTCCTATTTATCTCTCAGTCTGTCGTTCAACCTGCTGCCAGGTTGGCAAGGTCAATGGGACAGAATCTACAAGAAAATTCAAAATAAACATATGAATATTTTTTTAGACTACATATCTACATCATACCAAGTACTATTTGAAGGCACGCATTCCCTGTAACTGAGAAAATATATTACTCTTTAAAACACAGTCTAGTTTTTTTACAATGTCTCACAATTTTTTCCATGACCGAAAAAGAAAAGTAATTTTTCTTTGTTTCATTTCTAGCATATTTTTTGTAAGAATTTTGACAGATTTCCATATACAGGAGGAAATATCCTGTAAGAGCTTTTCTGGTTGCTGACTTTATCAACACAGTAGTATGTAGTCATAATATGTCAGTGAACATTTACTTTATTAGAAGGTCTTTTCTCACTGCAGGGCAGCCATGGCATAATAAATCAAGCTTTATTTTCAACAATTCTTCATCTCCTAAATTTATTGATGTACTGATAAGGAAGCCATCCGTTGTATTAAAATAGGGAACTAATTCTCCGCCAAGAGCATAGTTTCTTGTGCCCCTAAGGGATATAAAAGATGTTATGTAAAATATAAGGGATAAGTAACAATAAATAAAATGTCTACAGACATGGGAAATTGTACACTGATGACACATAAAACATAAAAGTAAAGGTTAAGAACAGTTTTTAAAGCCTTCTTAAAGAGAGCCTGGGGATCTGATTATAACTCTCATTATACAGTTGAATACTCTACTAGTAGTAATCTAAAGAATATCACCAAAGATTCTTTGTCATAAAAGTGGTTTTTGATCTTAAGGCAGGTATAAGAATGAAAGAATGAAGGCTGGTTTAAGTAAATGTTGCATTCAGTATCAAACTTGTGGGTTTTTTTCTTACTAAATGTGGAGACTGATGTGGAAAATCTGGCTGCAGTTCTCATTTCACACAGAAAATAATTTAATGGTATACAGTATCTGTTTAAAGCAGGTAAGAACTGTCTCCAAGGTTAAATTCAGGTATGGGACCTGTTATCCAGAATGCTCAGGACCTGGGGTTTTCCAGATAACAGATCTTTCTGTAATTTGGATCTTCATTCCTTAAAGGAACAGTAACACCAAAAAATGTGTTTTAAAGTAATGAAAATATAATGTAGTGTTGCCCTGCACTGGTAAAACTGACGTGTTTGCTTCAGAAACACTATTATAGTTCATATAACCAAGCTGCTGTGGAGCAATGGCAGAAATTGAAAAAAGGCTATATGGCACAGGTTAACTAATGGATAACAGATAACACCATTAGACAAACAGAGCTTATTTGCTATTTGCTGTGTAACCTGAGCCTTTTCTCCTTTGAATGGCTGCCCCCATTGCTACACAGCAGCTTAATATATATAAACAATAGTAGTGTGTCTTAAGCAAACACACCAGTTTTACCAGTGCAGGGCAACGCTGCATTATAGTTTCATTACTTTAAAACAATTTTTTGACGTTACTGTTCCTTTAAGTCAGGCATGTCTGAAGTCCGGCTCGGGGGCCAATTGCGGCCCGTTTTCAAATTTGCACCAGCCCTCAGCCTCCATCATGAAATTAATAATAATGAGGCCCCCCAACACAGTGCAATCAGGAATTGCGTAGCCGTAGCAGTAATATTTGGGCACATTAGTGAAATGATCGGCCACTTGGTCTATACTGCTGCCTGTGTGCTGAAGGTGTTAGTAATAGACACGTACTGGCACATAGTGACGATCCACTCTCACATACTTCTTTAGGGCTAAAGGTGCAATAGACGTACTGACGTGCCAGTACAGGAAACTAAAAAAGTATGAGAGAGTGGCGCATCACTATGTGCCAGTATGTGTCTATTACTAACACCTTCAGCACACAGGCAGCAGTATAGACCAAGTGGCAGATACATTTCACTAATGTGCCCAAATATTACTGCTACGGCTACGTTATTCCTTGTTTAAATGAGTTAAATGATGTTAATGGTTCAAAGAATGTCAGGCTGAATGTTCGGCCCCTACACATTTTCACCTCACCAAATTTGGACACCCCTGCCTTGTCTACTAAAATCATTTAAAAATTAAATAAACCCAATAGACCAGTTTTGTTTCCAATAAGGATTATATCTAATTTCTGATCAAATACTGTTTTATTATTACAGAGAAAAAGTAAACTATTTTAATACATTTTGATTGTTTCGATAAATAGGTCTATAGGAGACATTCTGTCCACAATAACTAGTACTGTGATACTGGAGACTCCATCAGAAACTCTGTTTTGTGTATTATGTAGTAAGATGAGCACAGTTTGCATTTGGATGGTAGATACTGTATCTTAGGGATGCACTGAATCCACTATTTTGGATTTGGCCGCACCCCCCAATCCTCTGCGAAAGATTCGGTCGTGTACCAAACCGAATCTGAATCCTAATTTGCACATGCAAATTAGGGGTGGTAAGGAGAGTTACTTCCTTGTATTGTGACAAAAGTCACGCAATTTCCCTCCCCGCCCCTAATTTGCATATGCAAATTAGGATTCGATTCGGTTTGGCCAGGCAGAAGGATTTGACCGAATCCGAATCCTGCTAAAAAAGGCCGAATCCTGGCCGAATCCCCAACTGAATCCTGGATTGAGTGCATCCCCACTGTAGCTACATGACTGAAGAATGTAGACAGCTCTTTGAGGTAAGAAAGATCAGGTTGTACAGGTGCTGAGCGAGAAAGATAATGCTTTTTTGACCAGTTGCCCCAGGGATTTGCAGCTTAATCCTGCCCACCCTTTCTGTTCTGATATTTTGTTCTTATTTACTTTAAATGTATCCAAATTGTATATTGCTATGTTTTTTGTAAATGTTTTATTTGGTAGCCTTTTAGATTATTGGTTAGGTCTTATATAGGTGGTAGAATAATTTGAAGAGTGACTTGCTAGAAGCTTTGGCCCATCTCTCTGCTCTTAAGACTCCTGGAAGATGAGGTGTCAATTTGCAACTGCTGCTCTTGTGCAGTTATGCAGTTGGCATAATGTGTGAGGTTATCTTTGTTGATTATTATTTATTATAATTCCTCAAGGTTACCTGTGTGTGTTATTTATTGGGGGTGGGAACAACCTTTACTTTGGTCATTGATGGTCATGTCCCCTTCCATTGCAAGGACAGAGGGATTTAGGGGCAAGGGTGATGCAGAGACCTTTGAAACAGAGGGTTTCTCAGGAGGAAGACCATGAGGAGGACCATGAGGAAGGCAGTCGTTCCATCCCATAAACAGTGTGATAGGTGCTAGTTTGCTCAAGAAAGAACATGCAATGTTCAAAGGAAAATAAATACAAACTTAACGCTTCTTACAACTACACATTTTCACAGGAAAAAAAATAACCCAAGCCCATATTTATACATAAATACGAATAAAACCAAATAATACAGGCTTCTTATTTGCAAAACATCATCCAATCTGTTCGGTTCTAGTGGCTGACTGCAGAGTGAGCCTGTGACAAACCAAACGGATGGCAGATTGCATAATCATTCAGATGGCTTTTAATGGAAAACAGAAAGTTCTGCGAGTAGCACAACGAGAATATTTCATGCCCGACACAACGCCCAGCTGTTTGCTTTATAAATGAAGAATCTGTATTCCAGAAAAAAATTTAAATTTCTGCAAGTGCCTTTATAAGAAAACAAGCATAGGAAATAAAGAAGAAAAATGAATATGATTGAAAAAAATACAAACGCAAGGGGCTAATTAAAAGGCTGGTTTTACACAAGTCACTGATTGGCAGAGTGGTTTTGCTTAATGTGGACTTGCTCAAGGTTGAATTACTGTCAATCAATCATATTAAACTATGTTTTTGATTTGAAATTGGTTAAATACGGGCTGATTATGTGCAAATATTGTTTTTTTAGCATCAGTGTTTATATTTTATTACATTTATTCAGTGTCGGACTGGGCAGACGGGACACTGGGAAAAAACATGGTGGGCCTTCCTGGGCCCCACTTGCATCTCACCCGCTGACACTGTCCCTTCTCCCCCATCACAGCCACATGGATGGAAGTATGTGGTGGAGCAAGAGTGTCCTATGATTAAAGGGATACTGTCATGAGAAAAACATTTTTTTTCAAAATGAATCAGATAATAGTGCTGCTCCAGCAGAATTCTGCACTGAAATCCATTTCTCAAAAGAGCAAACAGATTATTTTATATTTAATTTTGAAATCTGACATGGGGCTAGACATTTTGTCAATTTCCCAACTGCCCCAAGTCATGTGACTTGTGCTCTGATAAACTTCACTCACTCTTTACTGCTGTACTGCAAGTTGGAGTGATATCACCCCCTCCCTTTTCCCCCCCAGCAGCCAAACAAAAGAACAATGGGAAGGTAACCAGATAACAGCTCCCTAACACAAGATAACAACTGCCTGGTAGATCTAAGAACAACACTCAATAGTAAAAACCCATGTCTCACTGAGACACATTCAGTTACATTGAGAAGGAAAAACAGCAGCCTGCCAAAAAGCATTTCTCTACTAAAGTGCAGGCACAAGTCACATGACCAGGGGCAGCTGGGAAATTGACAAAATGTCTAGCCCCATGTCAGATTTCAAAATTGAATACAAAAAAATCTATTTGCACTTTTGAGAAATGGATTTCAGTGCAGAATTCTGCTGGAGCAGCACTATTAACTGATGCATTTTGAAAAAAAACATGTTTTGTGATGACAGGATCCCTTTAAGGATTTCTTTCCCGAAACGTGTAAAGCCATGTGGATCCATCCACTGTTGGAATAAATCCTCTTTATTTATTTTATCCTGAGTGCCACCTATCTGTTTTTATCTTTATTCACATTGAGGGCCCTTGAAGTTGAGGTCCTGGTGGGCCCTGACGACCCAGTCCAGCCCTGCATTTATTTTAAAAAAAGAAATGTTTGAGTATTTACCAGATGCATGTATAGCAGATATGAGTATCTTATGACAGGTATTATACAATATGGACAGGAGCACACATTATTATATAAGTGCCTAGAGGCACCCAAACAGTTCCAGTTCCTAGAGGCACCCAAGCAGTTGAGGAGCTCCTGCTGTGTGAGCAGTTCAGGAAAAGCAGAGGGACATGAGCTGGCATTAAAAAAACATATTCATGCATTTATATATCCCAGAGCTTTATATACAGGTAAATGATCCATTATCCAGAAATCAGTTCATCCAGAAAGCTTCAAATTATGGGAAGGCCATCTTCCATAGATTCCATTATAATTAAATAAACACAATTTTTAAAAATGATTTCCTTTTTTTCTGTAATAATGAAACAGAACCTTGTACTTGATATTAGTAATCCTTATCTGGAGGCAAAATATCATATTGGATTTAATTAATGTTGAAATTCTTTTTTAGTAGACAAAGTATGTTGATTCAAAATACGGAAAGATTCCTTATCTGCGAAATCCCATATCCCGGGCATTCTGGATACCATACCTGTATTCAAATAAAACTGCAAGATTACACCCAAAGCCCCCCAACTGTTGTGAACCAGCATTGCCCTTAGTCATCACCACCTTCCCTTTATAGAAAACCAGTATCTGCAGCCATGCTTCACACGATGTTCTCTTAAAACTTGTACAATTTTCTGCTCACCTCAACTCAGTTCGACAATTCCAGGCAGCATATTTCTTTTAATGTTTCTTTTGAAACTAAACAACCTCTGCAGATGCCTCAGTGTTCATCTAAGAGTCCTGCCAATAATATTGAGCCTTGCTTTGATTGTGTTCCTAATAGTTCCTTTTCTGCTGTGCAATTTTTTTTTTTTACTGTCAAACCTCCTCAAAATATCTTTTCTTTATTCACAGTCCCATATTTCTGTTTTATGCTACTTGTAATGCATTTTGATGCACGCTGGAATCAGAACCAAGGTATAATAAGCTCTTTATAGGGAAAACTGAGCACTGAGACACAATTTATCTGGGAAGAAATACAGGAATGCCATCTAACCCAAATCTATCTACAGAAAATTAGATTCAGCTGGTTTACAAGGTTCCTCTCAATAACTCAAAGATTATCATTCATGTTTCCATTGCAATAATTTTATGTTGTGCTTTGATCAATCTACAGTATCATCTACTGTATCCTCTATATTTGTCTATTGTCTATTTATTATCTGCCTATCTATCTAGCTATCTTCTATCTTTCTATCATTTCTTCATATCTATCTGGCAACCCTACCAAAGTCTCACCTTAGAGCTATTGCTCCTTGGGAAGAGCTTCCCCACATTTGGGGACCACTGCTTTATGGTATTCTTTATCTTTAAGGCAGTTCTCTGAAAGCACCAGAACTACAGTCATGTACTATGCCTGGAATTCATAGTAACATAGTAACAAAAATGGCAATCGGACTAGTCCCTAGATCAACTTGGACTATGAGCTATCTCCCATATCCCTGTATTCCCTCACTTGCTAAACACCATCCAACCCCTTCTTAAAGCTATCTAATGTATCAGCCTGTACCACTGATTCAGGGAGACAATTCCACATCTTCACAGCTCTCACTGTAACAAACCCCTTCCAAATATTTAGGTGGAACCTCTTTTCTTCAAATCGGAATGGGTGACCTCTTGTCAGCTGGAAAGACCTACTGGTAAATAAATAATTAGAGAGATTATTATATGATCCCCTTATATATTTAAACATAGCTATCACATCACCCCTTAAGCGCCTCTTCTCCAGCGTGAACATCCCCAATTTGGACAGTCTTTTTCTCATAGCTAAGATTTCCCATACCTTTCACCAGCTTAGTTGCCCTTCTCTGTACCCTCTCTAATACAATAATGTCCTGTTTGAGTGATGGAGACCAAAACTGTACGGCATATTATGGCTGCACAGCTGCTGCCCAATGTAACCCTATCTATCTATCTATCTATCTATCTATCTATCTATCTATCTATCTATCCATCATCTATCTATCCATCATCTATCTATCTATCTATCTATCTATCTATCTATCTACGGTATCTATCTAACTTACCAGTTTGATTCTTCACTGTAAGTATCTCACTAGGATGTCCTAGTTCCTCAGGTATCTCCAATGTGTGTTTCCCCAGCTTTTTCTCTTATTATTGAGGGTCCATTTACAGTTGGCGCAGCCAGTGGGAAGAGAGTAAAAAACATATGTGTATATGCAGAGTTATCTTGTGAATGGAGGTGTTGTAATTTTAAAAGCAGAACATATTATCTACTTTAATCTGCTGCAGATTTTTATCTACGTATATTCTGTAATAAGCATACTTAGAAGCAAGTCTATGAATCCATTTAAATAAAACCCAAAGGCAAACAACATTTTCATCAGGGAATACGGTTTATTTAAAGTAAGTGGAGAGTATTTACAGCTTATTTAACTGTCCCGTACACATTTAATGATATTGTTAGCCTTATATAACTATATAAAATCATTGTACCATTTGTGCTACATTCCACAGGCAGCCGTGTGATTAAAACGTGTCGTGATTTCTGGATATAGATTAATCCCTTTCAGCCTCACTACTTCCTAGATGTATTATTATTCACATTATTAATACTATTTGTCATAATTAAATAGTAGCATGCACCTGCTTACTAATAAACTAATGAGATTGCTATAAGTAAACATAAATATGTACAAATTCACTTAAAGTTATCTCTTGAGATCTTTTTACCCCCGAGGATTTACAAAAGAACACTAGGTAACATTTTAATTAAGGCAGGAATTAAAAAAAAATGTCCTGTTCCTTTTCTATAGTGCAAATAAGAGACGATAGCCAGCATTAGCAATTATTGCAAGAATTTTTCTTTTTTTATATTTATGTGTGTTTAGTTCATAGACCCTGCACTCAATGCAAGTATGGGTCATATATGTGTATTTTTATTTTGGTGACAGTTTAATTAGTAAAAGGGGTTTAGGAAGAGAGTGTCTGGATGAGCGTTTAGTAGTTAACTAAGAGAGAAAAGGATTTATCAATTCTGTGAAGGAAGAGCTATAGGAATTGGAATTGGTGTTGACGGGACCATAGAAAGTAAGAAAAGAGTTAAAGGGGAAGGAAACCTAGTTGGCGCAATGCCCCAAGCTTGTTACTTACCCTTCTGCGCAGGTCCAGTCCAGGGAGTTCACAGACGCCATCTTCTTCCACGCGATCTTCTTCCTGCTTTGAACGGCGCATGCGCAGTAGGAGCATTTCGCCGGTACGATCTACTGCGCATGTGCCAAAAGTACATCATGACTTTTGGCGCATGCGCAGTAGATCCGTACCGGCGAAATGCTCCTACTGCGCATGTGCCAAAACGCCGTTCAAAGCAGGAAGAAGATCGCGTGGAAGAAGATGTCGTCTGTGAACTCCCTGGACTGGACCTGCGCAGAAGGGTAAGTAACAAGTTAGGGGCATTTGCCCAGCGGGACGGGTAGGCCAGGGGGGAGGAGGGAGGGTGGGCAACACACGGGAGGGGGAGGGTTTTTGTGCCAACTAGGTTTCCTTCCCCTTTAAGGACTACCCCAGGTCAACATACCAGCTAACTAGTATGAGAATAAAATTCTGTGTAATCGGATTCTTCTGTGAGCCCCCCTGAATTGGATGGATTCTGTTCTAAAGCTAATCTTGATCACTGAGGGCAGAGCCACCTGTTTGGCTGTAAGAGCAGTTCTTTGTTTTTTCTATGCTGTGGAATGATATCTCTCCCACAGTTAACTCCCTTTTTACAAGTCTATAAATGACAATGACTGCTCAAGGAACCTAAGATAAGTATGCCCCTGTTAATAACTATCCCTTTTCTTGTCATGAGGAGAATTCCCTGTGTTTGGTTAGCCTCACTTGACACCTTGTTGAGTTAGTCTTGCCTTCTCTTCATGTTCTGGTGCCGGCCAACACCCAGTTCTGTTGGCAATTACTGCAAGACACGGTTCAAAAAGCTTCCATAAGGGCAGGTAAGGGTGCCAAATATAAATAGCAGAAAGATGCTGGATTTCAGAACAGTTCAGAAACTACTGTAGCAACAAAGGAATAGTCAAAATACAGGCAAGATACAAGCAGAGATCAACACGTTTTGCCAGGTCAAAAGCTAATCAAAACTATAAGACAGGCACAAATAGGAATTGCAGAAACAGAATAGGATACAGGACCGGACCACAACCCATGGCAAAACAAAGACCTGAACCTCAGTCAAATCAGTCAAGGGACAAGAATCAACTGGCCAACTAGAAGCGACCTATAATGGGCAGTTGCAATTTCCAGAAAACTCTGCTGGGAGGTGAAAGACTTGCACTTGCAGCTTAATTTAATGCACCTGCAACTGCTAATCAAAATTTGGGATATAGAGCAATGTTTAAACGCTTGCAGGCTGCCCTGCTAGCCTACAATTTAGATGAAACAGATGTAAGGCACAGGTTCAGCATTCAAATCCATCAGTTGGCAAATACCAGGATTACAGAATGGAGCATTTTATATAGAGTTAATAGACAAAGTAATAGACACAAGTGTAAAGTTGGTGAGTTATGAACCAATGCGTTAAAGCCCCATGTGTAGCCCACTCAGAACATACAATTAAAGGATCATTAGTGATGGGCGAATTTTCGCAGTTTCGCCGAAAAATTCGCGAATTTCGCGAAACGGCGAAAAATTCGTGAAACAGAGCCGGCGTCTCGTTTTTGATGCCGGCGCCCGTTTTTTCGACGCCGGCGCCCGTTTTTGAATTTTTTCCGCAAATTTTCGCGGGCGTTTCGCGAATTTATTCGCCTGCCGCGAATCGCGCAAATTCGCCGCGAATTCGCGCCTGGCGAATAAATTTGCCCATCACTAAGGATCATTAAATATTGTACCATAGACCAAATTAGGAGCTGAAACAACACAAAATCCTATGTTGCAACATGATAAACTTATGTATTACAACATGATGGAACAATTCCAGCAATTAGACTACAAAGTACTTTTGCACATAAGAAGTAGCAGATTTCTGTTGAAGTTGGCAGCATTCTATAATCACACCTTAAATAGAACTCTGCTGTCAATTTAATCTATTTTTTGCCTTTGCAGCACGTGACTTGGTAAAACCACAAAACTAAAGTAAAAAAGTAAACTGTGTTACAGATATAAAACCAGTCCTTAGGGCAAGGCCAGACGTGGCATTTTGCGTCGTTTTTACGTTGCATTTTTAAAAGAGAACAGCCAGGCGTAAATACACCACTGAAACCACGTGCGACCAACAACATGCGTTTTTCAGCACGTAGGATTCTTTTCCCAATATGCACTTCTCATTGTTTTCATTGTTCTCATTGAGAATTTGGACCCCATATTTAAAATACGCTGCGTATTTATGCAAAGTGTGGTTTCAAACGTGCAGATCCCATAGAGTCTATTGGTAGCTTCTTGACGTATTGGCGTTTCTGCTAAAAAACCCCAATACTGGCGTCCTCTGGCGGATTTCAACTTGCAAGCTCCCTGTGTGAATTGCCATAGTGCGTTTTCCATTCGTTTCAGTGGTAGTGCAGTTTATGCGTATTTACACCTGGCTGTTCTTTTTTAAAACGCAACGTAAAAACACGGGAAAAAGGCCACGTCTGGCCATGCCCTAAATGTGACACAGAAATGGTAGTGTTTTTTGTATGTTTACTTAAAAACTTCTTAGATCTCATCAGTGCAAGATATTGGAACATTCTGATTCTGAGGTGGCAGGACTTGGAGAGCAGCAAAACAAAGGAACCATCATGGTTACGCTTCGAAGGACTTAAAAGAGCCAAAGAGTCCATTTAAAGGCTTTCTCATTTCAGTGAGTAAGAAAATACTGCACATTTTGGAGCCAAATAGAAATAGAGGGGAAGGCTTTCTAAGTTACACTAAGGGGTCCATTTACTAACATTCAGATTTTTTTCCCAACAAATTGTATTTTTTCTCAATTTTTTTTTTTATTTCTCTAAAACTCGAAAAAATGAAGGGCCTATAGAAGTCAATGGGAGCTGCGCTGATCCTATTGGACCCTTTTTTTAACCTTTTGGAGGATGTTGGATTTTTTTTGTGTTAGTAATTGTTGAAATACTAATATTTCTAGAGGTTTAAGAGGTTTTTGTAATTTTATTCAGATCGTTAAGCCTTTTTTCGTTTGTACTTTCTAAATTCTGATCTTTTAGTAACTTTCATGGCATTCTTGGTCTTAGGGAAAATGAGTTTAACCGAGGTTTCAAAAATCTCTAATAAAATAAAAATTCAATCTTTAATAAATGGGCCTCTAATACATTGCTTAACTTGCTAGACTAGATCAAGTCCTAAAGATTATTTTTTAATAGTCTTATGGTTATTATCACGGTAAAACTTCCAATTTCTCCAAATATAAACTGTTATTGAGATTTCAAATTCAATATCTACTTTTAGTAAATTAGTAACTCCTTTCTTTAATGTGGTGTGGTCTGAGATTTTCACCCTGAGTTATATGAAGGCAATATATATAAACTGGATCAAAAAGTCCCTAGTGGGGCTAATTTATAAACATTGGGCAAATTTGTACCTGGGCAGTAACCCTTAGCAACCAATCAGTGATTAGCTTTTTTCCTCCAGCTGCAGGGGAATGTGGAAAGCAATAATCTGGTTGGCTGCCATGGGATAATGCCCAGGTGCAAATGTGCTTGGTGTTTATAGATGACCTCCCGTATGTACGTGGAAAAGGATTCAGATAAAAAAACGGTTGATTTGCTGTAATGTTGTGCATATTATTGCTATATGTAATAAATCTTTAGAATCAACCTGGGTTTAGGTTAATGATTCACATTAAAACATTTTGGCAGAGGCATTTTAAAGAATTGGTGGCCCTGGGCAAAGATCCGGTAGGCCCTACTATCATTTCTCATGCAGTACGGCAATTTTTTTAAGACACACACACAGTTTTTAGTCGCACCTTGAAACACCATTTTACCAAAACATAACGCAGACGCGCCATTACAGAAAATGTATAATGAGCATATTAACCTCAGACATGCCACTATAATAATAAGGGAAATGGATAGCTGGCACATTAACCCTAGATATGCCTATATAATTCTTACAGAAAAATTAAAAATCAACATATTAACCCCAGATGTGCCAGCGTAATTTCTACAGAAAATGGCTTACCAGCATATTAGCCCCATCTGAGCCAGTAAAATCACTGTAGAAATGACCAATGGACACTCCATTAATCCCAGACAAGCCTGTAAGATTACTGAAAAATGGCCAATGATTACTCCATTAACTCCACACATGGCAGTAAGACCACTAGTGATGGGCGAATTTGCGGCGTTTTGCGTTGCCAAAAAATTCGCGAAATTTGCAAAACAGCGAAAAATTTGCAGAATGGTGCCGGCGTCTCGTTTTTGGGTCCGGTGTCCGTTTTTGACGCCGGAGTCAAAAACGGACGTCAGCGTCAAAAACGGACGCCGTCGTCAAGAACGAGACACCGGCGCCGTATCGCGAATTTGTCGCCGTTTTGAGAATTTAGTGGGAAATTTTTGATACCGGCATCTGTTTTTGACGCCGGCATCCTTTTTTTTGGACGCCGGTGACATTTTTTTACGCCGTTTCGTGAATTTATTCGCCAGCGGAGAATTGCGCAAATTTGCCGCAAATTCGCGCCTGCCAAATAAATTCGCCCATCACTAAAGAACACTGATAAAATATATAAATGAATAAAATAAATATAAGCACTCTGCTATTAACTTCAAACATGACAGTTCAATGGATCGACGGATTCGATGAAACCACTACCTACACTTGCACAAGCAGAATACCAGTAGCAAAATTGACTTCTTTCCTTGTTTTCCCACATTGCTTGGCATGTTCCCTCTCTTGGCTTGTTTAAATGCCTGTGAAAAAATCCAAGATGGCTGATCTTACCGTGGAATGCACGGCCATGTTGGATTTTTTGTGAAGAGCAGAGAGTGAAGAGAAAATATTTAAAGAGTCAACTTGGCCGGCGTGAGGAGAAGAGCAGCAGCATGAGGAGTAGGTCTCAGAGGGAGGGAGAGTAAAATAATTTAATTAAAAAAAATAATTAGTGGCATAGTGGGCCCTTCAAGTCAGTGGGCCCTGGGCAGATGCTCATTTATCAAAGCAGCCCTGAGCCTTGGAGGAGGTTCTTGGAAGTTGTTAATGGAGAATGGGATTTCTGCAGAACCATTATAATAAAAAATAAATCGTTATTTTCATATAGTTCAATAGAATCAGTGTCTGTCAAGTCCGATTTCTCAAAATGTTTTGGTTTCATCGAGCCTGTGTCAGGATACCAAACACATATAGTTATTATGGTGTGTCCATGGATCATTTGCCCTGGGAATTTTTCTTAAATGCCAAATCAAATGTTTTCATTATTTTTAGATATGTTTAATGATTATATGTACAGTGTTATTTACGACACATTGAAATCAATAAATGTTTCAGCTTTGTACACCATGTTATGTAACTTTTGTTATATTAATTACAGTTTAGGATAAAGGGACATCGAATGATTCAAATGTTATACTTCAAGTGGAGGATGAATGTGGAAGCTGCATATTTAAGAAATGTATCATTATATTTTAATAAAAGATTATACTTAATTGTTCCTATTCCTCTAGAAATTCATGGCTCTACAGAGTAATAAAATCAAGGTTTAATAAAGCAGCTATGCATAAACATGAATTAGGATTATTCGCCATAATATTAATTGGGTTAATAACACAAGGACTCACTTGATGAAGACCAGGGATCAAAATGTATTATCGTTTAATTATAAACTGCAGTTATGGGAAATGTATAGAGAGTCCATCTCACAAAAGCTTGGAATCCAGGAGGTAATGTCGAATTAGTGGGTGCCTCAAGCTTGGAAACAAGGGTGTATAGGAAAATAATGGGTATAATGCATAACCCTGTTTGGAGGGTTATCCAGAAAGCTCTAAACTACAAAACAGCCATTTCCCAAAGAGCCCATTTTAAGAAATAATTCAAACTTTTACATATGATTTATTTTTTCTCTGTAATAATAAAACAGTACCTTGTACTTGATGGTAACTAAGCAGCATACATCAATTTTGCTGGCAAAACAATCCTAAGGGGTTAATTAAGGGCCTTATTGATTATTTAAATAAAAAAATCTGACCAAACTAGAATCCACGATTGGACCTTATTTATTATTAAAAAATGAAAAAAGATTTCATCAGATTGGGGACAAACTCAATAAAATCGAGCAAAAATCTGAATCGTACTATTGTTTCCGGGCTGTTTTCGGGCTTTTTCCCTAAAAGTCTGAATTTTTGGGATTTTTGCCAGAAAAGCCATAAATAGTCAAATTTTTGGAAACAATTCAGCTCAGACGACAGAAAATTTCAAATAGGATAGGGACCTCTACAATTGATTTATATACAACCTCAGCAGGTCTGAGGTGGAGGATTTTCTGCTTTTTCAATCCTCAGAGTATAATAAATCTCGAAAAATTTGAGGTTTTTTTTCCCCTAAAAATTTGGATTTTATCGTTTTTTTTCAATTTTTTTGCATCCGTACTTTAATAAATAACCCCTTAATGTTTAAATGATTTTTAGCAGACTTAAGGTATGGAGATTCAAATTATGGAAAGACCCCTATCTGGAAAACTCCAGGTCCCAAGGATTCTGGATAAGAAATCCTATACCTACATAATGTATAAATTGCTATTTAAAAAAAAAAAAGAATTTACTTAAAAATAATAATAATAATATGTAGTACAAAAATGAAAACAGAATACAGGAATGGGACCTGTTATCCAGAATGCTTGGGAACTGAGGTTTTCTAGATAATGAATCTTTCCTTAGTTTGGATCTTCTTACCTACTAGAAAGTCTACTAGAAAATCATTTAAACATGGAATAGACCTAATAGGCTGTTTTTGCCTCCAATAAGAATTAATTATATCTTAGTTTGGATCAAGTACAATGTACTGTTTTATTATCACAGGAAATAATTTAAAACATTTGGATTATGTGGATAAAATTGAGTCTATGTGATACAGTCTTTCTGTAATTCATAGACTTATGGATAATGGGTTTCCAGATAACGGAAACAATACCTATATTGTATGGAAAACTAAATCCACATAAATTGTACCATTTTCATGTATTTTTTCATCTTCTATAGGTGTTTAATCTTGGATAAGATTTGTCTGTGGCAAGAACTCACAAATTGCTTACGAATGCAATGTGCAAAGGGCAAATTTGGACACAATTTGCAATGTTTTTACCTTAAGAATAATAGAGCATTTTTTCATCGCTTTATTGCAGCCAGTCCGAAATTGCTCCAAGTGCCTTTTGTCACAACCAGGTGTGGGAACTCTGAAACTACCACCAGGTGCACAGTGGTGGAAGCACCAGGGTCCCACTTTGTCAATAAGTGCAGCTGAGCACCATTCATCAGAATGGACATATTGACAACCATGTACATTATAGAATTGCGTCAATATGTGATCTCCATTGTGTTCATTTTATTGCACTTGCAGGTGGGTTTGTAAACGACCCCTTTAGTATTCCATGAATCCTCTTCAGGTTTGTTTATTTAAATCATTAAGAAAATTTAGCTGGATATAACCACAAAAAGGCTACATCCCTGAAAAGAAAGAGATAAGTAACCTACAGATCCCAGGTAACCTTGATCCCACCAGCTGCTGTAGAACTCCGCATCTTTTTTCAAATTGCATGCATGTAATCATTCTTGATTTTGTCGATGTATTTTGTTGAACAAGTCCCCAAGGTTTACAAGTGTTTATTCCTGGTACTTTTGATTGCTGCACTACAAGTACACTGGTTATTGTCATGGCTCTCTCCAACACATTTGCATAAATTATTTAAACGAGTGAGAAAAGTCAAGTGGAAATGACACTCAAGTGGGCAAAGCGTCCCAGAAAACACATCAACATCTTCATCACATGACAAACCCGGAGATAAATGGAGGCTGCCAACGCATCAGCTTCGTGTTCCAAAGAATTATCAAGAGCAATAGAAAGATCCTTTTTTTAGCTTCTGAGCTCTTTAATTACTGATTACACTTAAGCAGATGGAGGGAAATGGAGAGTTCTAAGGCTGCTACCCACCCTCACCCCCCAGGATTTCTACATGAAAGCATACAGGGCAGTCTCTCAAGTCCAACTGTCATGCATATAACTCCTCTGCACAGATTTACAACATAGAGAAATACCATCATTATGCAAATGGTAACTTGTCCGTTCAGAGAAGCCTTCAATTCACAGTAATTTAGGAATATAATGTTTCATAAGCATTTGCAAGATAGACACAGACTAGTCACCTACCATCTACTGCGGGGATCATGGAACACATTTAGGAATGTTTCATTTAAATGTAATGTTTCTGTTTATAACTCACCTCTGGCCAGTGCAAGTATTGGGACATAAGCTTACCAACCCAAAATAACCCTGTAATCAATTACAAGCCATCTAATAGTCTAGTTTCCCTATTGTTGCATCTACTCCGATGGAGAAAAGCCGTAGGTGGAAATGTAATATGTTAAATGCGTGCAAAAAACCTGCGCAAAGACGATTGTAAACGTTAGCCACCATGTTTGCATCCTTTTTTGATTGATTAAAGACCTCAACGACTAAATCGCAAAGTTTGCGACCAAAGGGGTTTTGCGAACATTGGCATTGTATGTAATTAAATTTTCACAAGCGCAAAGTCTTTTTAGCTGCAAATTATTTAACGAAACTCCAGAACAGTAACACCAGAAATGGACAATGTTAAAAGTAATTTAAATATAATGTACTATGTCCTTGCATTGGTGTGTTTGCCTCAGAAACTCTACTATAATTTTTAATTACATTCCCCCTTTAGGGTCTAAGTTTGGTGTGAAGTCAGGATTTAACATAAGGGCTTCTCGTACTGCAGGGTGAACATAAGCTTTGATGAGAATCTGTGTTTGAACCATATTTCTAATGCCGTAGCAACTGTCGGTTAGGTCAGTACCTCTTTGGGAATATTTGAAAATGGCGTCCATAGTAAATTGCTTTAACCAACAAGTTCCACAACATTTAGCTAAAGCCTTGCAAATGGCTGCAGATATTGTTAGTTAACATGCATAGGGATGTGGTGAGCCTGCTAGTATTAAAATGAGTTTGTCTGTTTCAGTTGTAACATTTTTAGTATCTGCAAAATATCTTCACTGTAGATATTTCCACATATCTAGAGTGAAACCTCAATTTTAAATAACCCTGGTTTTTTTGCCTCTATAAATTTGAGTTTTCCCCCTAAAAAAAAAAACAGAAAAAATGGAGGCTTAATAAATAGACCTTTTAGTGTGCTGTAGAGAGTGATCCTGAGTCAATTTGCAATTGGCTTTCATTTTTTACTTGTGGTTTTTTGAGTTATTTAGCTTTTTATTCAGCAGCTTTTTATTTTCAATATCAGCAATCTGGTTGCTAGGAGCGAAATTACATTAGCAACCATACATTGATTTGAATAAGAGACTGGGATACAGAATAGGAGAGGGTCTGAATAGAAAGATGAGCCACAAAAAAGTAGCAATACATTTGTAGCTTTAAATTGCCTTTTTTATGAGGTCAGTGACCCCAATTTGACAGCAGAAAAGAGTCAGGAGAATAAGACAAATAAAAAACTATAAAAAAAGAAAACATTTAGGCCAATGGAAAAATGGCAATTATTAGCCATTCTATAACATACTAAAAGTTAATGGAAACGTAAACCTCCCCTTTAATGCTCCAATGCTTACACCTTTCCATTAACACAGTAAATATATTTCAAAGTAGAAATGTTTCTTGTGCTTATAGCCTTTGAGTACTTGCAGAATAATTAGCTTTAACCTATATTCGTGTAATAATGGCCTAGAAGCAGACAGACCCCTTGCTATCCTTGGTTTGGCAACTATCTGGCACTATGTAATAATATATATTGAATGAGCCATGTGGTCTCAGGACTTTTTGGGAAATAGCTTCCCCAAGGGAAGAAAAAAAGAGTAACTTCAGCTAAGCATAGGTTTCAGTAAGTGTTAGTCACATTCAGCTCCTGTTACAGGTCTCTCTAGTAGAAATAGCCAGACTTAGCTAACTATATGAGCGACACTTGGCTCCACCAAGGAGTAATCAAAGGGATTAGATTCCCACGGGCATTGTTGCCTAGTCGGGGGGACCAGAAACTCATTATAGAAATTAGATAGAACCATACCTGGGTTCCATTGAAGAGGTGTCCCCCGAGGAAACAGAAAAAACTCTGGGTGGACTACATGATACCCCTCTCTCAAGCTATATTGGAAGGATTGTTCTGCTAATGGTCTTTATTGTGAATATGTATTGATTACTCAATGACTGTGTCTTGCATTGTTATAATATTCTCCTGTCGATTTGTTATAAAAAAATCAGTTCTGATTATTGTTTCAAGTGCCCATTCTTTGAAAGTTCTACTGCCTACAGTATATTGCACCCTGCCCTCACACCATTGCGAGGGTTCACCCCCTGAGAAAAATAGGTCTCATTCAGAGCAAATTTAGGGGTAAAGCTACTAGTTACAGTAATGGTGCCACTCAATTGACTATAGCCTTACACTATAAATGGAGCAGTAGCATGTACAAGATCTTCAGGAATTCAATATTGTGGGAGGTGGGATCCACTTATCTCCACTCAACCTTTGGAATGTCAAAGTAATAACCTAATAATTAATTGCATGTAGCAAGTCTTTTAAATGCATTTCAATTGGATTCTACCATTTCCAATTAACAGAAAACAATTCAACAGAGACAGCAGAACAGTGAGCATACTGAAGTTGAAGATGGAACGACAGAAAAGGTCTTGGCTTCTTACTCATACACTGACAAATTGCTACATATACCCTACACCTTACATGCATACTGTGATATCAAGAGCATTAACATATTTATATTAGTTAGTAGGACTGAATAAAAACTCAACCTCAGCCGGTTATACCATTTGTAATGTGCTCCAATCAACAAATATGAATTATATTCAATATTTGAAGGTAAGACCATGAACGTAGCTGAGTCTTTGCATGTATTGTATACCCTTGCACGGGTGACATGATATAGAGGAATCTTTTTAATTAGTTGTACAGTAGGGCAGCATGTGATCTTGCATTATCCTCCTCATTGTGTTCTAACCATTCTCATTGCCTTATGTCACTCTCATGATCAATTAGCTATCATTTTTGGCAAAGGCAGGGTAATTGAAAAACTGTAATTTGCATTTCATCCTAAATCCCAGCTTTTGTCATCATTCCTTTGCTCACTAGAGATATGGCCTTTCTTGCATAAGTAATGGCTGAAAACTCTGCTGTCATCTACTAGTAGCAATATCACATAGAAAGACTCTTGTTCTTTAGAATTTGTCCTTTAATCTTTCTTCCTGATACCTTTTGTACAATACATTTCTTATTGCTTCAAGACCATTGGTTCTATTGGTTCCTTTCCCCCGTCTCCATGACAAAATTGTATTCTCTTATTAATTTATTTCTCCTTAGTTAAAGTGTTTTGGTATTCATGCATTTCAGTTCACACATGAATATTTTTATGATCATTAACAGTATACAAATAGATATACAGTAGGAAATAAAATAGCATCAAGAATTTATCATGGTACAATTGATGTTTATATCAAGCTTCCTTTGCCTTTATATCTATAGTTAGGAGTACTGTTTCCTGATCAAAAATTTGGGAATTACCGTAGACAGAACCCATATCATACATGGGGCACTAAATAGCAACTTTTGCCCCAGTTATTGCGTGAATATACTGGCATAAAAAACCTGCTTCTCACTTTCTGTTTCAAATTGAGCAAACGTGTGCTTTGAAGGTGGCAGTAGCTCCAGTGTCCCCAATAAATGCAGCACCTAAAGATGCAAGATTTGTAGGAAATTAGACTGCATTGTTGATAAAATGCAAGGTGACTTGTGCTTCAAGTTGCACTTTACAGACCATACTTGAATTCGGAAATGAGCCCCTACAGGCCTACATCATGGAGATTTAGAACAATATCAAAGGTTTGACACAGGGATTTTTAGCAAGAGATGTCACATCAAAGACTGACTATGTAACCTCTAGGCCAACTTCTCCTCCCGAAAAGCGTACTTCTGATTTTAGACTCCGGGCAAATTGTCTTTGATTCTAAAGGACTTTAAAAAAGGACCAGAAAGTGGTGCCCTTCACTATGGCCAGAGATTAAAACAAGATTTGTACTTTTCATTCAATCAACAAACATGGTAGAAGTTGTAATTACAGGTATGGGGATCCATTATGCCAAATTATGGGAAGGGATTCTCCCATAGACTCCATTTTATCCTAAAATGTTAAATTTGTAAAAATGATTTCCTTTTCTTCTTGTAGTAATAAAACAGTACCTTGCACCTCAACCAAACTAAGATATAATTAATCCTTACTGAAGGAAAAATAATCATATTAAGTATATTTTATTTATTGTTCAAATATGATGATTCAAATTATGGAAAGATACGTTATCCAGAAATCCTATCCATTCTGGATAGAATGTCCCATATCTGTAACAGTAAAAAACTGAAAAAATAAAATAACATTTTGGAATGGCCTATGTGTCTTTGTTATTATATTGATTAGTTTTATGGACCACAAGTAAAGTTGTTCTTAGCTAGAAGATTCTCCAGTACCTTTGAATAGTTTTTATACAGAGAGGGGCTCAACGGAACAAAGAGGAAAGCCAAAATCACCCTACCTACTGAGTTTAGAAAGCATGGAAATTTTATAGACTCTTTGTAACCTTGAAAATGTCTTCTGGCCTTCAAAATAGTAGCCAACATTTTTAACGCTCAGGGGTTAATTTACAAAAGTGAATCAGCCAGACCCTGCCAATTTTACTGCAACTCTCCACTGCATCTTTTACAGGGAATTCTATGTATTTTCTGCACCTTCAGACTGACATTTACTTTCTAAAAGTAAGGTTTTATTAAGTCTACTTTATTTGCTGTGAAAACCTAGACAGTTCTGACTGATATGCGATCTCTACACACTTTGTAAATGCTAGTCCTTGGCTTTGCTGTGCAATCATGTTGCCACTGAAAAGAGAATGTTCTCTATATATTTGTTGTTAAAGTTTTTCTGCACTGCGTTTATAGGGATAAACAAATGTTTATTGTCCTTTTACTATTTTGTTTTGAGTAAAACACACCAAACCCTTTGAAAGCTTGCCATTAATTGGGGCTGGGGTATATATCTATCAATGTACTTAATGTTATATATATAAATAAAGATATCAATTTATAGTTGTGTACATTTTTTGACATGATGCTACAGTAAAATATTCTTATAAATGATCCCTAAAAAGGACATCTATGTCCCAACAAAAAAATCCTTAAATTAATGCTCATTAGCATCAACCTCAAGCTTATAAACACTATAATACACAAAAGCCATGAATATCTTGTAAATTATATCCTTATAAACGGTGAGTTCTGATGTCATCAGTTATAAACGGTGAGTTCTGATGTAATTTCTGTCACATGACTTACTAAAACTTGTGTATTATAATAAATAAAGTACCCCCTGTTGCAAAATATGAGGATATTAGAAGTTACCGAGGAGATTCATGACCTATATAAAAACACTCGGCCTTCGGCCTCGTGTTTTTATATGGTCATGAAACTCCTCGGTAACTTCTAATATCCTTATATTTTTACAAGAGGGGGTACTTTATTCACTATATAAACTGAGCTTCACCACACTATGCCTTTTCATTGACAATTGAAAGACAACCCCTTAAACAGAAATACATTATTTAAGTATAATTTTCGTGAGGGCATTTTAATTAGGGCAATTCTCATACCAAACAGCATAGGGTTATCTAAGTTCTAAATTAACCCATGACTCCTCCCTCCTGATGCGTGGGTGCTTCATCAGAAGAGGTCAAGGATGAAAGCATGGTTTTACGAATACGAAGGCATTTTTTGCAAGTAAATCCTCAACCACACTTAATCCAACAGAATATTATAAAGTAGCACAATCCCTTTATAAACATGTTGTTGTTGCTATCTGATACAATGGGTTCTGTGACTTCTTACAGACAAAAATTCCAGAAAAAATGTATTGAAAAATATATTTCTTATCTTGTTCATTGACTATAGCTTTGGCCAAAGACCAGTTTTCATTAATCAACAAGTAGACGTATGCTGAAGTGCAAGTTTCAATAATTGTAATCAATTGCAATCTACATCATTTTTTATTTTCATTAAAAGGTGATTGAAACCCTCTATTTCCTTTTTAAAAAGCATCAAAGTAGTCATTGCAAGGGTATCCATTAATGTTTGAATAGCTTATAAAGCTTCAAACATTTCTCAATTTAGTCAGAGGGAAGTTGATGTCAATTTAGCTGGAGTAGGAAAAGTTATTGAAATCCCATTATTTCAGTAGCAGCAAAATTATCCGTAGGTAGCAATATATCAATGATATTTGCTCTCATTTTGTACCAAAGAAATTCTTCATCCTAGAACATAATGGAATATCTCCAAACACTGAGCTGGAGAAGAAATATCAGTCATGCTATGGTCGAAATGAATATCTTTCTTCTAGAGGAAAATGAAAAAAAAAATAATCAAATCTGAAGTTGCTTTGAAACGGTATCAGTATGAGACATTTCTAACCAAATTTTATAAATCTGGAAACTGTATACTAATGCATGCTCTGAAATGTAGAATCCCACATGCATTTTTACTATTTGAGCCTTTTGCTTTAAAGCCGACCTAGAGATTAAAAACATTGTGGTGTGCCCAATCTTTCTTGGTCAGGAGCCTGGTTTCTGTTTTACAGGTTAGAGGTCAGCACAGATTCCATTATGGAGTAAGTTTTAAGATGGTTCCATACAACTGGACCCCTTGGAGAGCCAATAATTCCTTCCACGTGCCTCGAAATACTTACTGATGGGTGTCTTGGCCAGAAAGAGTGACCCACTTTTCGTTTAATGAATGGGATATTGCTAACTCTTAGGGTCTAGGGTTTACTAACAAACAGATCTCTAAAAATGTGTGGTTCTAAAAATTCAAGATTTATTAAGTGTAAAAACCGTGGGAGCTGCGATGAACCGTTTTTAATCAATTTAATTTTTTTTAGCTAGGAATTGCCTGAAAAATAGGTTTTAGAAGAATCTGTATTTTTTTTTTTATCGTTCAGCATATCGATACGTTTCATGACATTTGTGGTTTTAGAGAAATTTAATTCACTCATGGTTTCAAAAACCTCTAAAACCACTAGAATCAGACTGTTGATAAATAGGTTTCTGGGTGTTGGGCTTAGGTACCCAGACACATTATGATGATCTTACAGTTATGTTGAAAAGATCCATGGTGGCCCTTAAAAACATGAAGTTAATTTCCACAACAAAATATCTATTTGGCATCAGCATGTTTTTTTTTTTTACATTTTTAATTGTATGAAAGGGATACTGTAATGAGAAATTTTTTTTCTCAAAATGAATCAGTTAATAATGCTGCTCCAGCAGAATTCTGCACTGAAATCCATTTCTCAAAAGAGCAAACAGATTTTTTTATATTCAATTTTGAAATCTGACATGGGGCTAGACATTTTGACAATTTCCCAGATGCCCCATGTCATGTGACTTGTGCCTGCACTTTAGGAGAGAAATGCTTTCTGGCAGGCTGCTGTTTTTCCTTCAGAATGTAACTGAATGTGTCTCAGTGAGACATGTGTTTTTACTATTGAGTTTTGTTCTTAGATCAGCCAAAGAGCTGTTATCTTGTGTTAGGGAGCTGCTATCTGGTTACCTTCCCATTGTTCTTTCGTTCAGCTGCTGGGGGGGAAAAGGGAGGGGGTGATATCACTCCAACTTGCAGTACAGCAGTAAAGAGTGATTGAAGTTTATCAGAGCACAAGTCACATGACTTGGGGCAGCTGGGAAATTGACAAAATGTCTAGCCCCATGTCAGATTTCAAAATTGAATATAAAAAAAACAGTTTACTCTTTTGAGAAATGGATTTCAGTGCAGAATTCTGCTGGAGCAGCACTATTAACTGATTCATTTTGAAAAAAATTTTTTTTCCCAAGACAGTATACCTTTAAGTTTATAATAATATTCAGGAATATTTGCCTTATTTCCTGGCTTACTGGATAGGAAAAATGTTCTTTGACTCCCCTTTTCAAGCTGAATGAATAGGGCTTGTGCTGAACATATTTTTTTGCTTTTTGTTTTAAGAAATATCTATTGTTTTATTTATGGCACTAAATATGTATATGAAGCCAGTTTCACTTCAGTTAACCCTGTTACTTCTGCTCCCAAACACTTTAAAGGAGCTGATAAAACAAATTAAGTGTCCTTTCAGATGCCCCATATTGAGCTGTTTAAAGGCTGCAGCTTAGAGAAGGGAGAGGTTTGTTTGCTTAAAGGTAGATAGGAAGTTCCGTACAAATTGCCCTTTTTATAAAAGAAGGGACAACTGAGTTCAGTGAACATAGCCCAACTTCCAAATTAGAGCTAAATAATGGAAAAATAGGAAAATATAAATTTTTAAAATAATGTCATTTCAATACAAGTCCTCATTTCAGCAAGAATGTTTTTATAGGTGTTTACTGATCCTTTAATAACTTAGCCATTTTCCTTAAGCCAGGTTCTTGACCAAGTGTTAAAAGGAAAAATAAACCTTATTTGTTAGTTCAGTTCAGTTCTTTTTAGTTGCCACATATATTAATAATCATATATGTGGTTCATACATCTAGTGAAAGTCAGGCAATAATGTGAAATCAGCCTGCAGAGGAAGCAGGTTAGAATATTCCCATATTCCTATTTGTATGGCACCAGGTTTTTTTTTTATCATACTCTGGCCCCAAGCATAAAAAAAGATAATAAATGGCCAATGGAAAATTTCCTTCCATCACAAGCAGGTATGTTCAATGGAAACAATATATTGCATTAATATACAGTATTTCTTTATGAAATTTCGATTTATATGTGTACAAAGCTTGGCCAACTTGTTTACCACATACCACAACCACCCAATTTCATCCACTCAAATCTAGAGAAGCTTCAGATGATAGATCTGCTTACTGCTGGTAATAGTCGTTTTTAATACAAGTCCATAGAGGAGACTTTATTGACTGTACCTTAACTACATCAGACAGTACCTTACGATAATTGGTCCCCAATGGGGGGAAAAAGGATTACTGGCCACAAAATAGACAGTGTACATCCTGGGTTTAGAAATAAATTGGACTGGTTTTCCATTTTTCAGTGCATAATTGTTAGTTGTGTCTAGTTTTATAAACTTTACTTTATTTTACATGTAAACAGGGAATTTCTCCTGAAATTCTCATTGCAAATTCTCATTGCAACAGTTTGGGGGACTTTGTCTATGTATAGGAAAGCTTGCATTAATAAATGCTTTATCATGTTAGCAAATTTCATAAATGCTTTAAATAACCATGTATTTGAGAATGTATTGGAATTTCTATCTATTATCTATCTATCTATCTATCATCTATCTATCTATCTATCTATCTATCTATCTATCTATCTATCTATCTATCTATCTATCTATCTATCTATCTATCATATATCTATCTATCATCTATCTATCTATCTATCTATCTATCTATCTATCTATCTATCTATCTATCTATCTATCTATCATCTATCTATCTATCTATCATATATCTATCTATCTATCTATCTATCTATCTATCTATCTATCTATCTATCTATCTATCTATCTATCTATCTATCATCTATCTATCTATCTATCTATCTATCTATCTATCATATATCTATCTATCTATCTATCATCTATCTCTATTAATCTAT
This sequence comes from Xenopus laevis, assembly GCF_017654675.1. Taxonomy (NCBI): domain Eukaryota; kingdom Metazoa; phylum Chordata; class Amphibia; order Anura; family Pipidae; genus Xenopus; species Xenopus laevis. Next base: position 16,375,044 of record NC_054383.1, read on the forward strand.
CATTTATCTATCTATCATCTATAGTGGTGGGTGAATTTATTTGGCAGGCGCGAATTCGCTGCAAATTTCTGTGTTTCGTCGCCGGCCAATAAATTCTTGAAATTGCAGCGAAAATTCAGACGCTGACAACAATTAAATAGGTGCCCATAGACTGTAATGCGGTTCGAATTTTGGAACTGTCACCGGCAGCCCGCGAATTGACGCCGACGCCAAAATTAGAGTTTCACAAATTCGTCTATCACTAATCATTCTATCTATCTATTATCTATCTATCTATATATCATTTATTTATTATCTATCATCTACACATTTAAGACATGCAGATTCTAGCCTCATAACGTGCAAACGATCATACAGCGCATTCTTCCGACCTGTTACCAACCATTCAGATTAAATAAAGTAGTAAAAGAACAAATCAGACAATGTTCTGGCCATGACAGCAATCATACGAAAGTTATGTCTGACAAATACTAGTACAGTCACCCATTGATATCGTCAGAGAGGCAATAAATTTGGCGATATTATCGTTAGCCAGCAGAAATCTTCTAATTGAATAAACGTCCAATCGCCATGGTATGAAAAATGACGGAACAATCCACACACGGTTCGAAAGTCATACGAAATGAATTTTCATGCGACTTTATATTTGCGTCTATGACCAGCTTTATATATTCATTGGTACTCACCCAGAGAGCACTTCTGTCAGGGGTCTGGCTGCATTCCAGTACACCAGTGCAAGGTGCAGAGCACAATATTGGCGCGTACATGCCAGCCCTGTCCTTGCCACCTCAAGACAGATGTTGCAGCCTGTGTCCTCTGCCACACCATGACTTGCATGTACAGATAATGCACATGTTAATGGAAATTGGTATGGATGATGCCTATGTGCCTCCCCCTACCTGCCCCTCATGAATACAGTGTTGCTGAAAGCATGTGCGGGTCAGGACAGATTTCAACTTTACCTGACGCTAACCCACAAAGCTTTAACCCACACCTAACCTTATTTCTCAAAATGTTGCCATTGTAAGACCTGCCCCAAACCCATACTGTGTCTTCTCATTTTGGTTTCTGTAAAATACCATAACCTCTCTCTTACGACATTGATAACGACAAGCAGAACATCAGTCTGTGAATGTTCATATGTAGACTGGTTTTCAAGATCAAGCCTTGTGCTACTCATGGGCTTCCATACATTACAATGCGTTAGTATAGCTGATACCTAATTTGAACACCTGACTGTATTCATAAATATTGTAATTAAATATTATAAGTGTCAGATTTTATTGAGTTATCTAAACACTTAAGAGAGACCTTAATAATGCTTAATAAGGTGTGAGAGTGTCAGCCCTTGCACTCTCATAAGGAATCCAACATTTTTTTTAGAAGTGTTAAACAGCACTGGGAGAAGCTGAGATACCAATTAGAAAGGAGAGGCAGTGACAGATACAAGGTGAGCAGAGAGAGACTAAAGTCATCTGCTAGCAATACAGGGGAGGCAGATAAATCAGGGAGAACAGCTGAAACAAGGCAACAGAGACCTGTGATTCCGAGAACCAGTAACGGTACTACATATCCGAATGATAAACTCTCGCCTTTGGAGTAAGAGATGGAAAATACTTTGTTTCATTGGAGTGGGTCATTCACCTGATTTACAGAGATACCAGGGCACTGAAGTATGTATTATATTTCACTATGAACGAATATTGGAAACTCGGAATGTACAAGGGTCATGAAAATAGAGGATATACTTTTTTTTTCTTTTACTTACTTAAAACAAGCAAGCTTGAACAAATTCCTAACGTTTCCTTGTCGGTAAAATATATATAGTACAGTAAATTACTAGGGTCATATACATACAGTATTCAATATTTTATACACTTTAAAGGGGATCAAAAGCATCTTTATACGCCCCCCCCCACTTAGACCCCTTTTTTAACTTAAATAGTAGTTTTATTACCTTTTTTAAAGCTACGTGCAAAGCAAATGCATGTTCATTGTCTAAAATGGTGTCAAACCCCAACTGAAGCTTTAAAAACAGGGTTGATAAACTTAGAGCTCTATGACATGGGACCAATAACAATTTCTCAAGTTTTTCAAGTTGGGAAGATATGACATATTAATATCACAGATGATTTTCCAACTGTCCAGAAGGACAAAGCAGTTTTACAGCTTTTTTTTTAGGATTTACATTTCTTTTTAACAACCCTCTGAAATCTGTCCAGCCTGAATCAAAATAGATTTTTCATACATAACAATAATATGTGAGATGCTGGAGCGCATTAACTGTGTTTTATAAAGAGAACCCACATCTATATTGTAATATTATGGAAAAGAGGAACAATTAATAATTGTTGGAATAGTTTTGTTTATTTATTGGACATATTTTGTCTGCTAATCTTATATTCCCACATCTTCACCCAATTTGTATTAGTGCCCCCTATGTTGTCTGAAAAAAGGGACCTGTTGTTAATAATAATTATAGTATTAAGTTTATAATCAGTGATGGACAAACCTGTGAAAAATTTGCGAAATGCATTGAAGTCAAAATAATTTTGACGCGCGTTAATTTTGACATGACAACTTTTATATGTGCAACTATTTGCTACACATGCATTAAAGTCAATGGGTGTCCAAATAATTTTGATGCGCAAAAATTTTTATGTGCATGCCAATCAGGGTTGCCAGGTTGGTGGTTTTCCAGCCAAATTGGGCTACTAATTCAAAGTGGCACAAAGAAAACCACTGGTACACAGGGTAATGCACATTGCATGCTGCAATAAACTTAAAGCAAGGGTTCACCCTGCCAGCATTACCCTGTGTGCCAGCAGTCTTCTTTGTGCCATTTTGGAAGTGAGTTGGCCAATACCTCTATGACTGAGCAACGGGAAGTCATTTTTCTTGGAAGGCCAGGGTGTGCGAGTGCTGTCAGAAACTCTACTAATTTAAAGCCTAGGCAGGTTTTGAAAGTACAAACTAGCCTTTGGCTGGTTTGTACTTTGAAAACCGGCCAACGTTTTTTCTTGCCCTAATGTACCATGCCTACATCTCCCAATGCATGTTGGGTAGTGTAGTTTTTGTTTAACAATTTGCCAACTGCAAATGTAAAACTAGAATACCCAGCATGAAACAGGACTGACTTGTGTAGAAGTCGAAGTTTCCATATTTTGGTCACTGTACCCCAGTCTCCCGTCACTTTTGAGCATTCTCATGTTTTCTGGTGGCTTTCCTTAATTTCAGACAATTTTGGGCAAAAATATGCTGGCCCCCAAAATGTCTAGAGGTTGACCTGTTGTACCAATATATATTGAAATTGCATATGAATTAGGGCCTTATGGAACCCCTATACCTCCTGGGCCCCCCTCTGTAGTTATGTCCCCTGGCGACGGGCAAATCTGGCCCATTTTGCTTCATGGAAAAATATGCAAAATGGTATTTTCACATATATTAATTTTTTTTAGACTTTTTTTCACTGCACATATTGTGCTATTTTTGGGCTACTTTAGGAGTGTCGCTTGGCTAGTTTTGGGCTGGTTTTATAGCTGACTTTGGAAAATTAGACCTGGCAACCCTGGTGACAATTTTTTTTTCGACACAGCAGATTTTTCACCAGCGAATAAATTTGCTTTCGGCAAAATGTGGAAATTCGCTGTGAATTTGTGTCTGGTGAATTTATTTGTGCATTTGTCCATAATGAACATATAAACCACAGAAGATTATTGGAATTGGCACTAAGGGGTAAAAAAAATCTAAGAAACATTCTAATTTCATTTCACCTCAAATCTAAAAAATCTTGAGCACTGTTTTTTTCCAGATTGCTTATTTACCCTTCTAAAAACTGAAAGAAAAAACAGAAGGTCCCCCCAAATGGAGCTAATCAATACCTAGGTGTAGCTCCATTGTTTGGGACTTCTACTGGTTTTTATTTTAGTTTTTTAATGTAATATCTCCCAGGATACACCCACTCTATTTTAGAGGAATAATGGCTTTGGTTTTATACATTATCCTTAAGAAAAGTTAATAGTTTTCCTTTTTTGTATATTTCAACTCCTTACATCAATTTTATTGGACATGAAGATCATTGAAAGAACTATTTCATAAATTAAATTGGATAGAATGGTTTTCATCACTACTGAGCTCCTTCAATGTTTAGGTGACAAATTGAGCGAAAATGGATAATTTACAAAAATATATGGATCTGAAGATCATTTTTATTCACCAGCCAGCTACAGGAGATTTCTTTACCAATAAAAATAAAATTTTAGCTGAAATTTCATTAGGAGAAACAGAGTTCGAAATATAAGAATCTAGTTATTTTGTCAGTTTGCCACTAAAACTTAAATGCAGTTTATGTGTGACAGTAGGTGTTTATATCCACCAGTAACAGATTTATCTATCCTCACTAAAAGACGTGATGAGATATGTTATCACTAAGCAGCTTGTGGTGCATCAAGTCTGAGATATCTTCAACTTGCTTATCAGCTCCTTTTGGAAATGAACATTTCTAGCGATAAGCTTGTTTTGGAGCTTAAAAGCAATCCTGTTTGTACTTCCTGCAAAAAAAAACTGACAGTCAGACAATTTAACCTTGATCCATCTGATAAAAGTAAATGAAAAGTAAATCAGCAACTCTTATTTTATGTTTAGCTCCAAGTACAAAAGATATAGGTTAAAAAAAGTAAAGGAGGAATATACATCTATGTTCTCCTTTAGCTGAAGGAATAAGGGTTTTACAGATATAGGATCATTTAGCCGGTAACCCATTATCCAGAAAGTTCCAAATTATAGGAAGGCCATCTCCCATAGACTCCATTTTAATCAAATAACTGACATTTTTAAAAAGGATTACCTTTATCACCTTTATCTTTACCTTTATCACAGTAATAACAAAACCATACATTGAACTAAGATATAATTAATCCTTATTGGAAGCAAAACAGTGTTGGGTTTAATTCATGTTTAAATTCTTTTTTGCTAAACTTAAGATAAGGTGATCCTAACTTCAGAAAGATCCCTTATACAGAAAACCTCAGGTCCCGATAACAGGGCCGTTAATCATGTAAATAAAATAAAATGTAATTATAAAGTACTAGTTGATCATGGTTTTGTTATTACCCTTGCTACTTGAGATGAGTGAATCTGAGCCGTTTCATTTGGCCAAAAATTTGCGGCCAGCGTATTGTCGCGACGCCCATTAAAGTCTATGGGCGTCAAAAAAATGTTGTCACGGGGCGAAATAATTTTGGCACGCGTCTTTTTTTTTTTTAACGCACACCACCATACAAGTCTATGGGTGTCATTTCCGCGGGGAAACAAGGCGAAAAAAAATCACCCATCCCTACTTGCTACTAACTAACCAACATGAGTACTGAAGACAGAATACGAGCTCCTTATAATTGCTATCTGTAGTTATTTATGAACAGGCCCGGATTTGTGGAAAGGCCACCTAGGCCCGGGCCTAGGGTGGCAGGATTTTAGGGGGGCGGCATGCTGGCCAACCACACCCACATTGGTTCAAAAACACTGGGGATGCGCTGGAGATACAATCATTTTTTAAATTTCCCATGCGCTAATCCCCATTGATGATGAAAATTTGCATGAATAAAGGGGGGGACAGGGGCGACGAACGGCAGTGGGCCTAGGGGCATGTAAAATGTAAATCCGGCCCTGTTTCTGAATGCAACTGAAAGCGCAGTCACATAAAAATAGACAGAAATGCTGCGGTTATTGATGCCATTCATTAAAAGTACTTCTAAACATGCTCCTTGCACTTCTGTATATTGGTGCTGAGCTCTATTGTACCTCTCCAGCCTCTAGTACTGAATTATGTGCAAGTTTGCCTATTGACACTGGGGAACCTTGGAACTGCTGGAACACGGCCATAATTCTTAGGTCCCCACAGCAGGTTTGGTCAATAAGTAGATCAGACTTCGGTCAAAAGGAACACAGGCAAATCACAACTCAATGGTGTCTGTATGAAAACATTGGGTGCAATGGGCACAATTACCTGCAGAGCTGCAATTAAACTGGAATCATGGGGGGAAAAACGCTGAATTATGGGTAAAAAAACAAAGCGATTTTTTTCCTAAACATTGTACATTGTTCATAATAAATAATTCATAACTGAACCCTGTATCTCAAGTTTACAGATAATGAGGTGTTCCTAGGGAGATTATTTTAAGAAGGGCCATTCACTTAATAACTTCTCCTCCTCCCACCATTACTCTAAATGAATGAAGGAGGTAGGATTAATAATAAAACTAAAGTTCTTACACCAGACAGATTGTATTTTAAGTGTATTGACCTTTTAACAAATAGAAGCCCTGAACAAACGAGGACATATAGAGAAGGGGATGTTATTTATAAAAGAATTCAAGCATTTGGTGGCAGGCATATTGATGCTGTGTTTTGATTCTGTACAAAACGAAAATCCTGCAATAAGGCACATTGAGCCTTTGTCTGTGTATCAGACAAATATAGAGTAGAAACTGTAATGCTCAATAGACATATGTCAACACACTGCAGGAGCATAAACTGATGGTGCTTTCAGTCTCTTTGCCGTCTTTGATACAATTTTCTCACTTACCTCGGACAACATCAGTAGCAATTAGACAGTCTAGAACGAGAGCATTAAATGGCTCACAATTAGACAGACTTGTTTTTGAAGCTGCTACTGTATCGAATAGGTCAGGGCCTGAGGCATCTCTGAAGATCTGATATATGAACAAAGAAGCAGAATCATGGATAATGAGTTGTGCTTATCCCAAACAATTGTCAGAGTCAGTCGCAAGGGTTTTCACAGGGAAGAAAAAGAAAACATGCTGACAAATGCTTCAAAGATGCTTTCGCTGAGTTTCCTGCAGTCCCCAGATGAGAGGGTTCATGTGACAGTGCAGGTGGGACTGAAGGTTTCTTGGCAAAAGTGTCATCTAATGCTTCTCTTCCTGAAAAGGCCTCGGTATCCTAATTACAGGCTTAGTTCATACTAAAGAACTATACTTTAGATCACATGAAATTGGCAATGATTACAGCTGTGCAGAGGAATAGGCCATACAGTGTAAGTACTTTGGTGCATCTTATGGTCAGACCCAATAGACGATAAAGCTTTAGCAAACAACTCAGAATTAACACAGTCCTGCATTCAATGCCTGCGTCAGAGTATATGGGTTAGGGCTCCTGTATGGGGGGGGGGGTAAAGCACTTAAGACAAAGCACTTTAGAAGAAACAACTGTCATTAGTTGTCTCCAGAACAAAAAACACCCTAACCTTGACAATCTTTCCTCATAGTTTAAGAGGATTATTTATCAAAGATTGAGTTGTTTTTCCCGAAAAACTTGAGTTTTCAAAAGCAAAAAGCTTGAATCCATAAATACTCCAGCTAAAACCTGTGGAGGTCATGTAGAACTCAATAGCCGAGGTTCCTTGAACCATTTGAAGATGTTTTTAGCCTTCGTGATTTTCGGTGGTTTGAGCTCGAAAACTCGATCAATTTGAGTTTTTATTTCACCGCTAACTTGATCAATTTGAGTATTGACGTTTTTCCCCCGATTTCATCCATTCGAGTTCTTTACAGTCAATTTTTCTTAAATAAGCAAACATTCGAGTTGTGAGTTTATTTGAGGTAGAAAAAAACCCCTCACAAACTCTACCTTTGATAGCATATCTCTATCACCTTTATTGATACATATGAGTGAGAACTGGTACAATTCTGGTGTGAGAACAGGTATTACTTATCTTTTACAATATAAAGTAAAGATGAATGGTTTCAGGCTTTAGGGATCATGTCTCTCTTTGAGGTTCAAAATTAAGTCCTGGTCAAAGATACATGAAAATAGGCCATAAATGTCAAAATGATCTTATATACATAGATATTCAAAACAGTATCCAAGCATAACCCTAAATGTCACACAAATAGACCTTCAGATCCCCCTTCCCTTACAACACCTATAACTTCATTCATTGTCCGGCTGGTATTCTAAAGACCCATCAAAAAACCTTAGACCAAAGGGCCTCTCAGGCTCAAACTATTTTTCCTCCTTCCTTCCTTCCTTCCTTCCTTCCTTCCTTCCTTCCTTCCTTCCTTCCTTCCTTCCTTCCTTCCTTCCTTCCTTCCTTCCTTCCTTCCTTCCTTCCTTCCTTCCTTCCTTCCTTCCCTCAATCTCTTTATTCTCTGTGTTTCCTTTCTTTACATACTATAATATATTGTTCCATCGATTAAGCCTCTGTGTTCCCATACAAAAATAGGCAAAAACAGCTAGAATAAAGAGGACCCACAGACACCTTGGCGGGCCCACCGGGAGTTTTTCTGGAAGCCCATTGGACCAGTCCGACGCTGACTTCTTTGGTTCACACAAGGGGTTGCATCCCAAAAAGAAATTAATACACAGGTATGGGATCCGTTATCTGAAAACCTGTTATCCAGAAATCTTCGAATTACGGGAAAGGCCATCACCCATAGAAACCATTTTAACAAAATCATTTAAGCTGATCCAAACTAAGATATTAAGATAAATAATCTATATTGGAAGCAAAACCAGCCTAATGGGTTTATTAAATGTTTTCTGGTAGACTTATGGCATGAAGATCTAAATGACATATTATCGATTATCTGGAAAACCCCAGGTCCTGAGCATTCTGCATAACAGGTCCCATATCTGTATCTGTACCTGTTAACTCTGGGTTTAATATCTGGGGCAAGCAGTCTGCCTTTTCTATGTTTTAAGACAGCAAAGGAATTCTCCTGCAAGCAAACAATAAGGTATAACCTCACGTTATTCTTTTTATCTAACAGAAAACATATGGAAGGTTAAAGCTACTTATATTTATTATTAGAATATGGAAAGACACAAATGTATCTATTCTTCTCATTTCCAACAGAGCAATTTCTATACTTTTCAGGCAAGCCTTTGCATATGAATATTGAAAACGACTAGGTTAATATGATTTACAATGAGAAGCATTCCTATAAGCTCCTTTTTTATTACACTCCCGAGCACTAAGGGCAATTAATAGTGACCAAGCTTACATTTGTACTTTGAAAGGCTTCAGGCACAAATAATAGAAGATTTCCAATTAAAAACGGATAATCGCCTTCAGAAGAGCAGAAAGCACAGTGAATTATTTAAAAGCTGTGGGCATATGAAGATTTATTATGAATCTTCCAACCGGCAACAAGTTTTTGGTTTTGATTAACGTTTTAGTAATGAGGGGCTGCGAATTGAGGAATCTTAGGAAAAGATTTTTTTAAAGTTACAATTATAATATTTCCTATGGGCAGGACAGGCTTTAATAGCACATTCATCTTTACATGGTGCACCCTTTTACATTCTAGTAAATTGTATTTTTCAGATAGATAAACGATAGATAGATAGATAGATAGATAGATGATAGATGATAGATAGATAGATAGATAGATAGATAGATAGATAGATAGATAGATAGATGATATATAGATAGATAGATAGATAGATGATAGATAGATTGATAGATAGATGATAGATAGATAGATAGATAGATAGATAGATAGATAGATAGATAGACAAAAAATTAATCTATAAAGGCTGGAGTGACTGAATGTCTAACATAATAGCCAGAATCCAACTTCCTGCTTTTCAGCTCTCTAACTCTGAGTTAGTCAGAAACTTGAAGGGGGCCACATGGGACATAACTTTTCAGTGAGTTTGCAATTGATCCTCAACATTCAGCTCAGCTTCAAAAGCAACAGTTATGACCCATGTGGCCCACTGTCAAGTCACTAATTGTTACTGCCTGGTAACCAATCTATGGAAACCAAGCTGCAAAGCAGGAAGTAGTGTTCTGGCTATTATGTTACACATCCAGTCATTTCAGCCATTATACATTACATTTTTGGCTAACTAACTATATTAGAAACATTTTTTATTTTGCACAGCCTATCTGTTTATCCGGTTTTTATTATTATACTGAACAAGAAAGTCAATAAGCACCAGTTATAATCGATGACATCACTAAGCAATGTGTATAAAGATATACAGGTATGGGATCCGTTACTTGGAACCCCATTATCCAGAAAACTCTGAATTACAGAAAGGCCGTCTCCCATAGACTCCATTATAATCAAAGAATCCAAATTTTTAAAAATGATTTCCCTTTTTTATGTAATGATAAAACAATACAGTGTACTTGATCCAAACTAGGATATAATTAATCCTTATTGGAAGCAAAACCAGCCTATTGGGTTCATTTAGCATTTAAATAATTTTGTAGTAGACTTGAGGTAAGAAGATAAAAATTACAGAAAGATATGTTATCCTGAAAAAAAAACCCCAGGTCTTGAGCATTCTGGATATCAGGTCCCATACCTATACAGTATTTTACAGGATAATAATGGCTCTAAATGGTTTCTCCTAGCATCTCCCAACCCACTGCTCAAGTCATCTGCTTGCTGCATGTCTCCTCAACCCCACCAGCCAGACTCTTATTTGCAACCTGCTGCCACTGCTCTGGCTATCCACACCACCAGATATCTCTCCTCATTTCAACCCAGCCCCGGCATTTCCCTGTACACCTCTTTCTCACTTTCTGTAACTGCCGTAGCCCCACCACCATCTACATGCAACACTTCTGTATGTGCCTTACCTCCCTGCCAAAAATCCTCCTTCCCCCTAAAGGAGAATACTGGAGGAGGGGGTAGAGGGTCAGATGGTTGGTATTGGCAGGAGGGACCCTCAGGTCAGGGGACAGAAGGAAATGGGAGGGCAGGGGAAGTTGGTTCTTTTGGTCCCAAAACATAAATTCTGGGGATGGTGGGCACTTATAAGTACTGTAGATTATAATGAACAATGTACAGTATCTCCTACTAAAATGTGTAATCATATGAGAAGTGACCTTGGAGTTACGTGGCCTGTATAAAAGCACTCAGCCTGGGTTTTTTTATGGTCATCTAACTCTTCGGTGACATCTTATTAGTGATGGGCGAATTTGCGCCGTTTCACTTCGCCGAAAAATTTGCGAATTTCGCGCGAAATTCGTGAAATGGCGAAAAATTTGCGAAATGGCACAGGCATCTCGTTTTTGATGCCGGCGCCCGTTTTTTTGACGCCGGTGCCCGTTTTTGACGCCGGCACCTGTTTTTGACGCCGGCGTCCATTTTTTCAGATAATTTTTTTGACGCCGGCGAAACGCGCAAATTCTACGCCAATTCACGCCTGGCGAATAAATTCGCCCATCACTACCTCTTATATCTAAATAAATTACAGTAGGGGGTGCATTATCTACTCTACAGGATTTGTTCCCCAATTTGAGGTTTTATTGGCTGCTTGCTTTCTGGGAATTTTCTATGTGGTTCAGCTAGTCCTGTTAAACTTCATTACTTGTTTCTTTCCTCAGTACAACTTAATATGTACTAAATTTCCTCTTTGGAGCAGGGCCCCTCTTGTTCCACTCTGTTCTATAATGTGTTGATGTTTATTCTCTAATGTAGTCTCCTGTGAGATATCCCAATGCTTAAAATTGCTTGATCTTAATAATGTTATCAAGATTTTTTACATCATTGCATTTGCCAAGATGAGATTCAGTATGTAAATGTAGTAAAGCTGTATCTATTATTTAGGTCAGGGATAACTTAATATTTAATAACAGTGGGTAAAGAGGAGATTTGAAGGTCTTTTTTTTGTCATTGCCTCAAATTCTCAGCTCTCTACGGGGCTCAGTATATTTCATTAATTGTAGGATTATCTATTGAAATGCAGGTGCCGGGGTGGGTACCTTATGAAAGATACATAGACATGTTAAAAAGAATACACAAGGGATGTATTAATATTAGATGACATGCCAGTATGCAAGTATGCACATCTCTAATGTGTTCTTTCCATTTTATATTGAAATATTTCCCAGAATTTGGGCAACCTCTGACCTCTGTAGAGCAGTGATATATGGAAAGGGTAAATGCATATTCTATATCTTTGGCATATTAGCAGATTTAGCTGTGGGCTTGATATGTCACATTTTTGAAAACAATCTTCTAAAATCCATTGAGATGTTTGTCATGGATCTGCTTCTCCTCTTTGATATTGTAACCCTGCTGATACCCACAGTTGAACCTTTGAAAGTGTTATGATTCTTATGTGGTGCTTTACACTTGTCACAGGAAAAACTGGTGAGGCATGTTGATTGACAGGGTACCTGGTTGTCTTTAACCTGGGGGCCTTCATCTGGGGGGATCAAGGACCTATGGATTTACATTAACAACAGATGAAATAATTCATCATTAAATTGCAAAATAATCTCCCAATGAGAAACCTACCGCATCTGTGTAAATCAGGCTTCTTTGTTCTTGCAATTGGAGCTGGAAGCATTAAGTACAGTTTTCCCACAAACCCAAGTCAACAAATTGAAAGGAAACCATGTTACCCAAACCATTCCCCAACATTCCTTAGGCTGACAGTGTAATGCAGCTCCTTTCTCACCTTGTCCCATTGTGAAGTGATGAACTCTTGGACTTGAAGTCAATCTGCTTTTCATAGTGGGTGATGTACAGCAAAGCAAGTAGGGATGCACCGAAATAAAGCATTCGGTTTGGGATTTTGCCTTTTTCAGCAGGATTCGGATTCAGTCCGAACTAAATCCGAATCCTAATGTGCATGTAAATTAGAGGTGGGAAGGGAAATCACATAAACATAACTTTTCGTCACAAAACATGGAAGTAAAACAGTTTTGCCCACTTTTTCCTTTCCCACCTCTAATTTGCATATGCAAATTAGGATTTGGATTTAGTATTCGGCCAAAACTTTCACAAAGGATTTGGGGATTCAGCTGAATCCCAAATAGTGGATTCGGTGCATCCCTAATTTCTAAGTACCATACATGTTATTTTTAGAAAGCATGTGAAATCCAGGGTATGTAAGTAAAATCTGTTTTGTGTAAGCAAGAAATCTTCCTATGTCTTTGCTTCCCCAACTTGAGAACACTATATTGAGCATTCATGAACAATCAATGCTGTACAATTCATTAGAATAGGCTGGATGATGCTCAAGGAAAGTGGATAGTTGATGTATGGGTGCAAGTACCTTCGTGAATTGCATCAATAAATGCATCCATTCTAGCTCTGTTCCTTTGTAAATGAGCCTTATGGCAATATAAAACAATCAATAGGCAATATAGCAATGATCCTGGTCAACCTCACAGGGTTAATGCGGCATAACACGTTGGTGCTATGTAATCAAAAAACACTAATTATTAGCTCCAAAAATACATTTACCTACTGTAAAGGTAATAAGACAATTGCCTTGAGTTTTGCAAACAAAAATCTGCTATGGTCAACCAAAGGATGTAATGAAGAACATATCAAAGCATTCTAAAGTCAGATGTCTTCAACGCAAATTAAAAAATGGGCACCATGAAGGACTCTTGTTCATGTTGGCATCATGAATTGCAGGTAATTGAATTAAATATTAAATAAATTTGGCTTTCATGCTTGGGAGAACGAAAAGGAATCATATCTCCCATTGCAAATTAACACTGGTGTATAACAGCAACGCTAATCACAGAAACTGTGCTCTGAGATCTCATGTCTGAACTTTTCTCCTCAATGTGATTGATCTTTAAATTACAGACAAGTTCCCATGGGCCATGGCTAGGGATTAGCGAGATGATTTGGCAAGTTTTGAAATTTACTAAATGCCTTCAGAATGATTTTGCAAATGTGAGGCTGAAATTTAAAGAAGACGTTTAGAAGTTGGGCAAAAACAGAAATAATACTGTGAAAAGATAATTTTAGCAGTTTCCATTTAAATGTCTACTGTCCTAGTTAACCACTGGTGCAACAACAGTCCTGGGAAAAGTCCTGTGAAACCATTTAGTGTGAAATCCATATTTCTTTCTTGCATTACCTTCTTTTTCCTCTCCCGATGAAACTAATTCCACCTCCTTTGCCATGGACAGGGTCGGACTGGGCCAGATCTGCTCCTGACTCTCTGCACTCCATGATCTCCCCCCACACTGACCAATAGAAGAAAAGTAGGCACGTCCTGGTCGGAGGATAGAGGGGGGATGCGGTGGCTGGTGAGGGGGGCCTGAAGTTGGCGGGGGGAGGTCGGGGGCCTGGAGCTCGTGTGTGGGCCCCTGATGTGGCAGCCCTAATGGGTCCGGACCCCCCAGTCCGACACTGGCCATGGACGTTGCATCTACCATCTCTTGATATCCCCATCAAGACCCCCTAAACCTACTCTTCACCATTGGTCTGGAAGCCCCTTTATTGTACAACTTTGTATCTGCACTAATTTTCATTACAATCTATGGTTTACAATGGCTGTGAATTGCAAAAAAAATTGGCAAAAAAACACAATTTATTTTTAATTATTCACCCTGTACCATGCTAAACACCCAATGGGCAGCATTTGGGGGTCCCCACCACGAACAACGAGCAGTAGAGCCATGGACTTAGTGTACTTAACAAAATCTTGTGCTCTGTGATTTAGCGCTAAGGGACAAGATTTTGCACCTCTTTATGCTTTAACACCTCTGTCTATGACCTTAATAAATGATCCCTGGTATCTTACCATTGTTGCAAGCATTTACCCCAAAATATTTTAGTGAGCTACTGAAGAACCTGTCCATTTCTAACCACATGTAACATTCTTCTAGAAATGTTATTCAAGAAATATATTGGTTTTCCAAGTACTAAATACACTTTGCAAGCCGGAATGTAATTTGATTTCATTGTATGTCATTTGCAGCCCTCAATGTCATCAAGAAAAGTTTAATTTATCACCCTAATAACTAAACACAACATGATGCATGCTGAGGTAATTATCTGTTTAACTTCTCCAGCTGCCCGCTACAGATGTCTTTAATAGATTCTTGTGGAAAGCATTATTATCTGTCCGCATGTGGTGGGGCTCTAACAAAATTAAATCAAAGCCAGACAACAGGCTTTATTAATGATTTACCCGATCCAATACAAGAAGTGAAACATGTTATGAATATTAGAAGACTGTATAACTGTGAAGTGCAATAAAAGTCATTAATATGAACATGGAGTCACCTTGTAGTTCTCTAGGATTGAGGATTCTACACTGTCTCCACACTGCCTTATTGTCAGTTCTACATGCAGATATGGGAATGTTAGTAGCGATATACAGTAAATAGGTACTCTTGAGCTCACTCATGGTCACAAGGTGCGACCAATATTGACACTGGATTCTTGGAGGCGTTCATGATTTCTTCCACAGTTGTTGACTGCAACCCATCCATTGTTGGACTGGAATGTCACCTTATGGGCTCCCACCCCAGTCGCTAAACTGCAAGCCTACATTTACCCTAGCCCTTTCCAGTGTGCCACGTACCTCTGCTTGTGGTGCCTTTCCACCATAATTAGGGTGGGTCAGAGGATGAGCACAAACAGTCCAGTGACTGGAGAATGGGCCTAAGATGGCAGTGCCCACAATGGCTGGGGCCCACCAGGTTTTTTCCTGGTCTCCCGCTGGCCCAGTTCAACCCTGAACCCACCCCTTTACCCAAACACTTTACCCATCGAGACAATGATGACATTAAGGTTGGGCTGTAGCAAGCCACAGCTTTAATTAACAGACAATGCGATTAGAGATAAATACATGTATTAACAGTGGGGTAAAGGGCAACTTTTATATAGCAACATGACACAATATAACATGCCAACCAAAACAACCCATGTGGATACCTGCTATGCAGGCTGCCTTCCTCAGTAGTAGTGATGGCCAAGTGAGAGCAAGCAAACCCATAAACACCACCCTACAGGGACCTTTGTCCCCCACCATTGACACCAATGTGCCAAATACTGGAGCCTAGCCCCACAATCCTAGCAAGCATTCCTTCAAAAGCTGTGACAAGGAAACCCAGGCTCACAGGACACTCCTCACTCAACCACACTGGGTGTGGTTGGGAGTGGGAGAGGGCAGGTGGGATGATGTTTGCTGGCTACCCAACAGGTAATGAGGTTGAGCCTTCAGCTCTCCACCTTATCCTGACCTCATTTCCAACTGTAATTTGTCCATCTCATATCTATCCCTATCCTGCCCCAAAGTCCTTACTTTCCTGCCTGCCCATTCCTAGAATCAAGTCTCTTTTCTTATTGGTATACAGCTCCCTTATAGAGCTCCTTTATACTTGTGCCAGTCACGCCTATTAAGTGTACCGGACACAAGGCAACTTTTCTACCCTGATCTGGAGTGCTAGCTTCCATACGCAGTGATCACCACAGACTGGAAACACACTTTGCACACACTGCATAAATACACAGCAATCAGTATAGGACATTATTAAATGAATGTGGAGACAATCCTGTTCATATTGGAAGCTGACTCCCATGTGTTTATGATTTTATTCATCTTAACCAACTCAAGTCAAACTGACTTCATAGGAGTATTCTGCCTTTATGCATTCATTTTACGTGTAACAATTCAGATAATAAATCCCAGACTGACTGCTGCCAATATAATCCCAGATATTACAATATCAGTATATTAGAAGTGACATTGGAGTTCCATGATATGTATAAAACACTGTAGCTTTGCCATCTTTATCCGAATGCAATGTGCTTATATGTCACATACACATTACATTATTTTTACATTCTTTGCTGTCTTATTTCTATGAATGAAAATAAATGGTAAGCATAGCTTAAGGTGGCCATAGACACACAGATCGGATCGTACGAATCGAGGATTCGTACGATTTTCGGATCGTGTGTGGCGTGTGCCGACATCTTTCGCCCGGCGGAGATCGGTCGTTTGGTCGATCGGTCAGGTTTCATTTTGACCCGACCGATACCGCCGGAGCTCATGGCACATCGTAATCTGATCGTTCGGCCATACGGCCGAACAATCAGATTACCCCCGATGTAGCCATGCCTGTTAATGGCATATCGGGGAAAGATCCGCTCGTTTGGCAACATCGCCAAACGAGCGGATCTTTGCATCTATGGCCACCCTTAGAAGCAAGACCCCCCCCTTCGTAACCCTAAACCCCAAATATCTGCTTTATCCATCAGTGAAGTAGAGAAAACCCTCCCTGTATTTCATTTTAATCAAACAATGTCTGTTCCTACTTTAGAAAAATATTTGAGACGCCCTGAACTGGTAAGGTCACTTAGTTGGTTCTATGCCCTTCTCCTGCAGGATGACTTTGATCTGCTCCAACATTTCTACCAGAAATGGCAGCCTGAGTTTCCCCAGTTAAACGTAGGTGACTGGAAGGAAATTTTATGTCAAATTCCTGAGACTAACATTTCTAGTAGAGATAGGTACATACACACAAAGTTTCTTAATCGTGTATACCTGACGCCTCATAGACTGGCCCAGATTTATCCTGGCTGTCCTGATGTATGCCCTAAGTGTAATGGTGCTCAAGGTACTTATAGCCATGTTTTTTGGGACTGTCCTGAAATACAGAGATTTTGGACGGAAATAATGCAGTTTGCGGAGAGTAAGCTTGGACTCCCCAGTGTATGTTCACCTGAACTTTGCCTACTGGGAATAACTGAAGGTCTAGCTCTGAGCACCAGCGAACGGATCTGCCTTTTGCAGCTATTGCACTTCGCCAAAAAAGCCATCCTGATGACTTGGAAGGCAACGGCACCTCCGTCTTTGAACTTCTGGAAAAAACTAATCAACAGTGTTCTTCCTAGTCAAAAGTTGACATATATGGCAAGAGGCTGCCCAGGAAAATTTGGGAAGATTTGGCATGCCTGGTTGGGGGTGGGCCAGAATGTTTGAAAGTCGTCTACCTTTTCTCTGCTAAAAGCAATATGTGAAATGTGACCGAGGCCTATCGATATGTACGGACTGAAACTGATTTGTGTATTTTTACCCATAGTGGGATGCCTAGTTAGGCATACCCACATTGGCAACACTTTGAGCCGAACGCGGAAGACCCATCCCCTCTTTACCCTTTCCTTTTCCTGGTTTACCCCGAGGTTCTATCTTTCTTGACTCTTTCTCTTTCTTTTTCTATGTAACTGGATGTTTAAAATGCAATAAAGAAAATCTGTTAAAAAAATACAAAACAATGTCTGTTCTATTTCTGCCTGTTGTACCTAATGAAATTATATCCATTACGTTGCTTAATTTTCAAAGCAGAAGGGAGAGAGAAGTGCAGAATCATAATGCAAACGAAGAGTGAGATCTGTTGGTACACTGGGAGCAATTTATTGTACTCCGTTCCAGAGCAATTTCAGCCGGGATATTGTCATTCTAATCACATAATTGGCTTTCTTGAACATTTGCTTATTTAGTAATCCAAAGAAAGGCACAATGAAAGAAATGGATTATGCACCATGTTCAACATATCTGCCATTCTCTTTTGTCTGTTTTTTTTTATATAAATGGCAGTTGTACAGGGGTACACTTGTTGCATTTTAATAGCAAGGAAATATGTCACTTGGCCCTCATTATAGTGCTCATTTACGAAGGCAGCTGCAAGTTCAAAGTGCAAAATTGTTTAAATGCAATTCCCCTATACAAGCTGCTTGCAACTTATGCCTGTTGCCAGTCTGCCAGTTCAGCCTGGTTTCATGAATTGTGCCTGGCTGTGCATGAAGTACACAATGAAGGGGTATGAATTAACATCTGCCTTGCGGATATTTTACTTCTATGGTTTTTGCATTCTCTTTTCTAAATCCAGGCCTGGGCGAGAAGTGATCTGCAGCTGTATTTGCTGAATGTTATTCCAAATTTCCAAGCCGGCAATAAAGGATAAATAATTTGTTTATGAACAAGAATGCAACATGCAAAGTGAAATTTTGGATGCATGTTTTTTTTAAAAATGCTACATTTTCTCCCAGTGTAATTGCAACCACACTCTGGGGCAAATTCACTAAGATTCGTAGTTGCGCCAGGCGCAACTTCGCCGCACTTTGCCACACTTCGCCAGGCGTATTTTCGCCAGCGCTCTGCAAATTCACTAAAATCCGAAGTTGCGCACAGGGGTAGCGTAAGGTTGCGAAGTTGCGCTAGCGTTGATTCGCTAAGTGAAGCAAAGTTACGCTAGCGAAGGTTAATTTGCATACGGCTCCAAATTCAAATTTCAATGGAGGAATACGTATCAGCACTACAAATGCCTAGAAAACCTTCAAAACATCAAATAAAATTTTTATTTTGCCCTACACATGTGCCCACTGTCTAGGTAAGTTGCCATGAGTCAGGAAATGTAGGGGAAGGAGGGGAGCCCCAAAAATTTTTTCGATCTTTTTCAGCCTATCACCCATAATATAGAAAACACGCCAGCGTTTTTTGGGACTTAGAAAAAATTTTAACTTTTTTTGAAGCAATCCCTATCTACTCTATTGCGCTTCGCCAGGTCTGAGGTAGCGAAGGAAGTCTAGCGTAAAAGGTAGCGTTCAGTACACTGCGCGCGTTAGTGAATTTGCGTAGTTACGTCCGTAGCGAAAATTCGCCAGGCGTAAGGGTGCGAAGTAACACTAGCGAATCTACGCCAGTGCTCGTTAGTGAATTTGCGAAGTAACGAAAATGCCCAACGCTAGCGAATTGACACTAGCGTTCGGCGCTTAGTGAATTTGCCCCTCTGTGTCTGCCCCAATTGGTCTTGAGAAAGGTTTTAGGGGAGACCTAAAGTTGTGCTATATCCATTGCATGCATTTTAGTGCACCCATACTTGGTGGTGCATTTGTAAATATTGCCTACATTGCTACTAAAGCATGACTATATAGTTATCAGAATGCCCAGTGGAAATGTAAGGAGGTAACATAGTGGTGCTGGCCCTAGCAAAAGCAACACATTTCTACAATAATAATTAAATAAAATAAGCAATATTTGCCTGCTCTGCATGAGCTTGGAACATTTTCTTTGTGTTGTGTTTACCAGTTGCCTCTTGCAATTGTAGTCATGCTAGCTGGAACCTGCCTTATTATTTCCATAGCTTTCCATCTTTTAATTTACAGTAAAAAGGGGGAACAGGTATAGGACCTGTTATCCAGAATGCTCAGGACCTGGATAAGGGATCTTTCTGTAATGTGGCTCTCCATACTGCTAAGGAATCATTTAAATATTAATTAAACCAAGATAATTCTGTATCCAATAAGGAATAATTATATCTTAGTTGGCATCAAGTACAAGGCATTATTTTAATACTACAGAGATAAAGGAAATCCTTTTTAAAATGTGAATTATTCTATGAAAATTGGGTCTATGTAATTTGAAGTTTTCTGGATAACCGGTTTCTGGATAATGGATCCCATATCTGTATCTTGGCCTCTAAAAACAGAAATGCAAATTAGTGATGGGCGAATTTCTCCCGTTTTGCCTCGCCGAAAAATTTCCTGCGAAATTCGCAAAAAACTACAAAGAAATTTGCGAAAGTCAAATTTTGATGCCGAGTTATTGACGCCTGCGTCAATTCATATAAATTTTGATGCCGGTGTTAAAGTCAATGGGCGTCCAAATATTGTTGACGCGCAACGGTTTTGACGCGGTCGACTTTTCCGACGCACAGCAACATTTTTTGGACACCAGCAAATTTTCATGGGAGTTTCGCAAATTTATTTGCCGGCAGGGAAAAGTGGAAATTCGCCGCAAATTTGCACCTGCCAAATTTATTCGCCCATCACTGCATTGAGAATACTCAATGCAGGGATCTTCCAAAAAGATAATACTATATTATCATACTCAAGTATTTCTATTTTAAAAGTAGTTTCCACTGTTATGAATATGTAAATATCTACTCGTATTCCTAAATATTTCCACATTTTTCCACTCACTTCTGTTCTAACGACATCCAATTTATCAACAGCCGTCCTGTGGAGTAAACATCTGCAGCTGTTTAGAGCTAAGAGCAGCAATCCATCAACATTCACTCTCAGGTACAGTAAAACCAACATTCATAATGCGTGGAAGGATGAATTTACTATTAGACAGGGATAAAGATAGACCATGGAGGCTGCTAACAATTAGACATTAGGAGAATTTCTTATATGGTGTATTTCAACTACTAAACGTGTATAGCTGCACAGAAGTTCTGGGAAATAAAGCCAAAAGAAGAATACTGTAAATATATTTACATTAGTCATTATTACATCCATTAGAGAAATTCATAAAAAAAAACTAAAAAAAAACAGGAATATACAGTGGCTATTTCATTAAAAGGTTTCTCTATCACCTATGGCAATAGAGAAAAAAACAAAAACAAAAAAAAGAGTGCAGTATGTTTAGATATTACGACAGCACCCGGTGCCAAAGTTCACCTTTTGAGGTGTACTTCTCCTTTAAACCTTCCACTCTTAATAGTGACATGCATGATTCATTCCTTTTTATTACCTTTACAGAAGCTGACTTGGATGTATTGCGCCAATGCCTCTGAGGAAGACAGCTGATTGTCGAAACGTATCAGGCAGGAAGTGACATCACACTAGGATCACAGGAAGAGCCACGAGGGAACTACACATGCCAGCAGGGTCCCTCCATAGCTGTAACAGCCTGTGAAATACAGATGTCTTTGTGTGATTGACTTCAAACAAATGAACCCTAGAAGCTGACTTGGAAGGAGAGGGAGATCTGCTAACATTACGGGCAATATACCATATTTTCAGCTTGTAAGTAGGCACTTTGGCCAAATGCTGGTGGTAACAGATTGGATGTAAAGAATCAATTGTGCATGCCACTATTAAGAGTGGAAGTTTAAAGGAGAAGTACACCTTAAAATGTGAACTGACACTGTCGTAATATCTAAACATACTACACTATTTTACGTTTTTTGTTTTTTTCTCTATTGCCATAGGCGCTGATCTATATACAAATTTTGGAGACTTTTTGAATACAAGTGAGTGAATGTGTGAAGATCAGCAAGAGAAAGTTAATCTAAAAGACTGATTTTTTTTCCTTGAAACTAGTGATGGGCAAATTTGCGCCGTTTCGCCGAAAAATTCGCGAATTTCGCGCGAAATTCGCGAAACGGCGAAAAATTTGCGAAACATCGCCGTTTTTGACGCCGGCGCCCGTTTTTTCGGGAATTTTTTTTTTGACGCCGGCGAATTTTTGACGCGAATTTTCGCGGGCGTTTCCCGAATTTATTCGCTGGCGGCGAATCGCGCAAGTTCGCCGCGAATTCGCGCCTGGCGAATAAATTCGCCCATCACTACTTGAAACATTTTGTGTTTGGACCTTGAGTGACTTCAACATGCCTGACTATCTTTCCTGCTAACAAATGTCATAATTTTTGCTAATTGGCATCAAAATGATGCCCATGTCTGATATTTTAGGCACAGTTGTGCTTCTCATATTGAAGCAGGTTGCTGTGGGAACTACAGCTGGGATCTCCACAGGCTGCCATCTCAAGGCCACACTATCCCAGCGCAGAGGCCCCCATTGTCACAAACCCATCCCACTCGACCTGCTGCTCCACCACGACTGCCATCAATGGATTCCCCTGCCCCAGTTCCAGCGCAGACAGGGGTCTGACTCTTCAGGGTTCCCCAGTGTCAATACGCACTTGTGTGCTATTTGGAGCAGAATGCAGGACACCTATGTAGAAGTACAAGTAGTATCTTTGGACACAAGTACAGTGGCTAACTATATAGGAAGCAGACAAGGTCATCACAGGGGGCCCAGAGAAAAGTTGGGCCCAGACCATGGGGTCGGCTTCTTCTATAGCAGTAATATGTTGCTCTCCAACCCATTGGATGTTGCTCTCATTGGACTCAAAACAGGTGCTTATTTTTAAATTCCTGCAATAGCCAATCACAGCCCATATTTGTCAACTCCAGGAACTTTTTGCATGCTTGTGTTTCTCTCCAAATTTGGAGCCCCTGCTTGTTCCACCACTGCACAAGTAGCTTTAGTGAATGGCGTTTTTATGGAGCGACTACGTACATTTTGACATGGTTGTGGTTGTAAATGAGCCCTACTGTGTGACGTGTATTGACTAATTCTTTGTTGAGCTTCAGTTCCCTTTACAGGGACCAGGAATTCCAGCAGTACCCCTAAACTATGATAAAGGAAATATTTCATGGGCAAAATAAATATGAAAACAGTGCACAGAATGTTAGTTTTGAAGCTAATTTGTTCATATGAAAATAAAATGTTCTAATTAGAAACATATGGTGAAGACGGGTGTAGAACCTTCATGGTTATAAATATGACATCAAAGTGAAAATGGGATTGGATTATGTCATGCAGCGTTATTTAGCTAAAATCTGTACCTATGCTTATTTTCTATAGATAAATAGAATACTCAGGCTGCCTGTAGCTTCATTAGTTGTGATAGACTGGGATTCAGAGTTTGGTTTGATGTAGAAGTTTGCATCTGAGATCTGATAGTGTCAGCAGACATCAAATACAACGTTCCAATCTGTGCCTGGGAACGGCAAGTAATAGTTAGTAAATAAAAGTTGGAAAGAACTCATTTACATGCGTTTTAAAAGAAAGCTATATTCACTTTTGCTCTCCTGTAGGAAAATGCCATCAATGGATAAATGGACAATAAACTCTAAGGGGATGAATTACTAATATTCAGATTTCCTTTTTATTTATGAATTGTAATTTTTCTCTAACAAACGTGTTGTTTTTTTATTCCTCTTAATCTCTGGAAATTCTCTGAGATTTATTAAGTGAAAAACCACGAAAAACTCTAATGCAAAACGTCTCCAAGTCAAAGCAGTTGAGGTCCAATAGAAGTCAATGGGAGATGTGCTGATCCTACTGGAGATTTTTTTTTAACCAGTTAGACTTTTAGAGGTTTTTGGATTTTTTTTTTCCGAAAGTAATTGCCCTAAAAACTTGAAGTTTTAAAAGTTTTAGAGATATTAGTATTGTTGTACGTTGTTCAGCGTTTTTTTCTGTTCATACTTTATTATATTTATATTTTTATAACTGTCATGAAGTTCGTGGTTTAAGAGAGACAGAGTTGAATTGTGGTTTCAAAAAGCTCTAATGCCAATTAAATTCAACCATTAATCAATGGGCCTCTAACTATATAGCGGTTGTACTGAAATATTCATCTGCCCACAACAATTTATATTACCTTTATTTCTTTCATTCTAAAGTACTAAAGGATCGGTGCTTTGTTTTTACTCTTCCCAGGCCAACTAGGCCACCACACCTACTGGAATCAGTGGAATTAGGAGGTGGAAAAGGGCCATGACACATGCAGGGAGTCCAGATGTTTTGTTACCCAGGTTTGTCATAGTTCCAGAACTGTTGACATCAATTCCAACTAATTGTATGGAAATTGCCTGAATTACTGTTGCACCCACACGTCAAGCAATTGCAGTTTGGAAATGCGTAAGTCATTGCTTGGCATGAAGGTGCAACTGTAATTGAAGCTCAGATCAGTTGGGAGTAAGTCAAAGTGCTTTGTCTGTTTACCACCCTGGAGACAAAATGCCTGGAATTATTATGTGAACCCTCACTCTAAAGAGAGATAATGAGTTCTGTATAAATAATAAAATAAAGAGTAGATCATTGCCAGACATTTCAGCTTACACCAAGTCACCCTATTTTGCCCCTCAATATGTCTGCAATAACATCCTAGTCACCTGCATCCTGAAATTTGCTCCCCCTCCATTAAAAAGTAGAAGGGCACGGCCATGGGTCGACATCTCTGCATTAACAGCAAAATGAACTAGAATAATGTACATTATTCTTCTTCCACTACTTGATTTACTCCCTTCTTTTCTTTTTGCCAATGCTCTGAAGAACCATGGCAGTGAGATTATATGAAAAAATGCCACTTTTCTGCACTGTAACTAATAAAAACTACTGATATATTTCTATTCAAACAATTGGCAGAATTCATACTAGAAAATCATATAAACATTATATAAACCTAGTGTCGGACTGGGACCCCAGGGGCCCACCCAAAAACCTTAGACCAGGGGCCCACTCTCAGTACTATTATTATTTCTCTCCTCACTCAACCTCCATTCTCCTAGTCTCTATTCTTTATATACTATAATCTTTTATTCCATCTATTTAGCCTCTTTGTTCTCATAGAAATAGGAAATGGCCATGAAATAGGCCAAATATTTAGCAGCACAAGGCCCCCTGACACCTGGGCCCACCGGGAGTTTTCCTGGAATCCCAGTGGGCCAGTCCGACACTGTATAAACCCAATACGCTGGTTTTGCTTCCAATAAGGATTAATTACATATTAGTTGCGATCAAGTACAAGCTACATATTTCGCTGCACGGATAAAATTGCAAAAAAAAAATCGCAAAATGGCAAAAAATTTGTGAAATTCATTGAAGTCAATGGGTGTCAAAATTATTTTGACGTGCCACAATTTTTATATGAGCAACAATTTTTATACATGCGGCTATTTTGTCCAAATGCATTAAAGTCAACGGCCGTCCAAATAATTTTGACAATTTTTATGCGTGCGGCAATTTTTACACACAATTTTTTTTTGTCCTGGTGAATTTTTAGCAGCAAATGTTTGCCTCAGTTTCATGAAAACATTTGCAGTCAGAGAAACGTGGAAATTCGCCACAAATCCATGCCTGGGGAATAAATTCTAGACAATAAAGAACATCTTTTAGGTGACAACAAACAGGCATCATTATTTAAAGACCCCATTGTATTCCCAGTCAAAGTTAAAGAAACATTTTACTGCTTAAATGAAATTTTCATGACCAATATGACAACTACTTCATGCGATTTTTATAGTGTGCTTATTTTTGATTTGCTGAGCCGCACAAGGGTTTAAAAACCATTGTAGATATTTAAAGAGTAGCTAATAAACCACTGTCTCTGGTATATATCTATCATAGCTTTAGGTACAAAACTGTGTAGTGCACAGGGAATTTACACCTTGATCAATAGTCCTGAACCAAATAGATTTCGGTGCACTCATTAAAAACATAACTTTTAATTTCTCTGTGTGAAGAACATTTCTCAGCCACTGGGGATAAGCCTTACAATCAATTGAAAATGATAAATCACTGAATTAAAACAAGGATCACCAGGGTATAGTATTTTTTATTGGGTGCATCAGTTTTGGCGCATGAAATTCAATACTGGTTGACTTCCCTGCCGCCCTTTGAATTCACATTCAATGTGCTTATTATTTATTGCCATCTTTAAAACTGATATCACATATGTTATTGCAACAAACTGTAGAGAATAATTTAATTAAAGGCAGAGCAGTCATGTCAGGCTTATCAGAACTGAAAAGAGCATTGTCCCTATCTGTGATTCGCTGAACTAAAGCTTTCCAACCCACCCCCGAGACACCATGTTTTCCATCAGGCGAAAGTTGTGATTGACTTTTTTAGACAAAAAAAGAAAAAAAACTTTCAGCGCTCAAATTCATACTATGCGAATCCCTGTGTTCACTTATCCTTTATACTCAGAAGCTATAGGAGCATTTCATTCATTGAATTCCCAGAAACAGTGCATTATGTGCAACTTAGTGGTGAAACTATGTCTAGTAAGACTAGTAGTGATGGGTGAATAAATTCGCAAAACTGGATCGAAAATTCTCCAGCGACAAAATTTTTGGACACTCGTCGGAAAAGTCAAAACTGTCTCGTGTTAACATTATTCTGAAGCTCAGACTTTACCGCTGGTGTCAAAATCAACACAGCCGTCAAAATTTGCATTTTGAAAATTTTTCCCCATTTTGTGGGAAATTCGCAAATTTTTCTGCAAACCGAAACGGGACAAATCCGCCCATCGCTAAGAAACGGGACAAATCTGCCCATCACTAAAGACCAGAAAAAAAGCTTTTACGTCCCAACTAATTTATTAGGATACATCTGTGACTAAGCCCTTTCCAATAGGCTGAGCAACAGCTAGAAGCAAACTTCAAATTTTGACTTTTTGTAGATTCTGGTTTGTATCACTTCTGGCATTAGTGTGTCTCAACCACTATGGGAACCCTGGAATTATCATCACATTAAGTGTGGCAGTAGCTTCAGGGTCAAGCACATCGTCCATTTTAACACAACCACACTTGCGACTACATTTGGAAATTGATGACCCTTCTTGTCTTTTGACTGGTGGCCAGACAAGCATACCTTTGCCTCATTTGATCAACCAGGTGGTGAGCTATATTGATTCAGTAGCTTGGAAAAGACTCCAGAACTACTCAATTTACAACTGTCTCTAACAGAGGTGGCCACAATGTTTAGAAGATCTAACTGTGAAAGGGAAGCTCAGTGTGTGATTTTGACAAATATCCAGCAGTTAAATTACTGATTGCCATGTAATGACTTTTATGAATAAATGATGCTTTATCCTTCAATGCACCCAGAGCCCCAAGGGTCCATAACACAAGATTCATATTATGCTATAATTACATTTCTGTATGCTCTTTATCTAATATCCAATTCTGTAATTTTGAATAATTTCTCAAAATCATGTTTATATTTAGGTATACCTTTACTTTTTCTGGCAGGGCTTTTTGAGACAGTTGATGAATATGCATTATCTAAGCTCCACTGAACACAATAGACCAGGTAGCAATTGATAATAGATGGCCAAATCCGAGAGCTGACAGCAACGCTCTTTTAAAACAAAGACTTCTAGAAATATATTTTCATAATGAGAGAATGAGAATAAATAGTACAGGAACAACAATCCAAGTTGGGCACTATATGTAAGAGTTCTCCCCATGCTTTCATGGGTTTTTGAAGACATATTTCCAAGAGGTGCATTCTCTGCTTTCAGAAGGTAGGACCTTCTAAATGTTTGAGGTTCAGCTTTAAATCAATATGATTATGTGTTCACATAAATAAGTGTGTACCTTTTGGGCAGTAACATGTTAATCATCCATACATATGCAGAATGAGCATGCAAAGCCAAACTCTTGTATCCCCCCCCTTCACATTTGCTCTTCTCCTTTGACTTGAATCAGAAGGCATGAAAAGGCAAATGAGGTGGGAGCATTAACTCAGAAGCACTAACAGCCATTGCTAAACCAAAATAGGTTTTAGCTCCTTGTTCTCAAACCTTTTATCAGAAAGATTTAGGTCCTGAGGATATTAGATAAGGGGCCCATAACTGTATATTTTAGTAAAGAAAACCCTTAATCTGGCAAAATAATTACAAATGTATTGGGTAATGTAATGATATCCATCCGTAATCCATAGCAAATAATCAGATGTTTGCTTTTAAACAGCTGTCCTGTAAATTCGAAAGTCTGGTTGGTTGGGTCAATAGATCCCCTCCCCCAGTGGCGTAACTATAGAGGAAGAAGACCCCACAGTCACAGGGAGGGCCCCAGGAACAGGGGGGGCCGGACTGTGGGGTCTGCTTCCTCTATAGTTAATAAAAAAAACCTCCTCCCCAGCCGCTCTGTCTTAACAGCGAGGAAGGGGGAAGCAAGTTTGGCATGCAGGCCCGGACTGGCCATTTGTGAATACGGGCAAATGCCCGTTGGGCCGCTGCCCATGCCGTGTAAATGGGCCGCATTGACAGTGTGCGACTGTGCGATCTCTTGTGCGCAGGGCCCTTGCGCTTGGATGAAGAGAGAAATGTCATTTTGCAGGACCCGCACTAACATTTCCTACCAGTAGAGGGCGCGCAGCAGAAGTGAGCCGGAAACTGAAGAGCTGCACGGGGAAAACTTTGCAGTGCTTTTCAAACGCTCCAATGAAGGGATGAAGGGAAGGATGGAATTTTCTGCTGCTGTTCTGCATTTCCCCCCTTGCCCCCCCCCCTCCAACTGTACAGAGAAAGGGCAGGTAAGAACAACTACTACCTGCTACTTAAAGTGATACTGACATGAATAAAAAAAAAAAAATATATATATATATATATATATATATATATATATATATATATATATATATATATACTTGAAGTAAACTGGAGCACTCTTCCTGCAGATTGCAACTGCCTGGGTGCAGGTTTAAAAATAGTACACATCCATAGCAAAAAAAACCGCACTACCAGGTCTTGATCCAAGTGAAAAGAAAAATTTATTAAATATACGACGTTTCGGCCCTGTTACTCGAGCCTTCTTCAGGTGGAGGCTCGAGTAACAGGGCCGAAACGTCGTATATTTAATAAATTTTTCTTTTCACTTGGATCAAGACCTGGTAGTGCGGTTTTTTTTGCTATGGATGTATATATATATATATATATATATATATATATATATATATATATATATATATATATATATATATCTATGTATAATACTGTTCATCTAAAGTTATAGGTCATGTACATTTTGAAATCTGCACTGTGTGTGAGTTAGCTGTCTATTAATCTTATAAATGTTGCCTTATATGTTAGAAAAAAGTGTTTTTAGTTTATTTTTGGGAAAGAATTCTTCATTTGCGCCTGTGTAGTAACAAATTACAAGCAGTCTCGTGTCCTACAGATATATGTGTAGCAATAGCGATATGGAGCACACAGTGGTTAGGAGGAATTAAAACATTCTTTATTAGATATCCTTTAAAATCATCAGTACATTATGTGGATATGACTTCTCCCCCACACTTGACGCGTTTCGTGGCGTTTCGCCACTTCCTCAGATGCTTAGGTCTATGCTTATGCCTGTGCTTCTGAGGAAGTGGCAAGACGCCATGAAACGCGTCAACTCTGTTATGTCATAATACTGATAATATCACTGCACAGTTTAATTATTCACAGCAGTCTTGCCCTGCTTTATGGCAGCTGAGATTCTAACTATCTATGTGCAGTTTTCTATGCAGGACATGGCAGGCTTCGGGCATCTGTTCACAGGTTTTTATCTAATATTCCCCTGTATAATTGTGTCCAAGGAATGGATTAAAAAAACTTGCTCCCAATAAAGACTAATTATATCTTAGTTTGGCTCAAACTACTGTTTTATTATTACAGAGAAAATTAAATCTTTTAAACATTTGGATTGTTTGCATATAATGGAGTCTATGGGAGACGGCCTTTCCTAATTTGGAGCTTTCTGAAAAATGGGTTTCCAGATAACCAATCCAATACCTGAAGTGGGCTGCTTTGATTTTTTTTGCCAGGGCTGCTTTTTTTCTCCCAGTCCGGCCCTGTTGGCATGAGTGGGGGAAGTTGGGATGGGACATAGGCGGGTTTTAGCGGGGCAGAGGTGGGACATGGGTGGAGCAGAGGCTGGACATGGGCAGGCAGAGGCTTGGCGGGAAGTGGGCAGCAGGATGGGGATCAGAGTGAACTGAGACCCTCTGAAGATTTTTTTGCAGGGGGAACCGCATACTCTAGTTACACCACTGCCCTCCCCCATATCTCTTTAAATATCTACCTCATAAAGGACTAAGCATGGAATAGTTTTATTTTTTTTTATTTGATTTGTTTGGCTCAACACATAATAAAAAGTGTTGATTTTTCATGATTAAAACAATAGGCAACAAGAATGTTGAGCATCTGCCTTATTGATTGAATAAGGGGGATACTGCCTCCCTTATAGATTTCCTTATATTAAGGTGGTTATTTACTAAAACTCGTTTTTTTTCTGGTAAGGCTTATTGGGGCAAAAACTTAATTTTTTTTGTGGGGAAAAAACCTAAAATTTTTGGAGATTTATTATACAAAAAGGGAAAATCCAAAAATCTGCCATCTGAAACTGGTCCAGGTCATGTAAAAGTCAATGGCAGATGTCCCTATCACAATTTTTAAACATATAACGGTTTGCGCTGGGTTTAGCCCCATAATCTGAAAAATTCTGTTTTAGGGCACTAACCCGAAAAAAACGAGCATCATTTAAATGAGATAAAATTGCAGCACTGAAACATGCAATATCTCATATTTCACAAAATATGTTTTGGTGGCTTGTTTGCAGATATGATAATGCTATAAATAGCGCTGGATCATCTATTTGCTGTTTCATTTAAAATTTACAGTTGGTAAATTAATGGTTTAGAAAGTGTAATCAGCACTGCACAAGAATGCCACATCCGCGGATTCTAAGTAAATTGCTTTGGCACCAAGCTCAAATAGACAGAAGGTATGAAACTGCTTGTGTTATTTTTTTTTACAGTAGATCTCAATAAATAACATTTTGTGGGAAAGACTAGTTAAACAATGAAAGCCTTGAAAATAAAAAAAAAAAAGGCGAAACCAGTCGACCCTAAGAAAGGCACTCAAATCATCACGTCTCGTAAGAAAATAAAGTTTAATGACAAAGCGTGAGATATAGTAGCAGTTAGAGACTTGTAAAACACTATTTCATAAGGTTGAAGCTCTCAGACCATCGATGGTTCATCGCCTGTGAAACAATTTGTGACTAGATGGTTTGGTTGGGGAAATATGACTGGGTTTTGAGAAAAAACTAAATGGAATTCAGGGATCGCTCTTACGGCCTTAGACTGCAATAGATACTCCTTTCTCTCTTCATTATTAGACATAATACACTAGTTAATGACAGGACAAGGTGGGTGAGAATGTTTTATGGGAATAGGATGATGGTTGATAGTCCATTCATTTTCATCAGAAGTATTGGTGGCAGAAGGGGTTTAAGAACTTCACCTTAGATCAGGGGTCCCTAACTTTTTTTTCCCTGGGAGCCACATTTAAAGGTGGCTTGACTGGTTGGAAAATGACCAGCAGGTGACGCTGTTGTAACAAAATTAATTAATGTTAAAGGGATCCTGTCATCGGAAAACATGTTTTTTTCAAAATGAATCAGTTAATAGTGCTACTCCAGCAGAATTCTGCACTGAAATCCATTTCTCAAAAGAGCAAACAGATTTTTTTATATTCAATTTTGAAATCTGACATGGGGCTAGACATTTTGTCAATTCCACAGCTGCCCCTGGTCATGTGACTTGTGCCTGCACTTTAGGAGAGAAATGCTTTCTGGCAGGCTGCTGTTTTCCCTTATCAATGTAACTGAATGTGTCTCAGTGGGACATGGGTTTTTACTATTGAGTGTTGTTCTACCAGGCAGCTGTTATCTGTGTTAGGGATCTGCTATCTCGTTACCTTCCCATTTTTCTTTTGTTTGGCTGCTGGGGGGGGGGGGGGAAGGGAGGGGGTGATATCAGTCCAACTTGCAGTACAGCAGTAAAGAGTGATTGAAGTTTATCAGAGCACAAGTCACATGACTTGGGGCAGCTAAGAAATTGACAATATGTCTAGCCCCATGTCAGATTTCAAAATTGAATATAAAAAAATCTGTTTGCTCTTTTGAGAAATGGATTTCAGTGCAAAATTCTGCTGGAGCAGCACTATTCATTTTGAATTTTTTTTCCCATGACAGTATCCCTTTAAATGTAAAAAGAATTGGGAAGCATTTTTTTTGGCTTTTTGGTCTAGGACTGTAATTGGTTATATGTGGACAAGCAGCTTACAGGAGGCTCTGTTTGACAGTACACATTTTTTTCAAAATAAGCACCTGCTTTGAGGTCACTGGGAGCAACATCCAAAGGGTTCATGTGCAAAACTGCTCACAAGCCACTGGTTGGATCACTGACTTAGATGATGGAAAATATATAGTGGATAATGCACCCCTTACCTTAAAGATATTAGTCAAAAACAAGGTCATGTGACCAAACAAAAGCACATAGCATCATGACTCTTTAAAGGAGAACAAAACTCTTCCAATGTTTTTTTAGAACATTTTCAATTCAATTTTAGTACATGATTGCCCAACCTGGACAGCGATACTTTACAGCTATCCTTGAAACACAATTTCCAGGCTTACAGCTTGAACAGTGTTCCCTGTGACTGCCATTTTAATTTATCTTCTTGCAGAGTTCATGTGTTTCCCTTAATTGCTTTATCTTTGTTCAAGTGTAGTGCATGGCCATGTTTTCCAATTTAAATAAATGCAAGTAAGGGTCAGAAGGTAGTGGAAGTGGGACATGACATCACCAGTGGAAATAATTCCGGAGCAAAATCTGACTGCACATCTTAAATTATAAGGGAGGAGAAACAGTCCTGTAAATGTTGTACCCTATCTACCAAAAACATAGTACAGGTATGGGACCTGTTATCCAGAATGCTTGGGACCTGGGGTTTTCCGGTTAATGGATCTTTCCGTAATTTGGGTCTTCATACCTTAAGTCTACTAGAAGTTAATTTATACATTAAATAAACCCAATAGGCTGGTTTTGTCTCCAATAAGGATTAATTATATCTTAGCTGGGATCAAGTACAAGCTACTGTTTTATTATTACAGAGAAAAAGGAAATCATTTTTAAAAATTTGGATTATTTGGATAAAATGGAGTCTATGGGAGACAGCCATTCCGTAATTCGGAGCTTTCTGGATATCAGGTTTCCAGATAAGGGATCCTATACCTGTAGTGCTCCATCTACTAATATCTGCATAAATGTCACCATGAGATGAATGAGAACTTACTTCCCACCACAGGATCAGTAACATTAAAAAGTTTAATTCACAAGATTATATCTGTTCATCCAGCTCTTACAAATAAACTAATTATTGGCATCAAATATCAATATTTTATATGAGAAAGCGAGTCATAACTGGCAATTGACTCTGTGTAAGGACTTAACCCATTGTATTCTACAGAGCATATCCCTATTCAACTTGAACCACTGGCCCATGGCTACATTTTTTGGATAATAACGCACAGTCAAGGCAAAGGGGAGGGAGAAGCTCATTATACTAACCATTATCTGTTTAGGAACTGGCTATAGAGCTGGAGTAGGGACTAGTGATGGGTGAATTTATTCGCCAGGCGTGAATTCGCGGCGAATTTGCGCGATTCGCCGCCAGCGAATAAATTCGCGTATACGCCCGTGAAAATTCGCTTCGTTTCGCGAATTTTTCGCCGTTTTGCGAATTTCGCGCGAAATTCGAGAATTTTTCTGCGAAACGGCGCAAATTCGCCCATCACTAGTAGGGACACTTTAGTGGCAATGTATAAATAAACAAAGCTTATTTTTTAAGTAGAATTTTCTTTCTTCAGCTTATGAATGTGATTTAATTGGTTGCTCTGTTGAGTAATAGTTTGGCAGATCCCATTTAACTAAACAGAAATGTTCAGATATACAAGGCTCCCAGGGCAGAAAAGCTCTGTCTGTAGGTGTTACTGAAAAAAGGCAATTATTTCCATAACACTTGTAAAGATTTCTGTATGTTTTCTTAAACTCAGCTTTTTATGTTCCTCTGTGACCATGTCAGGGCTGGGTATCATGGCAGCAATACAGAACAGTATTTCATCTTAATCATTAAAATTAAAAGATAATCTATTGATTGAAGGATCAGGTATAGCAAGCTTAAATGGAGAATTCAGCTCAACCACAAACTGAAAATAATACATTCACACCCTGCATATTGTTAGTAATTATATAGTATAATTAAATAGTATTCCATATTATTACTTTGTTCTGCACAGAATACTTTACATATAGTGGCACCGTAGCTGCAACGTTTGGAGAATAACAGGGACTGTGTTTACTGCGGCTGCAAAAGTCAGTCCAGGTGTTAGGGCTATCAGTAGGCTCTTTCTCTCCAGGAATTAAGAAGTAATTAAGAAGTAAGAAAGAGATGAACTGATGCAGTTTGGTAAAAGACAAAGACTGTGAGTTAAATATTGGTAATTTTTCTGTCCCCCTAAGGGCTCTTACTCACTGGCGTTCTGACCTGCGCTCCCCTGCGTTCCGTTTTTTGGCGTTCAGCCGCAGGGGAGCGCAGGAATAGACGCGTGTCATTATTTCAAATGGGGCTGTACTCACTCAGGCGCGTGTAGGCGCCGAACGCAGGTTGAGACGCAACATGCTGCATTTTTCCTGCGTTCGGCGCCTACACGCACCTGAGTGAGTACAGCCCCATTTGAAATAATGACACGCGTCTATTCCTGCGCTCCCCTGCGGCTGAACGCCAAAAAACGGAAGGCAGGGGAGCGCAGGTCAGAACGCCAGTGAGTAAGAGCCCTTAGATTGAGGCATTGAAAAAACAGGTTTCTGAGATTTTGAACCAGCCTGTTCTAGTGTCTATTAATGGGCAAATTTATTCGCCAGGCGCAAATTCGCGGGGAATCCCCCCGGCGAATAAACCACTGCAAAAATTTACCTGCGTCAAAAAGATGGACGCATTTTCCCTGGTGAATGTGTGCCAGTGTCCAAAAACAGATGCCGGCGTCAAAAACAAGACACCAGCGCTGTCTCGTGAATTTTTCACCGTTTCACGAATTTCACCTGAAATTCGCTAATTTCACTAAAATTTCGTTCAGATTTGCCCATCACTACTAGTGTCAAAAGAATAAACTTTTCTTTGGGGGTTATGTAATAAACAAAAATAAATAAAGTTTGCCCAAAAGCAGTAACCCATTTCTGCATTTACTGGCCACCTGTTTAAAAGCAAGCATCTTGTTGGTTGCTATGGGTTACTGCTCCTGGGCAAACATTGTGCGTTATATTACATATGTGGGTTTGAGTCTATTTGAGGAAACATTGCTGTGAATAAAACACTAATGGGGGAATGTAATAAAAGTCGCAAAGAGCACAACAATTTGCACAAATAAGAATAAAAAGTCTAATTTCGCTATGTAATATTCTTCCTTAAACTGTTATTACATTGCGAATTTTAATTGCGAATTGCCCACTTTTAAGAAGTGTTTGAAGGTGTCATAATCTTTTGGAGCAAACATAACAACTTTTTCAGTAAGAAGTTTTATTACATTCACTTCGCACTGGGGCTAACTATAAAATTCCCAAACCTTCTTCCACTGTCGGAAGTGGTCCCTAAACAGTTTCAGGGTTCGCAAAAGCTTTTTTGAAGTTGCAGTAGGAGTTTCTGTACCAGTTCTGTCTTTTGGGTGAGTTTCTAATATATTTGTACAAAGTAGTGATGGGCAAATTTATTCGGCAGGCGTGAATTCGAGGCGAATTGCCGCGTTTCGCTGGTGGTTAATAAATTTGCAAATTTGTCATGAAAATTGCCGGCATCAAAGTTTTTTGACGCGGGCAATGATTAACGGACGTCCATTGACTTTAATGGCCACTGGTGTCAACTTTGATGCCTGCACCCATTTTGACGCTGGCTAATTGATTGAATTTTTCGCTCGTTTCGCGAATTTTGCGGGAAATTGCGGGAAAGTGATTAAATCATGTGTAG
The DNA here is from genome assembly GCF_017654675.1 of Xenopus laevis. Classification (NCBI taxonomy): domain Eukaryota; kingdom Metazoa; phylum Chordata; class Amphibia; order Anura; family Pipidae; genus Xenopus; species Xenopus laevis. The sequence continues at coordinate 16,411,006 of NC_054383.1, forward strand.
TAGTGATAGGCAAATCTGTCCAGTATCGCAAATTATTTGTGAAGCGAAACAGGACAGATTTGCCTATGACTACTATCACACGATTCACGAAACAGCGAAAATTCATTGGGTGCCAAAATAATTTTGACACGCAACAATTTTTGACGCGAGCGATAATTTTTAAACATGCTACTATTTTGTCCAAATGCATTAAAGTCAATGGATTCTTCAACTGTGAGTTTTCGACGCAGTTTCACGAAAACATTAGCAGCCGGCGAAAGGCGGAAATTCGCCACAAATCCATGCTTGGAGAATTTGTTCGCCCATCACTATGTGTAAGCCTATGTTTCTGGGACTTCTTCTTTTAAAAAAATGCAAACAAAAAGAAAATCAAAGGTAAAAAAATTCAAAAAGAAGAAAAATATATATTATATATATGGGACATGTTATCCAGAATGTTATCCAGAATGTCTGGGACCTGCATTTTTCTGGGTAAGAGATCTTTCTGTAATTTGGATCTTCATATCTTAAGTCTACCAGGAAATCATTTAAACATTAAATACACCCAATAGGCTGGTTTTGCATCTAATAAGGATTCTTAGTTGAAATGAAGTACAAGGTACTGTTTTATTATTTCCAAGAAAAAAGGAATCATTTTTTAGAAATCTGCATTATTTGATTAAAATGTCTATGGGAGATGGCCTTCCCATAATTCTGAGTTTTCTGGATAAACAGTAGGATCCTATACCTGTACCATCACTGGAGGACTGACAAGTTTTTTCTAAATACATAAATCTTGGAATACAGAATCTTAGTATTATACATTATTTGTTAAGTACTAGAATCTTATGTCACACTATACAATGTGAATAATAGATAGAATTTTATCCCCAAATGGATATATTTTTCTTATTTATTTAGAGGAGACACTTTTTGAAAAGACACATTTGATGAAGTGAAACGTTAACAATAGCTGTAGCTTCATACACAATAGAACTGTTTCATGCCTGGGGAAATACTGACATCTGAATTTATACTTTATGTCCAATTATGCCATTTTATGTTCTCGTGCATCCGAGAAATAATCAGGAAGGCCCAAGAAAATATACAGTTTGCAGAGTATTCTAAAGGCTGCATTCATTTAGCTGAGAAGTAAAACTTATACAGGAATTTTGGGGAAAGAAATAATTTTTGTTTTCAAGAGGGGAGTGAGCCAGGAACTGGGAATGACAGGGCCATGACAGCACTAGGAATAAGGGAACCAGAAGAGGGGGTTAGGGATTATGGGTGTTGTAGTTCCTGGGTTGCTATTGGGATGGGTGGAGACACAAGGGGGTAAATTTATCAAAGAGTGACGTTCCGCCACTAGAGTGAAATTCCGCAGCTCTCAATTCATTTCTATGGGATTTTGAAAGGCGTATTTATCAATGGGTGAAAGTGAAAGTTCACCCTTTGATAAATACGCCTTTTCACCCAAAATATCACATGTGGCTGGTGTGATATTTTAAGGAAAGGAGTGAGAAGTTTGGTGTTGATGGTGGGTTGTCAGATTGACACTGCCCCTGTCATGCTGACGGATGTAAATGCACAGACCATGGAAAACTTGGAAGACTGAACAAAAATGGTGGCACAACAAAATTTGGCCTGGGGTCTATAGTTAGCAACTATTTTTACTGAGGGGTGCCTAACAAACTGTATGTCAGCCCCCCCCCTCCCGAGTGAGTGAGTAGCATTTGCTTTGTCCTTTAAAGGGTAAAGCTTGCAACTCTCCTCTTTGCATTGCTTTCCACAAATCCCATTAGGTTTATAGGATACAGCAGAGATGATTTATGCAGTAGAGTATTACAGCATGCTTCAGACCTGATTTAATGAATCATACCGCATGTAAGTGTCATTAATGGGATTAAGTAACAACCTTACAAATCTATTTAGCACCCTCAACAGGAACAATATTCAATGTAGGGATGAGCTTAAATCCAGGCAGATAACTTCAAACTAATTTCTAAGCATTCGTGGTTTGCTAGGTATTTCATGCATACATGCAGTCATTGTGCTTGGGTATGTAGTTCCATATATGGTATTTGCCTTGGAAAATGCAAAACGTTTTACTTTTTCATTGCTGTGGTATCCTTATAAACAGTACAGGATTCCTCCAGTCAAGCCCACTGGTTGGAGATGTTTGGGGAGAGGTGGAAGCTCTGAAAAGATCTAAAGAGATTCATATATGAAAAACAAATGATTTCTTTCATGGCTATACTGTCATGCAACCCTATACCACGGCCAAGGTGATTCTGGGTGGAGGACAAACTACTGTACATTTCCAGAATTAACTGTCAGGAGTCTAGTAGAAGAGGTTCTCCACATGGCTGAAGTTTAAACTGATGTCTTGTTTTATGGAATTAAATCTAATACAGGTATATAAGAAATTATATACCAGCAGCTCGAGACCAAGCCTTCTTCCTGTCCTCCTGCTTTTGTGGAGTATTGTTGGGTATCCATTGTGAGTATGAGAAAGACCTCCTACTGCATACATCTATAATAACAATAAATGAGCATATTTTAGTGGCAACATTCCAAGTGCATGGTTGTATCTTGCTAACATGTATGTATTTTGAAGAAAGGTTACATCTGCACTATAAAAACACTCTGCCACAGAGATGTTAGACTTAGTGGATGCATGCTTATGCCTTAGGGGACCTACACATCTAAAATACCCACAAATACTTAGGATGAAGGGTTAAAAGAACTAATGCACGACCACATCATTAAAAGAAAATGGCAGGAGGTAGACAGACAGCTAATATGTGACCTGCTGTTGGTAGGTGACGGCCATTTCTAGGAGCTACAACCAAATAGAAGAAGGTTGAACCTGAAACCAAAGACAGCTGCTAAAGGCAAAAAGAAGGCACTTGGCAGCAACATATGCCATTACCAATACATTTATAGTAAACTGTACTTTATACAACTAAACAAAGTATGTAGTGATTATGTAGCACACAGTGTAGTAATAGTTCAGGAATGTTTAAGTTTAATAGGGTTTATCGAAGTCAGCCTTATTCAGTTAAAACAAATCTACAAACAAACACCCCAGGCTTAGAATGCCTTTGACTTATCAGGATATCTTTATTAAACTCTGATTCCGTGGGAGTAGAAAGGAAAAAATATTAATCTGCAAGAGAAGCACCAGCAAAGGCTTCTGTAGAAAATACTTGTGGAACAAATCCTTCGGCACACAGATTAGGGGATCAGAAAATTAACACCTAATTAAACAAAGCTGAATTAATCCACTGTAATTAGGATTTTATGTTCCGTTATTTCAAATCAACATGTAGCTATGTATTGCTGTGTTTTGACATTGTTACCAAATTTGGAGAGCTAATTCAAGGTCAGCGTACTGTTTAGAAGGAGCAGTTAAAAGAATAAACTCTGGACGTGACATGTAAATACATGGTGGCAACATGCAGCTTCATTTGCATCTGATGTGAAGAAATGTATTAAAAATAGAAAAACTGATGAGCAGTTCTTGGCATTAAATAAAACAAAGGCAGATTCTCCAGTGGCTCACGAGCAACATGTTGCTCACCAACTCCTTTGATGTTGCTCCCAATGGCCTCAAAGTAGGTGCTTATTTTTGGATTTCTGGCTTGAAGGCACATTTTGGAGGCATAAAGACCATGCAAACTACCAACAAGACCCAACTTTAGCCAATCATAACCTTTATTTGGCATCCCCAATTACTTTTTTCATGCTTGTGTTGCTCCCTAATTCTTTTTACATTTAAATGTGGCTCCCAGGTAAAAAAGGTTGGCGACCCCTGATCTAAGTGAAGTTCTTAAACCCCTCCTGCCTCCAGTAATTCTAATGAAAATCAGGGGCTACCAAATATCCAATTACAGCTTTTATTGTGCACCATCTTGAAATGTTTTTCATGTTTATGTTACTCCCCAACTTTTTTGTTAATTAAACACATAAAAATGGCTGGGGACCTGAGCTAAAGTGTAGCTGCAAAAACATAATGCATTCTATTGCCCACTGGCAAAGGGAAGACCAGTTAGGGTGGTGACACACGCTAAGATTCAGGGAGATTTAGTCGTCCAGCGACAAATTGGCTCTTCTTCAGGCTACTAATCTCCCTGAAAAGCCTTCCCGCTGGCTAGAATGTAAATCACCGTCGGGATGGCAACGAAGTCGCCCAAAGTTGCCTCACTAGGAAACTTCATGCGACTTCGGAATATGAATCGCTCCGAGTGCCATCTCATTGGCGATTAAGATGCGGTAATACAATATTTCATCGATTAAGATTCTAGCCAGCAGGAAGGTTTTTCGGGGAGATTAGACACCAGAAGAAGAGGCAATTTGTTGCTGGGCGACTAAATCTCCCTGAATCTTAACGTGTGTCACCACCCTTAGTGAGCAGGTTGTAGGAAATGCCTGGGAGCAAATGGATCACAAGATAGATAAGAATAACAAAGAGGCACAGTCAATCCAGAAACTCAATCTAAATGGAGCCATAAGTGATGTCTTCTTCATTCCACTGCAAGGCTGAGTAACTTTTCAGTTCAGGGGAAGAAAACACCTTTCTCCATTATTAATGTTTTCCATCGTCAATAGCGTGCGTTCATCCCCAAGTTAAGTATCTAGATTGTGGAAAGTGAGTAACATTAGACATGAAGGGGAACTTTTATTGTTGTGAGGGATTAGAGTTTATTGCTGTTAAGTCATTTTATAGGCATAACTAGAAGAGACCTTAAGACAGGGGTCCCTAATCTTTTTTACTCATTCAATTGTAAAAAGAATTGGGGAGCAACACAAGCATGAAAACATTTCTGGGAGGGCCAAATAGGGCTGTTATTGGCTTTTTGGTAGCCCTTATGTGGACTGACAGTCTCAAAGAGGCTCTGTTATGTGGTACCCCTGTTTTTTATGCAACCAAAACTTGCCTCCAAGACTGAAATTCAAAAATAAGCTCCTGCTTTTTGCAGGCCCGGATTTGTGGCGTAGGCCCGGGCCTAGGGCGGCACATTCTTGGGGGCGGCATGCTGCCCAGCCGCCTGTGCTCCCCAGCTCTTCGGCGCTCGCACGCTTGCGCTTTTGCATGGCCTAGGGGCGCCAGCCCAGCGAATCCGGCGCTGGCTTTTTGAACACAATCAGAACCATACAGATGTGAGATCAGTGTCGGACTGGGGGGCCCGGGGCCCACTGAGACTCCTGTCCAAGGCCACTGTCCAGGGCCCCCTCCAGACCCCCTACCGCATGAACAGCACTGCGCGGTGCCGCAAATTGTTTTTTTTTTTGGGCCAGGAAATCGGGAGAGGGGGTTTGGTCTGGCAGGGGCCCACTGAGTTATTTCCTGGTGTCCCGCCGGGCTAGTCCGACCCTGTGTGAGATGAGCAGGTCTTTGTGGTTCCGTGAAGACTGCAAGTATTGCAGTTTTACTGCAAATTTAGACTGCAAATTTACTAACCTTCAAAAATTCGCCAGCAGCGGCTTCGCTCACACCGCAAGACTTCGCCAGGCTTAGATTTGCCAGAACAATGCTCATTAACTAAAATCCGAAGCTGCGTCCAGGGTGTCGAAGATGGTGAAGGTGCGCTAGCGTTACCGTGCCAAGCAAAGCAAAGTTGCTCTAGCGTTGCCTTATTTGCATACGGTGGGAAGTTAAAGTTGATTGGACATACATGTTGCAGCAAATACATTACACTACACAAGCCCGGGAAACCTTAATAAAATAAAGTTGTTATATTGCCCTACACATGAGCCCAGTGTATAGTTTATGTGCCATATGTTAGGAAATGTAGGGGGGAAGCCAGTTACCCCCCAAAAAATTAAACTCTTTTGCTGCCTATCACCCTGAAAAAGGAAAAGAAGAAGCCAGCTTTTTTTGGGACTTAGAAAGATTTTCAACTATTTTTTGAGGAAGTCCTATCTACTCTATTGCACTTTGCCTGGTCTGAGGTGGCAAAGGCAAGTCTGGCGCAAGAGGTAACGTTCAGTAAAATCTGCATCTTAGTGAATTTGCTTAGTTACGCCCATTCGCCAGAGCGCAAATTCGCCTGACGTTAGAGAGCGAAGTACCACTAGAGTCTATCTTCTTCGCTAGTGAAGTTAGGTTAGTGAATCGGCGAAATTCCAAAATCACGTCACGCTGGCCCTTAGTCACTTCACTCTTTAGTAAATTTGCTCCACAGTATCTGAGTATTTCTAGAAAGGTTACAATGATATTTTAAGATATAGGGAGAGTTTATGTGACTCCTAAAGAAAACAATATTTTCCATTAGACGTCTTTGAGAAGTCAATCAGTCACATTTTGCCAGTGGCTTTATCGTGTTTATGGGTGACAGAGTGAATTTGTTTCGCCTACCAACAGACTTGCACTTTACCTGGCTGCAGCGATTGTTATTGGCTGTTTCCCAAAAACAGTAAAGAGCACAAAGGCTAAAAGAAAAGAGCAGCTACTGTAGTGAAGTGAAATAAATATGTTTCAATGGCAACGGTGCTGTACTGAACGAGGGATGTGCCCTTTTCAAGCGCAGGGAGTTTGTCAAATGTGCAGCAACGCAACAGTTGTAGTTATTGATCTCATTTAACATCAAACTGATTTACGACGTTAACCTTTGTGACCAGAATACTCTAATAATGTGATTTAGGTAAACTCTAACCTCTTTGCAAAATGGTGTATAACGTCATATATTATGATATTAGGGAACATTTACAGTCAGCAGTTTTCTATATTTTAGTCGTAATTGCTTTACGCTGCATCTGCGGTAATTGTGCCTGATGCTTCAAAGCACAAATATGGTGCAAGCCCCTTGACCGGCTGGCCAGCAACACCTATGGGCACATTTACTAAGGGTCGAATATCGAGGGTTAATAAACCCTCGAAGTAAAATCCTTCAAATTCGATATTCGAATTTGAAGGATTTTGCCCAAATCCTACAATCGATCAATAGAAGTAAAAATCGTTAGATCGAACGATGAAATCCTTCAAATTGAACGGTTTATAGGATTTTAAATGATCGATCTAAGGATTTTTCTTCGATCAAAAAAAGCTTAGAAAACTGATGGGGAAGGTCCCCATTGGCTAACATTGTACCTCGGTAGGTTTAAACTGCCGAAGTATGTAGTCGAAGTTTTTTGAAAGAGACAGTACTTCGTCTATCGTATGGTCGAATAGTCGAACGATTTTTACTTCGAATCGTTCGAATCGAAGTCGAAGGTCGTGGTAGCCTATTCGATGGTCACAGTACCCAAAAAAATGCTTCGAAATTTGAAGTTTTTTTACTTTGAATCCTTCAATCGAGCTTAGTAAATGTGCCCCCTACTGTATTCTATTGTATTCTATTGAAATGGTCCAAATTGGGCACTGCAGTTGAAAAGACCAGCACTGTTTATTATGCAGGGGGATTATCTTTGTCCTGGTAATCTGATTGAAGGGCTGGTTCACCTTTTAGTAGTGATGGGCGAAAAATTTGCCGATTTTGACGCTGGCATCAATTCGCCAGCTTCAAAATGGGTGCCGGCATCAAAGTTTATGCCCACACCCATTATACTTAATGGGCGTCCATTAATCGCAGCTGGCATCCGAAACTGTCAACGGCGTAGATTCTGTTGCTGGCTTCAAAAAACCTTTGTCGCCGGAATTTTCACGGGCGATTTTTTTGCAGCAAATTCGAAAATTTATTCGCCGATGGCAAAACAAGCTAGTTCTCCAAATTACCCTAGCAACTATGCACTGACTTGAATAAGAGACTGGATTATTAATAGGGGAGGGTCTGAATAGAAAGATGAGCAATACATTGTAGCAATAACAATACATTTGTAGCCTTACAGAGCATTTGTTTTAAGATGGGGTCAGTGACCCCCCATTTGAAAGCTGGAAAGAGTCAGAAGAAAAAGGGGAATTATTAAAAAACTATAAAAAAACAAATAATGAAGACCAATTGAAAAGTTGCTTAAAATTAGCCATTCTATAACATACTACAAGTTAACTTAAAGGTGAACCACCCCCTTTAAGTACCTTATATAGAGTGGCTAATTCTAAGTATTTTTTTTTTCTTTTTTATAGTTTTTTTTAACTCTTCTGCTGAGAGCTGCTGAATAAAAAGCTAAATAACCCAATAAGTACAAATAATAAAAAATGAAACCCCCAATAGCAAATTGTCTCAGAATATCACTCTCTACATCATACTAACAGTTAACTCAAAGGTGAACAACCCCCATTCAGATAGAAGCATAGAAAACTTCAATTCCCTGTTTGCCCTGTTAAGTTAAAATTAAGAACAAATTTTTTTTGTGTGTGATTAAAACAGTTGGCAAAACATATGTTTAGCACAAGCCATATTCATTGCATTCATGTTGAACAGGGTGTATGCTGTCCCTTTAATATCCCCACAATGAAATATGTTCCCACGTTATCTCAGAATTTCAGCAGAACTTCATCTCATGTTCCTACAAGTCTTGTAAGAACTCCCAATTACAGGTATGACCTTAGTTTTGTTATGGGTCTTGCCTACTTAAAAAATCATATATAAAATAATGTAAACATTAAATAAACCCAATAGGCTGGTTTTACCCCCAATAGGGATTAATTATATCTTAGTTGGGATCAAGTACAAGTTACTGTTTTATTAATACAGAGAATAAGGAAATCAATTTGAATTATTTGGATAAAATGGAGTCTATGGGGCAAATGTACTAAAGGGTGAAGTGACTAACGGGCGCTGGCGTAAATTCACTAGCGAAGGATATAGATTGTAGCGCTACTTCGCACTCTAACGCCAGGTGAATTTTCGCTCTGGCGAATGGACGTAACTACGCAAATTCACTACGATGTGGATTTTAATGAACGTTTCCTCTTGCGCCAGATTTGCCTTCACCACCTCAGACCAGGTGAAGTGCAATAGAATAGATAGGAGTTGCTCCAAAAAAATGTCCCAAAAAAACGCTGGCGACTTTTCAGTTTTTTAGGGTGATAGGCTGCAAATGATCGTAAATTGCTAATTCAAATTAGCCAACGCTAGCGCAACTTCACTTTGCTTGCTGATTTAACGCTAGCGAAACTTCGCAATTGTTTGGTGCCCCTTCGCATTTTAGTGAATTAGCATTGTTTCTGGCGAATTTTCCCCTGGCGAAGTGTGGCGATGTTACCGAAGCCGTCGCAGGCGAATTTCCGCAGGGTTAGTGAATTTGCCCCTATGAGAGATGGCTTTCTCCTAATTTGAAGCTTTCAAGATAACAGGTTTCTGAATAACGGATCCTATACCTGTGCATGCAGCATTACCTATCACAGAGATCGCTTGCATACAATTGTCCGTTTGCATTAAGGAGAGTGGTTGTTACTTGCATTAATATCCATGCACGCTGTTCACATGAATGATTAATGGCAAATGTACAAGTAATCAAATCATACTTGCACTCATCACACAGATGTTTTGTTAGGCAGTGACAGCAGCAGAACTGTAAATAATCACTCAGTAAAGCACTAAAATAAGAGATGACATGAGGAACGACATGACTGACGGCTGGTTTTACTGTATCTACAAATAAGTGACAAGGTTGTGAGTCTTTCAGTTCTGCAGGTTGTCATGATTTAGCAGACTGGTGTATTTTTGCTTTTTAAATATACAGGTATGGGACCTGTTATCCACAATGCTTGGGACTGGATAACAGATCTTTCCGTAATTTGGATCTTCATACCTTGAGTCTACTAGAAACTAGAAACCCAATAGGCTGGTTTTGCCTCCTAAAGGATTAATTATATCTTAGTTGGGATCAAGTACAAGCGACTGTTTTATTATTACAGAGAAAGGAATTCATTTCTGAAAATTTGAATTGTTTGATTAAAATGGGAGATATCTTTCCGGATAACAGGTTCCCGGAGAATGGATCCTATACAGGTATGGGACCTGACATGCAGAATGCTCGAGACCATGGGGTTTTCTGGATAACTGATTTTTCCATAACTTTATACCTTAAGTCTTCTAGAAGATCATGAAATAAACCCAATAGGCTGGTTTTGCTTCCAATAAGGATTAATTATATCTCAGTTGGGATCGAGTACAAGTTACTGTTTTATTATTACAGAGAAAAAGGAAATCATTTTTAAAATTTTGGATTAATTGATGGGAGATGACCTTTCTGTAATTTGGAGCTTTCTGGATAACAGGTTTCCATATAATGAATCCCGTACTTGTATTATAAATACATAAGGCCCTGGCTCTCAAGGTTCAATCTCCACTGAGATTTTTCAGAAGGCAGTCATGTTCTTGAATTAAATTCACTTGTGATCGCTATTTCGAACAGTAGCAAATTAACATATGGGCTTCCTGTTCCACCTTAAAAAATTGGCAAAAGCCAGAGCACCCTGTGTTCTGTGGACCTAATTATCATCAAATAGACTTGTCTGGCTGTATCAAGGATTGCATCTTAATCTAATGATTGAAGAAATAAATAAAGCAAGCAAACATTTTCCAGGTGAATGAACCATTAAGCAAAGGTTTTCCAGATATGCATCAGTTGCCATTCTTTAGAACGTGTGGCCATCTGTAAGTGGTGTAACTGTGTGGGATATGAATAGACTTCCAGTAGGAAAGGCAGCTGTTGAGTATAAAGAGCTCGTGCGTAGACTACAACGTCTAAGAAAAGAGTCTGATTGTTATTTTTACACGTACAGTATCCCGTTAATTGCCGAGCGTTCTTAAAATTACAATGCAATGGCCAACAACATCTGTTCTTTCCTACTCCCTGGTGTTCTGCTTTGTATTGTTTGCGGCTTATAACTTTTTCCTGATTGATTTTTGCCCTCAGTGTAATCATATGTTATCCACTAGCAATATGACAAGGGCTATTATGTGAAATGTGCTACACTGCAACAGGCCATGTTCCTATTGATTGTGAGATGGCTGGCATTCATATAATAATTCGAATAATAAAAATATGCTGATAGCAGAGGTTTAAATATAATATAAGTATATAAGTTTGAAAGACATTTTTAAACTTTCTCTTGGATGTTTAAGCACTTAGGCCAAAGAGAAGAACACTAATCCTTTCCGGGTTCTCTCTTTAGAGGATTACGCCTAAGCATACACTTATTTGCCTGCAGTCAGGCAACCTGGCAACAATCTGTGAAATCAGAGGGATGGACTGGGAAACCTGGTACTTACAGTAGTTCCACAAAGAGCCCAGCTAATGGGTTCCAAGGACTTGACCATGGGATCATCTGCAGCTCCCAGCATTGCCCCGAATGATCTTCTTCTTGCATGGCATCTGATTGGTGACTCTTCCTGATGACATGATGAGGATAACAATGATGGACCAGGGTGCCCAGAGAGATAAATAAAGGGTTATATGTAGTGATGGGAGAATTTATTCGCCAGGTGCTAATTTTCTGCGGCTCTCAGACGCCCACGAATTTAAGTTTTGCTAATTCTACGCCTGTTATGCAATATTTCGCAGGACAAATTTGCCCGTCACTAGTTATATGTACCCATTGCTTTCTATAGATGATTAATGGAAAGTAGATTCACCACATCAGTATCAGTGGTGAGCAAGACATTGAGGGCTCCAGTATAATAACAGTGTATTGGTTCCCCTTATTCCTTGATCTATCATAAAGCCTCACAATAATCACCCAAAGCTCAGGTCTAGACAGCCCTTTAAAATATTTGGGCCCAGAGTCCACAATTCCACCCTTAACCAGCCATGCACCCTTTAAATTAAGAGGACTAGTTGGTGCTGGGCATTTTATGCAAATTTTTAGAGACCCCCTTCTGCCTTTGCTATGTTATTGTACACAGCTTTAAATATTTTCTACATTCCAAATCAACCTTAAAATTATACAAGCAGTTTAGCTATCCACGTGTTAACCCATATTGCACTTACCTTTCCCATTCTCTTTCACACTTAGGCCTGAGACCTGTGGTGTACTCCCTGCTATAAAGAGCTTGAGTTATGTCTCCTTTCCACTGTCCATGCTTTACCTGATGTCAGGCCATAGCAACCAGTCCAGTTGACTACTACATCCCATTTTAGCTGTTATCATTATGACGCAGTAGATGGACTATGGTATATCATAAGGAAGGGTATATCGAGCCAAATGAAGACAATGAAGCAAGATTCCAACAGCAAGTCAAATAAGCAACACCTTCACATAAACTAAGGGAAAAGGAATTTATTTTCATTACAAAATTATTAAGAGAAAAAAATATGAAGGTAATGACCCTCCAAAGGTCTCACCCAAGATCACAAGTTTCAGGAGCAAAGACATCAAACTGATGCTAATTTGAATCAGTCTCCAATCGCTCCCTGAGCAATTCCTTTTCCCCTGTTGATCTTGATGGACGTTGGTAAGTGATGCTATGGTAGCTACCAACAATTTTAAGACGCTGCTTCCACCAAAAGAAGGTAATTTTCTTCTGTTTCACTGCTGTCTGCTTTTAATATCCATTAAAGAGCATTATTAGAGTTGTTAGTTGTGTGATAGTCAATTTTACTGCCTTTTAATGTACCGTATGTTCTGTGCCAATGAAATAAAATAAATCAGATGTCCTCCGAAACTGCCTTTTATTAAACTACCCTCTTCTCTTGCATAACACATTAGGCATGATGGTGTTTCCCCTCCCAGAGCTAATGCAAACAGTTTGGGATTCATAGATTTCTCTGTGATATTAAAATGTTTGTGGAAATCCCAGGGTGCCTATGTACTTTCTGCAAAATATTATTATGTTTACTTAGCCAGTTTATTTTTACTCTGTTTCTTGTGGAAAGGAGAACTATAAAGCTTGTGTTATGATTGTAATGAAACTGTTCCACGACAGGGGCACCATTGCTAAGGCGTACAGTAAATCTAGCCAAAGAGAGCTACGTACAACTGCCAGTGGCTTTGTTAGTATCTACAATAACAAGGCAACATTTACAATCTCCGAGTGAATCAAATAATACAATGATGTGTACAATAGGCAGTAGGCAGCCATACTTGTTTTCAATGACATGGGTAGTCCATGTGTAGCTAACCATTCTGTTTAAATCAGTTTGTAAGTTGTGGCTTGGACCTAAGGACCCAAGGCAATGGGTTGGGGGGCACAGTGTAGGAGCTAGTTAGGATAATATTTCGCATTGTAGTAATAGGTTGTCCCTGACTTTGAATTTTTAGGAGACTCTGAACCCACAATGTCTCCAATATGTCTCCATTGGCCAACTGACAGACCCAAGAAATACTCTTTTATAAAAATGATATTTTGTATGCCCTAATATATTTCCGGTTTAGCACTTAGTGATCTTGACTATGCCCTCAACAGCTTTAATTTTCTAACTGATAGTAGACAGTTAAAAACTAATTGGTGATTGGTTCTTCCATTGCATCACAATTTTTCCATATTGTACCCGAGAGCACATGTAGCACAGAGCTGGGTTAAGACATAATTATATTCTCTTCTCAGACAGTTGGGGCAAAGTTTTCTTTCAAAACAAAATAAATGAAAGGGTGCGCTCCCCTAGCGTAATCTCCTTTAAAATATCTCTTTATTAAAATAGGAAGACACTTAAAAGATCAACAGCTCATCAATTAGCAATGAGAAAAGTCAAGCCCAATATGTTTCATCACCAATCGTGACTTCCTCAGGGGCACACGATCAATAAAAATATATTATAAATAGTGATGGGCGAATTTGGGGCGTTTCGCTGAAAAATTCACGAATTTCCCGCAAAATTCGCGAAACTTCGAAAAATGTGCGAAATTGGCGAATTTTTGCATCGGTTTTGCGAATTTATTCGATTCCCGCGATTGCGAATCGCGGGAATTCGTATCGAATTCGCACTTTGTGAATAAATTTGCCATCACTAATTATAAACGAAAACTGCTTCTCTATTTAAAAGCTGATGAGCCTTTTCTTTCAAGACTTAATAGTCCCCAACACCTCAAATATAAATGTTCATGAAAAAGGAGGCAACTTCATGTAGAAGTCAAAGGGAGTTGTAATTTTTAATTTCAAGCTATTTTTCAAAGCGTGTTTTCTAAATTGCTTTAAAATTTGTAAGACATTGAAAGTGAATGTGATTTTACTGCATTCAACTTTTTTCACCATCGGGTTTAAAAATCTTTTCCTAAATGAGCACACATTCAAGGGTTTTTTGCCTCATAGTTATAATAGTGCATTAAAGTAATATTAAGTTGAATTAGAGTAGGACTCTTTCAAGTTCCATGTACAATATTTATGGAAGTACAAAAACTGGATATTTCAGAGAGTCAGAAGGGTAAAGATTTCTGCCTAAACAACCACTCCTCCTCTGCCACACCATTCTTTCAATCCCATCTCTTTCCACTACCAATTAAATTCAAATTAATGACCCTGACATTCAAAGCACTTCATAACTCTGCCCCACCCTACATCTCTGAGCTCATCTCTATATACTCATCCAATCGATTTCTACGCTCCTCTACTGACCTGCTACTCAACTCTTCTCTCATTACTTCCTCACATGCTCGCATTCAAGACTTTGCAAGGGCTGCACCCCTCCTCTGGAACTCTCTCCCACGGTCTGTCCCACTTTCTCACAACCTTTCTGCTTTCAAGAAATCTCTTAAAACACACTTCTTTCGAGAAGCCTACCCTCACTCTGCTTAAAGGGCACCAATCATGACCAAAATCATTTACTAAGTAAATACACTATGTGAAAGTTCAAGAAATCCGATTTTTAAAACAGTTAGAATTGTTTGTATAATGTAAATGATCAGCTCACTATTCCTTCTGCAAGATCTCCCCTATCTCCCCTGCAGTTCTAGCTGAGGCAGCCATCTTGGATTTTACTGGCTCCTCCTACCTATATCTTCCCAGCCAACTGTAGCTCTGAAATCTCGCACATGCTCAGTTGAAATTCCTAGCTTGCTTATCAACCCTTCTAAGCTATTTTCAAATCAGCCAAACCTGTGTGTTAGCTGCTGTTCAGTAGTGCTGCCACCTGCTGGAAGTTAGTGTGTTAGTGGAGGAGTATACTAAAACAAGGCATTCTGGGTAGAATACTCAAAGTGTTACAATCTGAGCATGCTCCTGAAATTTGCATATTAGAGTCACTGTTATAGTCACAGTATGGCCTCCCTCAGTGAAAGAACCCATTTGACAAAGTAAGGGATTTTTTTTAAAACCTGCAGTTTTTTCAAAAAACTATATATGTAGTTTGATTAATCGTGTTTAGCTTGTACTGGTCAGATTGTTAATATGTGTTTGATTTTGGCTGTGATAGGTGCCCTTTAACTACCAAACGCAATACCACATACAATACCACATTTCTCACTCACTTAATTCGATCTTGCCCACTCCCACACCTTGTGTATTACTCCCTTCCCTATAGAGTGTAAGCTCTTTCTGCATAGGGCCTTCCTCGCCTTTTGTACTGGTATTGATTGTGATGTATATAACTCCATATGTCCTATGTATATAATTCATGTGATTTAGTTGTTTAATCACATTTACTTTACAGGGCTACGCAATATGTTGGCGTTATATAAATACATGTTAATAATAATAAACCCATGCACTGCCTTGTGCCAACTGGATGGTCAGTTGTAGGCATAACACAAAGGATTCCCAGAACTATTGCAAGGAAGTCATATATCACTTCATGTTTGCCAGCTATAAATGAATATATATGTTAAAATAAATATATAAATTCTATGATGTATGGGTTTTCCAACCAGATTCAGCTATATGTCTACAATATGATTCGGTAACAGTTACTCATGTAAGAGCAAACAGAATTTATCCACTGGTAGTAGGGACTGTGGCCCCTGCCAATTCCATATGACTAGATGATCTCCAGAATCACCAATGGGAGGCATCAAAAGACCAGAACTGATCTGTAGGGTTTGCAGATTGGTCTTTCATAACTGCCTGCCAAGAGTTCATGTTGTCATGGTCTGGTAGTGATAATGCTGAGTTCAGCCAAACCTTTTAACTTATATTGGTCAACATCAAGTAACTTCTATATATTTATCATAGCACACCCTTTAATGCCTTGATATCAAAAGTGTTTTTATTGGGTGCTATATTATATTTAATTAATCAGTGAACTCTTCTGAGTACTGAAATAATACAACTTTGTACCCAGTAGGTGGGGAAAAGAAAAAAAACAGGAGGAACGTGTATGAGGAATGATTGGTGTGCCTCTTGGGCGTGTGAAATTTAAACAGATCTTTCTTTATTGGTTCTCCTTAGTTCCCAATCAAACTATACTGCTAATTTTAAAATTACAGAACCTGGAATCTTTTCTTTAATTGACTAGCAGCTCCTCTTCTGGATCACTGAAGGTTATATTCCCTTTTCATATTAAATAGTAGATGGAGTTGCAGTAACCCACTTCAGTTTAACACTCCAAGTTCAGTTCCGGAATCGCTGTCATCCTTTAATTACTGGTAGTTCTTCCAGAGTGAAGAGCTGCCAAAAAGAGATCTGAAACAGCTCATTCTTTCTGTCTAGCCCCCTGCAGAGATATCTGTCTCCATGACTGAGAGCATCATGAGAGCTTTATTAATATTGGCAATGTCTCCCAAGCAGTATCGAGAGCACAAACAGGAGAAGGAAATGATGATATATAGAAATTATGTAATCTGTTATGGGGGAAACATGGTAGAAGTATTAGAAGTCAATTTTATTTTTCTACAAAATAATTTTTTACAAGTAAATGATATTATCCATACTAAGTAAACTAGTTATCAAGAAAGCTCTGAATTATGGAAAGGCCATCTCCCATACATGCTATTTTATCCAAATAATCCACATTTTTAAAAATGATTTCCTTGTACAGGTATGGGATCCTTATCCGGAAAACACGTTATTCAGAAAGTTCTCAATTACAGAAAGGCTGTCTTCCATTGTTTCCATTATAATCAAATAATCCAAACTTTTTAAGATGATTCCGCTTAATAATACAACAGTAGCTTGTACTTCATCCCAACTAAGATATAATTATAATTAATCCTTATTGGAAGCAAAACCAGCCTATTGGGTTTATTTAATGTTTACATGATTTTCTAGTAAACTTAAAGTATGACATTTCAGAAAGAGCCAGTATCCAGAAAACTCTAGGTCCTGTGCATTCTGGGTAACAGGTCCCATACCTGTACTTGTTTTAGTGTAGGGCATGGGCAGCACAGGGTCATGCTCTTGTGTGCTGATAGCTTACACTTAATTTGTGGTCTGGAGGATGCAGGCTAAGGACAGATGGCTGCTGAAACAAAGTAACAGTAGTCAGCCAGCTCAGCAATGTAGTCAGACAGATCAGAAGCAGAGCAGGGGGATAGGCTTAGGCAACTGTTCCAAACCATTAAAAATCATGAAAAGCAGGGGCAGCGGCGATTCTGACTAAGGAGCTGCCTGAGGCGGCTCCTGCAATGCCGCCCCCCCTCACCAACTTACGCGTCGGGAGGGGAGGCAGAAACACTATTGCGGAGAGCGCAATTGCGCTCTCTCGCAATAGTACAGCCGAATTTCCGGTTCGAAAACCGGAAATTCGGCTCTTAAAGGTGCAGGAGCGGCTTTTCGCCGCCCCTGGAATCCTTTCAGGCGCTGCCGCCTGAGGCGAGCGGCTCAGCTCGCCTCATTGGCGGCGCGCCCCTGAGCAGGGGCGTAACTATAGAGGAAGCAGACCCTGTGGCTGCAGGGGAGCCCAGGAGGTATAGGGGCCCCATGAGGCCCAAATTTATAAATTCAATAAATATTGGTAAAACTAGTCAACTTCTAAACATTTTGGGGGCCTGAAAAAAAAATTTTGCTGTGGGGCCCAGCAATATCTAGTTACGCCACTGATGAAAAGTCTGCATATTTTTTAATTGCTGTATATTGCAAAGTTGCTTGAAATTATGTTTACTTTTCAAAAAGCTCAAGTTATGTTTGTGTGGAGTTAGTTCCCCTTTAATAAATAAATCAGACTATTTGTACAATAAAAGAGATGCTATGTTCTCCACAAACCTCTCAACGGGACCACAAAAGGTTAAATGAATACACTTTTCAGCCAGTTTCCAGTTTCAGAGTGAACAACTATAACCGTGGTAATGCAAGAAATTGAAGGTGTAAAATACTATATTTTGAAGTGGCAAAGCTCAGAGGTATCATTAGAACACATTATGTTATGCTAGGTCTGTAGCAGGTTTGAGCTGAATTCTAGCTGATGTGGTAAAAACAACTTACTTTAAGTAAAGCAACTGAAGTATGCTTGGCATTAGCAGAGGTCTCATAGGAGAACAAACCAAGCACCAGAATGAAATGAAATGGCTGGACTAGATGTCTTGATTAGATATGTTCCTGTTCAATTCTGCATGTTTCAAGGTGTGATATCAGCCCAAGTACAGATGGAGAGAAGAGTAGTGCAGTCAAACTGAATTAGCCAGCATTTCAAACTGTACAATATTTCCAGGGTGCACATTCTCCCTAGTTTTAACTATGGGGTTGAGCTACCATAATCGACTGTCCATCACAATGTAATTAAAAAAGTATAAAAAAATAAATAATGAAGACAAATAGAAAAGTTACTTAGAGCTGGATGATTCTTTAACATACCAAAAGTTATCTTAAAGGTGAACCATTGCCACCTTTGCTAAGACTAATATTAATCTTGCCAACATTTACTAATGACGGCGCACTGTTAACTGGCATTCAATGTTCATGAGGCCCACCATTAAAATCATTTGGGAAAAGCACATGTGTACCAGAGGTCCAACTAAAGCAAACACTATAGATCACAGTACTTTTCATCTCCATTTCATTTAAAAAAATCTCCAGTCAAACAAGACTCATTGGACTCCCTAATCATCATATAAATAAGAAAAACATTCCAGGCACACGGGGGAGGAAAGTTCTTCATTATAAACACAAGAATAAATTAATTTTGATGATTGTGAGGAACTCTAAAGCTTTTCTGATAAGGTTTAATTTTTGATGACAGACATAGAGTATTTACCCAGTTTCTGTTACTCCATCAAGTATAGGTCAATCCATCCCTTAAGCTGGCACTTAAAATTGACTATAAATGTAGTCAAAATATGTGAATATTCAGTTATTAAATTGTTTATTGATGAGTGAATTTCTCCCGTTTTGCCGAAAAATTTCCCACAAAATTCTCAAAATGAATTTGCGAAAAACTTGTGAAACTCGAAAATTAATGCTTGCATCAATTTTGACGCCAGCGTTAAAGTCAATGGGTGTCCAAATAGTGTTGATGGGCGGCGATTCTGACACAAGCGAGTTTACGGATGCGAGTGAGTTTTCGGACGCGCATCCAAAATTTTTTGACATCGGCGAATTTTAGCTGGAGTTTTGCAAATGTATTCACCGCGGTGAGAAAAAGGTGGGTTTGTGCTATTTTAATGTGTGTTTTTTAAGACAATAGTCCTGCACTGCTCACACGAGTTTATAACAGTGAGTCTGTCTATCCACTTTGTGTTGTGTGGGCATGGCCCAGTGTGTGCATTAATTTTATTGGTCGAATTAAAAGTTAAGTTTTAAGTAGCCACTTTTTTTTAACTATGAAGCTCTAATTGGTCATTTGTACTCAAACTGGTTTGCTAGTGAGTGGGGGGGGGGGACCAGGTAACTTTGAACCTTTACTCTCCACTCCACATTTTTCTTTTGTTGTGTCTTGAGAAAGAATAAAATTCTGCATATGCAGATAACCCTGGAAGCCCCCCTGATGGGGATGGATTGTGTTCTCAAGCTAGCCTTGGTTATTAGTACCTTGATCTTGAGGAAGAACCATCTGATTTGTTATAAGAAACTTTGTTTTTCAATGCTGTGAAGGGATATCTCTAACACTCTTTTTGCGGCCATAAGTTCTTGTGTCATACAGTCCCATAAAAACATTGCAATTCATTTGTTCAGGAATTCTGACTCTTTGGGGCAAATTCACTAAGATTCGTAGTTGCGCCAGGCGTAACTTCGCCGCACTTCGCCACACTTCGCCAGGCGTAGTTTCGCCAATGCTTCGCAAATTCACTAAAATCTGAAGTTGCGCTCAGGGGTAGCGTAAGGTTGCGAAGTTGCGCTAGCGTTGATTCGCTAAGTGAAGCGAAGTTACGCTAGCAAAGGCTAATTTGCATACGGCGCCAAATTCAAGTTTCAATGGAGGATTACGTATCAGCACTACAAATTCCTAGAAAACCTTCAAAACATCAAATAAAAATTTTATTTTGCCCTACACATGTGCCCACTGTATAGTTAAGGTGCCATGAGTTAGGAAATGTAGGGGGGAAGGAGGGGAGCCCCAAAAATTTTTTCGATCTTTTTCAGCCTATCACCCATAATGTAGAAAACACGCCAGCGTTTTTTGGGACTTAGAAAAAATTTTGACTTTTTTTGAAGCAATCCCTATCTACTCTATTGCGCTTCGCCTGGTCTGAGGTGGCGAAGGAAGTCTGGCGTAAAAGGTAGCGTTCAGTACACTGCGCGCGTTAGTGAATTTGCGTAGTTACGTCCGTAGCGAAACTTCGCCAGGCGTAAGGGTGCGAAGTTACACTAGCGAATCTACGCCAGCGTTCGTTAGTGAATTTGTGCAGTAACGAAAATGCCAAACGCTAGCGAAGTAACGCTAGCGTTTGGCGCTTAGTGAATTCGCCCCTTTGTGAGTTCAGAATCCACAGAGCTTGTGTCAAATAAACTTTAAAGTGATCTCCAGTAATTGAAATTCCACAACAGTTCTGGACATAACTAATCTCTTGGCTTTTTTCAATCCCCGGACACGCAGTAAACTACCTTTTTATTAGTAATTAGTATTTGGATGGAATTTTGAGCTTGACTTCATAATGAAGCTTTTATGTTACTTTTTTTGTTGCAGTGTTTTTCTGTGTTCTTCTCTCATGAATTCACTTTTTTGTGGACATTGCTTTAGGTTATGTTAAAATAAAATAAAATAAATAAACGAAAAAGCTACATCAAAGTGCATTTATACAAATAAGGTGTTGTATGTAAATGGAAAATTGTACTTGATTTATTCCCAGCCTTACCTTACTTGCATGCTGTTTGCTATTGGGTCCTTGCTCCTGTGTATCTTAGCTTGTTCCATTTTAATGTGAAACATTATTTTACATTCAAAACTTTACTTGAAAAGTAGCACTCCTGGAGATAATATCCCATATCATCAGCATCAATGCTTCTTTCTTTTGCTTGAAAGTTGGTGCCTTATTGAAAATTCTTTCTGTACTTGTTGCCATATGAACCAAAAGAAATAAAACAGATATACCTTGCAAGATGTTCAGGCCATCAAAGCCATGCAAATTTTTAGCTAGAAAAAAACAAATCCTGATGTGCGATTATACTTTATGATAAATTCTTCAACCATAAACAAGCAGCTTTTTATTGAAAAGAGCAGCCAACTTCTTGAACCAAACATGAAACAGTCAAGTCACTATAGGGTCTATCTGGAAGGAATGGAAAAAAAATGTTGGCATGGTCAGGCTGGGCGGCAAGACACTGGGGAAAATCTCCATGGTGCCCACAAAGCAGCATATGTTTGTATACAATTTACTAATGTAGGTGCACATTAGTGTTTAAATCATGTACAAATGTTCACACTAGCTTTTGTTAGTCTATGTGTGCATGATAGGATAGCTTTCAGCATGACAATGCATGTAACACCCAAGATGGTGATATTTTATGGTCCACTAGGTGCAAGATTTTTGCATGTATAGGTGCAACAACATCATCTGAATGGAGGGTCTGAGGCCCACTGGGGCTTCCACCCCACCTCCAGAACCCCCATCCCAGTCACAACCCCCTCCAGGCCCCCCACCACAACCCCACATCCCCCCACATGTACCTGTTTTCTAGTTGTGGCCGTGATCAGAAGGTTGTGGGTCTGCGTTGGTGGGGCCCTCCGGTTTTCCACCTGGTGTCCTGCCAACCCGGTCCAACATTGTGCAACACACATAGGATCTCCAAAACTCCAAAAAGTTCCACTGCATCAGGGTAGAGTTAATTTAGTACCCTTATGAGCAATTGCATGAAATTCATCAAAGCATCGGGGTATCATCTCTAGCTGAAATTTTAAAACAATTTGTATAAGTGCAAGTACCATTATAAATATTTATTTTGTTGTTAGCAGTTGTGCTTACACTTGTAAGTGAGCCATTAGGTTTCTTTAGCTCATTTCTAAATTACATATATATCCAGTATTGCTATTGGTTAGGTGATCTAATACACCACTTTGGTTTAGCATCCACCATTTAAATTTTTAGGGCAAGGGATATGGTGTCTAGAGACATGAAGATAAAGGATCTCAGTGGATTTCTACCATCATCCTGTATGGCAAATGTTGAAATTGCAAAGTAAAAAAGATCAATAAAAATATTTGTACCAGTTTCTAAATTCAATACATTCCCAAAACTGCCTTTGTGTATTATAGTTTTTAATTACTGACATTTTAAAACTTTACCGAAGTTCACTTCAAGAACCTTTCTGATAAAGAGTAAGGCAGTGTGCCCGGCAATGTAATATCTCAGTTACTGCTGTGCTGTTTTATAGTGCCCACATCAGATGCAGAGACATTATATATAAACACGAATAATAACATATTCATGGAGTTTGCAGACACATGCACCCAGCATCTGCTGGAGGCAATGTACATGTAAATAATTTGTATGCACAGGTCAGTGTTTCATAAATGAGGAATTATAATACAGTGCCCAGCAAAAGTAAACACATCCTAGATCACATTTTCTTAGAGTAATTCTGGGGAAAAGGCCCAGGATGACTTCTGAAGCCAAGGAAATAGATCCACAACCTTTGGTTAATTTGGTAATACCTTTATATGCAACGCAGAAGTCGAAGGATTTTAATTCTTAGTCGAATATCGAGGGTTAATTAACCCTCGATATTGGACCCTTAGTGAATCGGCCCCTATATATATTTCCCTGGAGTTCTCTATTCACCAGTCTAATACTGGTGAAATATACACAAAAAATCCTGGGAAAAAGCTTTTGGATCCACATATTTTGATCAAAAAACTATGTACTGCACTGATGGGTCCCAATAAGGGTCGAAACCGGTTTGCATCTGGCCATATCTTAAAACCCATTGGAAGAGCTTCAGCCTTGAGGGTATTCCATGCAAATAGTGGGCATACTCCACAACCCTTTTTTGTATTTAGCAGGCCAAACTTCCATGTGGATGTAGCACCCCTCCACCTTTCTCTTAAAAGCCTCAAGTGGGTAATAGCTATGGACCATCACAGTGTTGGACTGGCCCACAGGGATACCAGGAAAACTCCCGGTGGGCCCAGGTGTCAGTGGGCCCTTTTGCTTCTAAACATTTGGCCTATTTCATGGTCATTCCCTATTTCTTTATGGGAAAAATGCTTAATAATGGAAGAATAAAGTAAGTAGATATAAAAGACTAGGAGAAGAAAGAGGTTGAGTGAGGATAGGAGGAATAATAGCTTGGAAAGTGGGCCCACAGTCTAAGGTTTTCTGGTGGGCCCCTGGCATCCCAGTCCGACACTGGACCATCATATGGGGTTTACCTTGACGTGATGTGGCGGCTTACCAATTTAACTTTGTAACAAAAAACCCCTCTTTTTGTAAATACATGCACTTGCATAGATTACTCATAAAACAGGGGACCAGGGAATGTGAATTGATCAATCCCAAATCTTTTTCTTTTTTGTTTGATTGTAGATAATTTGGCCAGATCAGTAGCACTTCCATTGTATTTATATATTTTTACTTAGCCTTCGAGTGCTCCCACAACTCCTGTTTTTGCATTTTTGTGTCTCATTAAAAGCATATTTCCAGCATTTGTGCACCTCTGTAATGGCTTATACCTACCATACATGAATAAAAAATCTTCTACATGAAGAATTTTTGACTCTTTCAGAACTGGTGAAGATTTCTCAGCAGAAGTAGTTTTGGGAGCCACCTAGTGCTCTAATACATTTTAATACTCAGATCCAGTCACAAGGGAGAAAACGTTGTGTCCAAACACCTTGGGAAACTTGCCAGCAACAAAGAGGAATGGATAGAGAAAAGTACCTTGCTTAAGAACAGAGACATGGACTCTATTTATGGCTCCAGTAGAAAACCTATTGCAAAACTTAAGACGTTGTCAGCTGTTGACCTTCAACTGACTTCAACTGGTTTTCAAAGGAGAATGGATGAGAGTTGCTCAGTCCTGCTGTGGGGACTGACATGTTTGATTTTGATTTATTGTTTGAACATTTGCTGACATTTTCAAACTTTAAACAATACAAGTGTTCAGTATCTGCCCATGGATTTTGACTGGATATCGTAAATATACAGAACAGTGACAAAGCAGTGACACTCTAGCTGACACCTCAAATCAATAGAATTTGGGGAAATAGTCCACAAAAATATTTTTTGGAGGAGATAAAGAAGATTCAAGGAATGAAAAAATACAGATAAAAATATAATTATGAAGGAGAAATTAAAAATACAAAAATAATAAAAAAAAGTTTTAGTTCCTTTAATAAATTGGTCATTGAGCTCTCAGGCCTTAGCTTTTCTAAGATATTGAACTTTTTTATTTTGCTTTATTTTATTCTTTATATTCTTCACTTTCAACTAAACTCGTATGACTTGCAAACTTGTGTTCATTTGTCCTCAACAGATTTATTTTCTAAAGACTAGAGAAAAACCTTTACTGGTTACACAAAGATTGTAATCTGTGGCCTGTAGATAGGAGATATTCCCATTGGCTAAGGTATATTATAATTCCTATTTCACCAGTCTATTAATATGAACACATTGACCTGTCTCTTTGGGCTACACCTTAGAAGGAAAAGGCAGTGGATTTGCTGATGTTTTTAAGAGAAAAGGAGGCCTCTGTACAGGAGGAAAAGCTAAGAAACCTAGAGTAAGCCATCACTTTGTGAAGCCAGGGAGCAAAGATACTGGGAATGAGAAATAGATGGTAAAAAACATGGAGGCAACACCTGTCAACTGTAGGCACCAAAGTAGAGAAGTATATCATAATATTTGGTGACACTGTACCTTTACAGGACTCATCACTAGAGATGGCGCGAACTGTTCGCCGGCGAACTTGTTCGCGCGAACATCGGGTGTTCGCGCTCGCCGGAAGTTCGCGAACGTCGCGCGACGTTCGCCATTTTGGGTTCGCCATTGTTGGCGCTTTTTTTTGCCCTCTCACCCCAGACCAGCAGGTACATGGCAGCCAATCAGGAAGCTCTCCCCTGGACCACTCCCCTTCCCTATAAAAACCGAAGCCCTGCAGCGTTTTTTCACTCTGCCTGTGTGTGCTGAAGAGATAGTGTAGGGAGAGAGCTGCTGCCTGTTAGTGATTTCAGGGACAGTTGAAAGTTTGCTGGCTAGTAATCGTTTTGATACTGCTCTGTTATTGGAGGGACAGAAGTCTGCAGGGGTTTGAGGGACATTTAAGCTTAGGTAGCTTTGCTGGCTAGTAATCTACCTTCTACTGCAGTGCTCTGTATGTAGCTGCAGTGGGCAGCTGTCCTGCTTCTGATCTCATCTGCTGACTGCTGCAATAACAGTAGTCCTTGTAAGGACTGCTTTTATTTATTTTTTTGTTGTTTTACTACTACTACTACTACTACTATAAGAGCCCAGTGCTATTAGTCTAGCAGTGTTGGGGAGTGGGACTGGTGTGCTAATCTGCTGCTCCTAGTAGTTCAGCAGCACCAACTTTAATTTTTTTTTTTAATATTCATTTTTTTTATTTTACTTTTTTTTATTTTACTACCGCTGTAGTAGTGTATAAGTTGACCTTTTAGGCATTATTTGCCCTGTAGGCATTTTTTGCCCAGTGTGTTATTCAACCAACTGCCATCTAGCTGTGTG
This sequence comes from Xenopus laevis, assembly GCF_017654675.1. Classification (NCBI taxonomy): domain Eukaryota; kingdom Metazoa; phylum Chordata; class Amphibia; order Anura; family Pipidae; genus Xenopus; species Xenopus laevis. Next base: position 16,436,795 of record NC_054383.1, read on the forward strand.
ACCTTGTTCACATTCTGTCTAAATATCCATAATATTACCGTCTCCAGAAAAAACACCGGAGTGACTTTTTTCAAGCAGCCATAATATATTTTACGTAATCCGTATCCATCGCTGTAGTAGTGTATAAGTTGACCTTTTAGGCATTATTTGCCCTGTAGGCATTTTTTGCCCAGTGTGTTATTCAACCAACTGCCATCTAGCTGTGTGACCTTGTTCACATTCTGTCTAAATATCCATAATATTACCGTCTCCAGAAAAAACACCGGAGTGACTTTTTTCAAGCAGCCATAATATATTTTACGTAATCCGTATCCATCGCTGTAGTAGTGTATAAGTTGACCTTTTAGGCATTATTTGCCCTGTAGGCATTTTTTGCCCAGTGTGTTATTCAACCAACTGCCATCTAGCTGTGTGACCTTGTTCACATTCTGTCTAAATATCCATAATATTACCGTCTCCAGAAAAAACACCGGAGTGACTTTTTTCAAGCAGCCATAATATATTTTACGTAATCCGTATCCATCGCTGTAGTAGTGTATAAGTTGACCTTTTAGGCATTATTTGCCCTGTAGGCATTTTTTGCCCAGTGTGTTATTCAACCAACTGCCATCTAGCTGTGTGACCTTGTTCACATTCTGTCTAAATATCCATAATATTACCGTCTCCAGAAAAAACACCGGAGTGACTTTTTTCAAGCAGCCATAATATATTTTACGTAATCCGTATCCATCGCTGTAGTAGTGTATAAGTTGACCTTTTAGGCATTATTTGCCCTGTAGGCATTTTTTGCCCAGTGTGTTATTCAACCAACTGCCATCTAGCTGTGTGACCTTGTTCACATTCTGTCTAAATATCCATAATATTACCGTCTCCAGAAAAAACACCGGAGTGACTTTTTTCAAGCAGCCATAATATATTTTACGTAATCCGTATCCATCGCTGTAGTAGTGTATAAGTTGACCTTTTAGGCATTATTTGCCCTGTAGGCATTTTTTGCCCAGTGTGTTATTCAACCAACTGCCATCTAGCTGTGTGACCTTGTTCACATTCTGTCTAAATATCCATAATATTACCGTCTCCATAAAAAACACCGGAGTGACTTTTTTCAAGCAGCCATAATATATTTTACGTAATCCGTATCCATCGCTGTAGTAGTGTATAAGTTGACCTTTTAGGCATTATTTGCCCTGTAGGCATTTTTTGCCCAGTGTGTTATTCAACCAACTGCCATCTAGCTGTGTGACCTTGTTCACATTCTGTCTAAATATCCATAATATTACCGTCTCCAGAAAAAACACCGGAGTGACTTTTTTCAAGCAGCATTCATATATTTTACGTAATCCGTATCCACCGCTGTAGTAGTGTATACGTTGATCTTGTGGGCAGTATTTGCACAGTGTTTTCTTCAAACCGCCATCTAGCTGTGTGAGCTTGTTCACATTTTGTCTAAATATTGATAATATTATCGTCTCTAGAAAAACCACTTGAGTTACTTTTTTTCAAGCAGCATTCATATATTTTACGTAATCCGTATCCACCGCTGTAGTAGTGTATACGTTGACCTTGTAGGCATTATTTGCACAGTGTTTTCTTCAAACCGCCATCTAGCTGTGTGAGCTTGTTCACATTTTGTCTAAATATTGATAATATTATCGTCTCTAGAAAAACCACTTGAGTTACTTTTTTTCAAGCAGCATTCATATATTTTACGTAATCCGTATCCACCGCTGTAGTAGTGTATACGTTGACCTTGTAGGCATTATTTGCACAGTGTTTTCTTCAAACCGCCATCTAGCTGTGTGAGCTTGTTCACATTTTGTCTAAATATTGATAATATTATCGTCTCTAGAAAAACCACTTGAGTTACTTTTTTTCAAGCAGCATTCATATATTTTACGTAATCCGTATCCACCGCTGTAGTAGTGTATACGTTGATCTTGTAGGCATTATTTGCACACTGTTTTCTTCAAACTGCCATCTAGCTGTGTGTATTATCGTTTCCAGAAAAACCAACTGAGTTTTTGTTGTTGTTGTTTTTTTAAAAATAATGCCAGGCAAAGGCAGGCCGCCACGCAGAGGCCGTGCTAGGGGCCGTGCTGCTATGCAATCCTGTGGCCCTAGCAAATTGCCCAGTTTTAAAAAGCCAATGACCCTGAACTCCCAAAATGCTGAAGAGGTAGTTGACTGGCTTACACAGCACACCCCATCCTCTACCGTTTCTAACTTTACCACAACATCCTCCTCATCCTCCACTGCTATGGCCACCCCACGTAACACTTCCTCCACCACCGGTGCCCCTTCTTCACTGGAGTCAGAGGAGTTATTTTCCCATGAGTTTCTTGAACTGAGTAATGCGCAACCATTATTGCCAGAAGAAGATGAAGGAGATGAGGACGTTACACCAGATTTAATTCTGGCAGAGAACACGATAGAGATGGACATAATGAGTGATGAGGAGGAGGTCCCCGCTGCTGCTTCCTTCTGTGATGTGTCAGAAGAAATTGATGCATCTGAGGAGAATGATGATGAGGAGATTGATGTTTTGTGGGTGCCTAGTAGAAGAGAGCAAGAGGAGGGTAGTTCAGATGGAGAGACGGAGAGTCAGAGAGGCAGTAGGAGAATAAGACTTAGAAGAAGCAGGGAGGACAGCCCGCAGGGATCAGTAGGGCAACAACATGTATCGGCACCTGTGTTCAGCCGGCCAACGCACCCGCCATTGCCGCCAATGCCGCCAACTTCTACTGTTACCGCCAGATCGCACACTTCCAAAAAGTCAGCAGTGTGGGATTTTTTTAATGTGTGTGCCTCTGACAAAAGCATTGTAATTTGCAATGAGTGCAGTCAGAAACTGAGCCTTGGTAAGCCCAACAGCCACATAGGTACAACTTCTATGCGAAGGCACATGAGCGGCAAGCACAAAGCACTTTGGGAGCAACACCTCAAAGGCAACAGGCAAACTAAAAGCCACACTCCTTCTGGTCCAGCATCTTACTGCTCTACCTCTGCTCTCCTTGACCCGTCTGAACCACCCTCCACTCCGCCTTCCACCTTGACCACCTGTTCCCATTCCCAGTCATCTGCCACCAGCCAAGTTTCTGTGAAGGCCATGTTTGAGCGTAAGAAGCCAATGTCTGACTGTCACCCCCTTGCCCGGCGTCTGACAGCTGGCTTGTCTGCACTCTTAGCCCGCCAGCTTTTACCATACCAGCTGGTGGACTCTGAGGCCTTCCGCAAATTTGTAGCAATTGGGACACCGCAGTGGAAGGTACCCAGCCGCAATTTTTTTGCTAAAAAGGGAATACCACACTTGTACCAACATGTGCAGAGCCAAGTTACCGCATCTCTGTCACTTAGTGTTGGGCCAAAGGTCCATATGACTACTGACGCATGGTCCTCCAAGCATGGTCAGGGCAGGTATGTCACCTACACTGCCCACTGGGTGAACTTGGTAATGGCTGGGAAGCAGGGAATGGGTAGCTCAACAACAACAGTGGAGTTGGTGTCACCGCCACGGATTGCACGCGGTTCTGCCACCACCTCTACTCCTCCATCGCTCTCTACCTCGTCTTCTTCCTCTTCTTCTTCTTACTCTGCTGCTGGGTCCTCCTTCTCCTCCTCCACACCTGTGCACCCCCAGCTCCCCCTAGGCTATTCGACGTGCCAGGTACGCCGTTGTCACGCTGTCTTGGGGATGACGTGCCTGGAAAGCAAAAACCATACCGGATCTGTACTCCTGTCATCTCTGCAGTCACAGGCCGATCGGTGGCTGACCCCACACCAACTGCAGATCGGAAAAGTGGTGTGTGACAATGGAAGCAATCTGTTGGCAGCGTTGAGACTGGGCAATTTAACACATGTGCCCTGCATGGCACATGTGTTAAATTTAATAGTCCAACGTTTTGTCTCCAAGTACCCAGGATTCCAGGACGTTCTCACCCAGTCCAGAAAGGTGTCGGCCCATTTCAGACGTTCCTACACAGCCATGGCACGCCTTGCTGACATTCAGCAGCGCTACAACATGCCAGTCAGGCGTTTGATTTCTGACAGCCAGACTCGCTGGAATTCAACGCTCCTTATGTTGGAACGTCTGCTGCAACAACAAAGGGCCGTCAACGAGTACCTTTTTGAACTGGGTGGTAGGACTGGATCTGCAGAGCTGGGGATTTTTTTCCCCCGTTACTGGGTGCTTATGCGCGATGCCTGCAGGCTCATGCGACCTTTTGAAGAGGTGACAAATATGGTCAGTCGCACCGAAGGCACCATCAGCGACCTAATACCCTTCGCTTTCTTCCTGGAGCGTGCCGTGCGACGAGTGACAGATGAGGCTGTAGACCAGCGTGACGAGGAGCTGGAAGCGCGCGATTTCTGGTCGGAATCACCAGAACGAACCCAGGCACCTGCTGCAACGCAGGGAGAGGTGCCAGAAGTGGAGTCAGAGGAGGAAGGTGGCTTTGTGGAGGAGGAGGAGGAGGACCAACAGGAGCAGGCTTCCCAGGGGGCTAGTGGTGACCTTTTGGGGACCCCTGGTCTTGTACGTGGCTGGGGGGAGGAGACCGTGGATGATGCAGTCCTTGATAATGAGGAAGCGGAGATGGATAGCTCTGCATCCAACCTTGTGAGAATGGGGTCTTTCATGCTGTCATGCCTGTTGAAGGACCCCCGTATCAAGAGGCTTAAGGAGAAGGACCTGTACTGGGTCGCAACGCTACTAGACCCTCGGTACAAGCATAAAGTGTCAGAAATGTTACCAACATACCACAAGTCCGAAAAGATGCGGCATTTACAAACCAGCCTGCAAAACATGTTGTACAATGCTTTTAAGGGTGATGTCACTTCAGGAACTCATCAACATTCCAGGGGCAGAGGTGCCAGTAATCCTGCCACGAGCACACCTGCAAGGACAAAGCCCTTTGGCCAGTCTGTAACGTCAGACATGCAAATGTTTTTCTGTCCAAGGCAGCGCCACAACCCTTCTGGATCCACCCTCAAAGAACGCCTCGACCGGCAGGTAGCGGACTACCTGGCATTAACTGCAGATATCGACACTCTGAGGAGCGATGAACCCCTGGACTACTGGGTGTGCAGGCTTGATCTGTGGCCAGAGCTGTCACAATTTGCCATGAACCTCTTGTCTTGCCCAGCCTCAAGTGTGCTCTCAGAAAGGACCTTCAGTGCAGCAGGAGGGATTGTAACTGAGAAGAGAACTCGCCTAGGTCACAAAAGTGTCGATTACCTGACCTTTATTAAAATGAATGAGGGGTGGATCTCGGAGGGTTACTGCACGCCGGAAGACTTGTTCTGACTTCTATGCAGCTGTCCTTCTCTTCAAGCCTCATGACTCCACACACAGCTGTCCTTTAGCGTCCTCCTCCCTCCGCCACCGTTACAAACTAGGGTGCAAACCCTACTGGTTTAATTTTTTCTGGCCTCTGTGCTTCAGTGGCTGCAACCAAAAAAAACTGGGCAAACAATGTCTACAAGGTCAACGTATGGCAAAAAATGACTATTTTCAGCATTTATATGGCATATTTTTTCTGGCAACTGTGCTTCAGTGGCTGCGTCCAAAAAAATGCATATTTTCTGCATTTATATGGCATAATTTTTCTGGCCTCTGTGCTTCAGTGGCTGCAACCAAAAAAATTTATATTTTCAGCATTTATATGGCATAATTTTTCTGGCCTCTGTGCTTCAGTGGCTGCAACCAAAAAAATGCATATTTTCAGCATTTATATGGCATAATTTTTCTGGCCTCTGTGCTTCAGTGGCTGCAACCAAAAAAATTTATATTTTCAGCATTTATATGGCATAATTTTTCTGGCAACTGTGCTTCAGTGGCTGCGACCAAAAAAATGACTATTTTCAGCATTTATATGGCATATTTTTTCTGGCCTCTGTGCTTCAGTGGCTGCGGCCAAAAAAACTGGGCAAACAATGCCTACAAGGTCAACGACGTTGACCTTGTAGGCATTGTTTGCCCAGTTTTTTGGCCGCAGCCACTGAAGCACAGAGGCCAGAAAAAATATGCCATATAACTGCTGAAAATAGTCATTTTTTGCCATACGTTGACTCAACGTATATGGCAAAAAATTACTATTTTCAGCATTTATATGGCATATTTTTTCTGGCAACTGTGCTTCAGTGGCTGCGACCAAAAAAACTGGGCAAACAATGCCTACAAGGTCAACGTATGGCAAAAAATGACTATTTTCAGCATTTATATGGCATATTTTTTCTGGCAACTGTGCTTCAGTGGCTGCAACCAAAAAAACTGGGCAAACAATGTCTACAAGGTCAACGTATGGCGAAAAATTACTATTTTCAGCATTTATATGGCATATTTTTTCTGGCAACTGTGCTTCAGTGGCTGCGTCCAAAAAAACTGGGCAAACAATGCCTACAAGGTCAACGTATGGCAGTTGTTTAAAGAGAACAGTAGATTACTAGCCAGCAAAGCTACCTAAGCTAAAATGTCCCTCAAATCCCTGCAGACTTCTGTCCCTCCAATACAGAGCAGTATCAAGCAGATTACTAGCCAGCAAACTTACTATCATCTGTCCCTGAAATCACTAACAGCTCTCCCCCTACACTATCTCTTCCAAGCACACACAGGCAGATTTTTCAGATACATTTTTGCCCTTGATCCCCCTCTGGCATGCCACTGTCCAGGTCGTTGCACCCTTTAAACAACTTTAAAATCATTTTTCTGGCCAGAAATGTCTTTTTTAGATGTTAAAGTTCGCCTTCCCATTGAAGTCTATGGGGTTCGCGAACCGTTCGCGAACCGCTCGCATTTTTGCGCAAGTTCGCGAATATGTTCGCGAACTTTTTTTCCGACGTTCGCTACATCCCTACTCATCACAGTTTCTTTCCTTAAATGAGTATTGTTGTTTCAGAACAATGAATCTACCAGTCACATTTGATTATACTTTGTCTATTTGCATCAACAGTGGATTCTGTTTTTTGGATGCTCAGTAAATCTACTGTTTATGGTTAAAAACCACTGGTTCCTATATTTCTACTGACACTGCATATCAGACTTATAGTGCAGCTACTACCGCTATATTTTTTTATTTATCCAAACAATTTTTTAGGTACAGAAAGAAAAAAGGAAATTAAGTTCAATCAAAATAATCACTTCTTAATATACAAAGGACAATTGACAGTTTGTGAAACAGCATATTATGACCTCATAACATTCACAATGAAACTCTTTCTATCCGTTCAGTATATCTCTTTCTTTCATCACTCTTGTGTACCGTCATCTCGATATTCTCACCTCACTTTTATAGGGATCTGTTTTTTGAGAAAGGATAGCCAAGGTTCCCAAATTTTCCAATACCTTTTACTTGTATTCTGTAGTATATGAGTTATCTTTTCCATCCTTCTAGTTTCCTCAACTAACTGCTGCAACTCCTTGTATACTGGAGGGGCTGTTTTTTTGTCCAGTATCTAGGAATTAAGGATCTGGCTGCATTTAACAAGTGCAAAATAAGTGGGTTCCGACAATATGCTGTTTTTTTCTATTACTAGACTTAACAGAATTACTGGTATATCTTTCTCGTTAATTCTTCTTGGATGCTCAGTAAATCTACTGTTAATTGTTAAAAACCACTGGTTCCTATATTTCTACTGACACAGCATATTAGACTTATAGTGCAGCTACTACCCCTATTTCTCCAACACTTGTAAAGCAGCTGTGGCTGGATGAAAAATACCTTGACCCCCATAGTGTTGCATGCATTTCTGTGCTCACAATCAGTGACCTGATATTTTGCTATTTCATGAAAAAAAAGAAGATAAATGTTATATTTATTGAACAGTAGACACTTTAGGGGTCATTTATGCATGCAAATCAACATGAAATAAAATGACACAATATCGCAGAACTCTAATATGACTTGAGAAACTGGGAAGTTGAACTCTTTGTATTAGACAAAGGGGCCTCCAAATTAGGCATATCATTAGTTTCATAGCTCACAATACAGGTTTAAAGGAGAAGGAAAGCTACGGAGGCATTTTATTGCCAATAGATTAGCTGCAATAGTGCAAGCTAGAATGCTATATTTATTCTGTAGAATGTTTTACCATACCTGAGTAAAAAGCTCTAGAAACTCTCTGTTTGTTTAGGATAGGAGCTGCAGTATTAATGTGGTGTGACATCACTTCCTGCCTGAGTCTCTCCCTGCTGTGGGCTCAGATTACAGTAGAGAAGGGAGGGGGGGAGAAGAGGAGCAAACTGAGCATGCTCTTGCCCAGGGCAATGAGGTTTAAGTTGAAGGCAGGAAGTCTGATACAGAAGCCCATGTGTACACAATAGAAGGAAAGAAATGCATTGTTTCTTTTGACAGGGGACTCAGAGCAGCATTACTTTGAAGGTTTACTGGTATATTTAGGTGGGCCTTTCTGATAAGGCTTACTTAGTTTTAACCTTTCCTTCTCCTTTAAATAAAAGACACAGCCAAAAAGCCTATATGTAGTGATGGGTGAATTTGGGGCATTTCGGCGAAAATCTTTTAAAACCGATGCGAAAATTCATGAAACTGCAAAAAAATCGCTATAAATTTTGAAAAATGAGATGCCGGCACCGTTTCGCTAATTTTTTGCCGTTTCACGAATTTTCGCAGCAGTTTGGCGAATTTATTCACCGCGGCGAATCGCGGGAATTCCCTGCAAATTCACGCCTGCCAAATAAATTCGCCCATCACTACCTATATCGCCATGTGAAAATACTTTAAAGGCCCTATCATTCCATCAGTTTGGGACGCACACATAAGAGATGAAGTCAACCATACATTATTGCTGATCAAAACAAACCATTTTCTATTATGAAGATTATGTAACCCATTGTTTGGCTTGTTTTGTTTCTTATCTGCAGTGCAGTCAAAACAGAAGATGCATATTGGATTTGTCATGATTAAATATCAATCCCATATAGTTCTACAAATTAGACACTGCGTGCCTGCTGTGCTCAAAGAAATACATGCAGAGCCTGGAAGAAAGGAACATGAAATATAATTGTCAAAGGAAAACTATGCTGTGATCTGTAAAAGAATATTGACAATGCAGATTTAGGACCCAGCTGGGGAACACAAGGTAGTGGGGGGTCCTGTACATAAGCCCTGCCTATGGCACTTGTGAGCGGCACTTTGCACTTTGACCAGAATTTTAAATCAAACGAAAGGTTGAGGGTCACATTTCGTAGAAATGTGAATAAACTAGAAATCCAACCGTTGATAAATCTGCCCCTAGAACTAATTAAATTCGGTCAAACTGTAATTTTTTTCACTTTGACAATTTATAAAACTTTAATTGCATTTAATTTCAGCGATTTGTAAACAGACAATTCTGTTTCATCCAGATATGTTGAGGCCTTTTGAAATAGAATGAAAATTCGAAATTAGAAAATCATTCACAAAAACAACCCAATGTTAAAATAAACCACACAATTCCTTAGATAATTCTTATTTACAAGATTATTGAAGTACATTTTAACATTGTTTCTTGACTTTTCTATAGTGTGGGGGTGGAATTTTTTTACTATAGAAACTATGGCTGTTTCCCTGGTGACTATTGCTACAGTATTGCATGTCAACGACATCTACCAGCTGCTCGGAAAATCGGGTTGTTAAGCATGGTTAAGGTAATACCAGGTAATACAAGTTTCCACTTCTCTCTTCGCTTTAAAAATAAATAGGAATAGCTCTTTTCTGTTGCATTAAATAGGTTCTCTGTGGTTGGTCTATAGCCTGCAGAGTGTCTGATATCACTTTCTGATGCGCACAGAATATATATTAGCATCTCTAGAATACCTTGGCATATATTAATATAGCTTTGTCATCAACTATGAAGCAGCAAATGGTGCTCATTTTCAAATATTGAGAACAATAGTATTATTCATTTTAAAATAAACATTATTTGACATCAGTTGAATGGGAAACAATCATTGTTGGGTAGTGGTCTTATATAAGTGCCAGATCTAAATGTCAGATGGGATTAGGCGTGGGATATGATATTTTTTTAATTAAATTTGACAGTTTATTTAATTCTTTAACTTAATTCTTGAGAATTAAACAAGACAGATTGAACAGATTGAGTTGGGGAGCTCATTTGATTTTTAAGATGTCTCACAAAGTCTCTCATGTTATTTGTTGGCACTAAGGTTTCTACCAGGACCAATTTTGGTCATGGATTTGCTTAAGTGCCAGTATCTCAGCCATACTTAATAACTTTAGACTAGTATTTCTGAGTTTAAGGACATCCCCATATCAAATGAACAGGCACCCAAAGGATCTTGTACAGTTTGGGGATATAATTTGTCTGGGGGAATATTATATATAAATATATATATATATATATATATATATATATATATATATATATATATATATATATATCTATATATATATATAGATATATATATATATATGTGTGTGTGAGGTCCGGTTTTAGCTGTTGGCTTGGTCCATCCAGGTTGGTTGCTTATTGGACTATGTCTGAGGACAAATCAATGGCCTGCCCAACCATATCTGGCCTGATATCTACTAGGCAGTCTTTAAAGAAAATACTTTTAATTCAGTTCTCTTGTAGTGAGTCAGCATCTAATATGGCGTACCATTGGAATAATAATTTTTCATTTCAGTATGGCTGAATTAACCCTTTGTATTACACACCACCTTTACCGGGAGACTCTTTGGATGGACACTAAACTGGAGAGTCAAACAGGTCTTCAGATAAACTTGGGAACAGATTTTATTCATTAATATAAACTACTATATTGTCAGCAGAAAATCTTACACTGAATTAAGAACAGGGAATAATCGACAACGTCTTAGAAAGCATTACTTAAAGGGAAACTTGCCTGGCTTTATAACTAGACTCCTGTCTGACTAAGAGTAAATGATGTGCCTGCAAATCCCTTAATAGTCTTATTATCTCTGTGTCTTTCTTACTTTTTCCCGTACAACCAGAAGCTTGCCTTATGATGTGACCTTAACTACAAATACCTAACTCCTCGGTGCCACAGTGTGCTGTAAAATTGTCAGGGAGGAAACAAATGAAGTAGATTATTTGGCAGTGTCCTGCTGGCAATAGGACTCATTTCATGTGCATATTTTTTCTGTTTTGGGGAGAAACATATGCAGCATAGTTTTCACTTTAATTAATACCAACAAGCTCCTTTCTCAGCTAAAAATTCGAAAAGCATACATTTTTTCAAGTTAAATACTGTATATCTTCAAGTTTAAATGGCAGTAATATGCTCATGAATAGCATCATGAAAACATGACATTTTGAATGTGGCTTTATATAGGTGTCACGTGGCCAAATGCCCATATGCTATAACAACAAGTAAAATGCTTAGTCATAAAAACATTTATGTAATGTAATTTTTCAACTCTGTATAAACTTTATTTTAAAAATATGTGAATGCTTGCATATTTATTAAAAAGTCTGAATATAAAAAATTTGAGTAGATATATTGAAAAGTTTTACATGCAAGCTTTACAAATTCTTTGTAGTGACTAAATATTGTACGTAAGACTTTTCCTAAGCATAATTCAAATTCATGAGTTTTTGCAGAAAAAAGTGTGTATTTGTTTGCATGTATGCAGTAAATATCAAAATGTAGGGGCCCATTTAATAACAATTGAATTTTGATTTTTTTTTCCCATGAATATCTAAAAATTTGTGGTTCCCCTATGTTTTTAAAAAAGCTCTAAAAAATTCGAGACTAAGGGGCTGATTTTTCAAAAGTCGTATGTCAGAATTTTTTTTTACCTCGAATGAAAATCAAATGGTATCTAAAGGTGGCCATACACGGGCCGATAAAAGCTGCCGACAGACTGTGTCGGCAGCTTATTGGCCCGTGTATGGGGGCCCCCGACGGGCTTCCCCGATCGAGATCTGGCCGAAAGTCGGCCAGATCTCGATCGGATGGGTTTAAAAATCCCGTCGGATCGCGGCCGCATCTGTTCGTTGATGCGGTCCCGCGATCCGACCGCCCGTTTGAGAATGCTAGGATCTGATCGTTGGGCCCTAGGGCCCACGATCGGATCTGCCCGATATTGCCCACCTCAAGGTGGGCATATCGGAGGGAGATCCGCTCGTTTGGCGACATCACCAAACGAGCGGATCTATCCATGTATGGGGACCTTTACTTAAGAAAAAACTCGAATGTAAAAAACCCAATTCTGCGAGTTTGAGTCCCACAACCCGAAAACTCAAGGATCGAGTTTTTGGCAAAATTAACTTGAATCACGCAAATTGTTAGAGTTTTCAGGTAATACTCTCAGAAAAAAACTTGAAAGTCAAACAGGCTGTTAATCTCTTCAAATGATTCAAGGGACCTCAGGCCATTGACGTCTACATGACCTCGACAGGTTTTAGGTGGTGTATTTTTGGATTCAAGCTATTTCCAGGGTCGAGGTATAATAAATTGTATATTATTAAAAAAAAACTTGATCAATTCGGGGTTTTTTTTAACTTGAAAATGTGAGCTTTGACCAAAAAATACTTGAAAACTCAAATTTTTTAGAAATAAACATTCGAACCTTAATAAATCTGCACCTTGTAAAAACCACAAAAACCACTAATACAAAATTTCACCAGGTAAAAGTTTTTGAGGTCCTATAGAAGTCAACGGAAGCTGCACTGAGCCTATTGGTTCGTTTTAAATCAGTTTGGATTTTTAGAAGTTTTTGGGTTTTTTTCTTTAGGAATTGTCCAAAAAACGTACATTTTTAGAGGTTTTTGAGGTATTCATTTGTTTTAGCGTATTGTTAAATGTAATTTTCTGTTCATGTCTTTTTAAATTTGGATCTTTTAATAAATGTCATGACATTCGTAGTTTTTGTGAGTAGTGGTTTCAAAAACCTCTAAAACCACTAAAATCCAACCTTTGATAAATAGGCCTCTTAGCCTTAAAACTCAAATCTAGATAATTGGCATAAATTGCCCTTTAAAAGGTACTTTTTGTAACATAAATAAATACATAAATGCCCTTTATTATTATATTGTGTGGAAGTAAATCTGTTTTGATCAGTCTCTGTAAACTTAGCACAACAAAATATTAAAATGTTATACCACTATTCTTTACATAAGAGTTTAAGCTAAAATTGAGAAGGGAACTACTCTGAATTTTTATAGGAATAATGCGTGGATTATCTCAAGACATTTCAACCATTTATTGTTACTGTGCTTTGAAGTGGCACCATGTTGAAACGTTTTGTTCCAAATGATCTTCATGTTACTCATTTCTTTATCTGCATTAGAACCCACACCTGTGTGAGACTAAATCCCCACAATGCCCCCAAAAGATTACTTTGCTCTTTTGGGGATGAGTTATCATTTAAAATAAAGGACAACCATTGCTCTAATTTTTGCACATAACTTTGGATGAAGTTGAAGTTGAATGTGTCTTTTTGCAGTGTGATTATTCTTTGTTTTTTTAGAAATTGCTTCTAGAAATTGCTTCACCCTTTTCACACACTCGTATAATTCATAAAAAATAGTTGCAATCTGCAGGTAATCACCAGTTCCTGCAATTTCATGATGCAACTCCCTAATGTTGACATTGGTTTATTGGTTGCCTCCCTGATGAGACCTTGCCTGGTCATCAAATATGGAGAGATGTCCTATCATTGCAATGTCTTTTGAATTATTTTATAACCTGTAATTTTAAAAGATCCCATAACAATTGTGTTCGTTGCTTGTGGGCCATATTTATCTTTGAATTATGTAGCCAAGAAACATTCTGGGTATTTAACGGCTTTATTGGAAGACAGGGTAGAGAGACATATGCAAATTTGGGCCCCATGGGATTCGTTTCTGCAACCTTGAGCAAAACAATAAGTTCAATGTATGTTATACTACATGGAATTGTACTGATGTGTTCTACTTTCACTGTTCTATACTGGAAAAGATATTTACGTTATCCTCTGTCAATGTATCTATTTTTGAAAAATAAAAGAGATTATAAAAAAAAAAGAAACATTCTGGGAAATCCTAAATGAACAGTTCACTTCACGATCAGATATATTTCAGTAGATGTCAAATTAATTTTGTATATGATTTGCAGAGTGAATGCTCACATATAAATAGATTAAGTACCAAAAGTTTTTACAGTACAGGAACAAAAATGTCATTAAAGATGTGTAGTCTTTGATAAAGTCATTTTTTTTTCAACTATAACTATGTCACAGTACGGAACACATTACAGGTTTCAGGCATCAATCAAATACTTACAAAGACTATATACCATATACTGTATATACTATATATATATGATGGGCGAATTTATTTGCCAGGCACAAATTCGCAGCAAATTCCTGCAATTCGCAAAACCGCAGCGCAATTCGCAAAACCGCAGCGAAAATTCATTGGCGACAAAAAAAGGTAAAAAAAACGGACGTCAGCGGCAAAAACGAGACGCCGGTGCCGTTTCGCGAATTTTTCACTGTTTCGCAAAGTTCGCGGGAAATTCACTAATTTTTCAGCAAAGCAAAACTCCCCAAATTCGCCCATCACTATATATATATATATATATATATATATATATATATATATATATATAAAAGAAAATACCCTTTTTTCACTTAGGTAGGCCTGATGCATGGACACTGCCTTGGCGGGCGCATCAGCTTATGCATACTTTGTACAAACCATCTAACTAAAAGTGTCTGTTTTTGACAAATACAGATCCGTTTCCTCTAATCCAATTTTTCCTTAAAGTTGTATAATGAGAGTGCTGGGAAAATTTGTTTAGTTCAGTATATGATATAAGCCATACACCCATGCACCAGACTGATTTTAATTGCAACACATGGATGAGCTGCATATATATATATATATAGTACAGTATATTGGTATACTGTATATAGTTTATGTGAGTGTATGGAGGGGTAGGTGTGAGTGTGTGTATGTACATGCACTGGGTTTCACTTGAAGGGATTGAACTTAATGAACTTTTTTTTTTTTTCAACCCAATTCTACAGTAACTACAGTATGTACTGTAACTATAAGTAATGATTTTCACACACCATTGCACCATGCAAGCTTTGTGTTGTGTTGGGTTGTCACTGATAAGTTTACAGTTAAACTTCACAAAGATGGCACTATGCAATAGTATATGAGTGCCATTTTATGTTTCAGATTGTGTTTAAATGAAATGCCATCCAACTGGCTCAGGAAAGAGCCACCATGGCTATTCTTTTTCACTATTGTTCATGTTCATAGCAGTTGCTAGTAGCCATCTTATCTGATAAGCCCAATAACATGAAATGGTTAGCAAGGGACATTATAGGGTCATGGAGCACTGAGGCATTTCATTTGGTATAGTATGTGGCATATTATATACACTTCAGAAATGTATTATATGTGGAACTGCTGAATTCTTGTGTTTTAGCATGTTAGTAAGCAGCACAAGCTCCCTCACTGCCCATACATGATGTCCTATACAGGTGGCAGGAGCTGGACACTCTCCTTTATTACTCTTCATGAGTCATTTCATTCACCAATAGCAGGATGTGTTTTTAACCTTAAAATATTCTTGCACTGTAAAAATGGTTTCCTTATAATATTTGCTAATTATGATTTGAAGCAGCTGCTTGTCAGAAGATACTCAATGCTTAAGAAGGATTAAGGAAAGCTAAGTGACACTGGTCTGATTTACATGTCATTAACTAGACCCGCCTATGCATTCTAATCAGGATGACAACGATAATGGCATTAAGCAAGGTTATGAAGATCTCTCATTGTGTTTCAGACACATTTAATAAGTGATTTTATAAAATAGCAGAAGTTATCTACACTATATAATATAAAAGAAAGAATTTGCATTATTACAGTCATCGGGGAAAATTCACTAACCGGCGAAAATTCGCCAGCTCTGGCCAGGCGTAAATTCGCTTGGACAACACTAATTCACGAAAATCCGATGCTGTGCACAGGTTAACGAACGCTGGCGCTAGGGAAAAAACGCAGTTCGAAGTTACGCTAGCGTAGGCTAATTTGCATACGGTGTGCAGTTAAAGTACAATGGACGTATATGCAGCAGCAAATACATTACACTACACAAGGCCGAACCGTAATAAAATTATATCGAGGTGTTATATTGCCCTACACATGTGCCCACAGTTTAGTTTAGGTGCCACATGTTATCAAATGTAGGGGGGAAGGAGGGTACCCCAAAAATGTTTTCGATCTTGTTCAGCCTATCACCCTGTAAAAAAAGGAAAAGACGCCAGCGTTTTTTTGAGGAACTCCTATCTACTCTATTGCACTTCGCCTGGTCTGAGGTGGTGAAGGCCAGTCTGGCAATAGAGGTAACAGTCAGTAAAATCAAAAACGTAGTGAATTTGCGTGGTAACGCTCTTTCGCCAGAACGAAAATTTGCCTGGCGTTAGAGTGCGAAATTACGCCAGCGACCATTAGTAAATCGGCAAAGTGCCGAAATGATGTCACGCTGTCGAATTTTCGCCAGCGTTAGCCACTTCACCCTTAAGTAAATTTCCCCCATGGGCTTAATTAAACTCTTTAGCTGACAAATACAATTCATTCAATGCTATAACTCTAGTTATCAAGTAAGACTGAATTTGAGACCCTTACGCTGGGTAGTACTTATGGGCTTATTTATAAAAAATTGCATTTGTAATGTTTTTTTGTACCTCGAATTAACTCACAATTTATAAAATTGCTTATTTATTAAAAAAATCGGAATATAAAAAACTCGAATGAATACTGTTACGAACGGAGTTCCAATCCCAGAGCAAACTCCAAGGGCCCATTCACGGCTCACTCTTCTGCCTTCAGCAACCACCTTTGGCTTCAGGAGGAGTCCTCCGCTACTTGGGTGCCACCAGGTCTTAATATGAGAGGACCAGGGAGAAAGCACTAGGCAAGCAAGGGAAGCAAATGTGGTACTGGAGTGGAGAACTAGAAGTGTAGGCAAGGTACAGGCTGGGTTGTAACCAATCGGGCAGTGCAGTGCAAAATCGATAGACAAAGAGAAGTCGAGGTCACAAGCAGAGTCAAACACCAAAATGGAGTACAAAATCAGTATCCAGAAGAATAGTCAAGGGACAAGCAAAAATCAGGGCAGGCAGTGGACTGGACAAGATCAGGGACAGGCAGAGTCAAAAATAGTACAAAAATCCCTTGAAAAACACACCCAGGAACTAAGTAAATGGACTTTTATGTTGGGCAATGATTTTAACACACAGAGCCCTGTAAATGTTAAAATTTTGAGCCAACCGGTGACGCCACGTTCAGCACTTTCAGGATATAGGCGGAAATAGCCAAAGGCGCAACCTGGAAGATATACGCATTTACACCAATGGTGCCAAAGAAGATGGACACAGCGGGCGTCCCCACCGAGGGTGCGACGGGCGTCCCTGTTACACCCCCACTAGACCACCAGGGTCAGTTATTACATATAAAATCTCAAATTTAAAAAATGGTCTAGGACAACTCCCATTGACTTCTACGTGAACTTGCAAACTTTTAGATGCCGAAGCTTTACATTTAATATATTTATATGTATATCACTCCTCTTAGACTCTACTTTCCCTTTGACTTTGATTTTCTATTTGGGGTAAGTTATTTTAGGACAAATTGAATTATTTTTTTGTGGTTAATGCTACATGCAGTTCATGTCTGACCCAGTGCAGTGACAGAGTTGTTGTAAATTGTGAACTAATAACTGGGATTCCTCTGAAATGGTTCTAAAACCCCACATAAACCTAAAAATGGCGACTGAAGTTATAATACATTGCATAAGTTATAATACAGTGCATAATACATTGATCACATAGATCAGGGCTTCTTTACCTTTTATTTACCCATGAGCCACATTCAAAAGTTGGAGAGCAACACAAGCATGCAAAAAGTTCCTGGAGATACCAAATATGGGCTGTAACTGGCTATTGGTAGCACTTATTGGTACTGGGAGGCTGTGTTAGGCAGTACACATGGGTTTTATACAACCCAGACTTCCTCCAAGCCAGGAATTAAAAAATAAGCACTGGCTTTGTGGCCACTAGGAGCAACATCCAAGGGAGGGGTAAGGAACATGCTGCTCGCGAGCTACAGGTAGGGGATCTCTGACGTAGATAGTAAAGATTATTTTCAACCTTAAAGGCAATGTGCAAAATGCAAAAATTTTCACATTTCTTTGATGCTGCATTTTACATCAAGGAGTTACGTGAATTTAAACAGTTGTGGTTTATTCTATTCATATATTCAAATTTAATGTTTGTATAAATTCAAAAAATGGAGTGGAATTTCCTTTCCGATAGAATTCTCTGTTAGAATTTACTGAGAATCTTTGATGATTTTTGTAAGGGTAGACTTCTTCTCTAATTCCATTATACCAGCCAGGTAGAGGAAAAAGGTTGCTTTGAAGAACCTGTTCAACTTTTTATAAAACTGAAGTAGGTCTCAACAGGCTGAGCATGAGGATATCTGATAGACCATCCTGTAAACCAAATGAGCATGTTGCAGTTTCAATGGAGTAGAAGTGCAACCTCAATGGAGATCCAGGTCAGCCGCTGATCATACACAGTATGTGTTTAAAACTGGTTCATTGTTTAACACAAACCTCTGCACGTCGCTTTCTTGAAGACCCTAATGCTGCTCACTTTCCAAGCTGCTCCAAGCCTACATAGTTCACAAAGGCAGAGGAGAAGGCACACAAAAGAGTTTATAGGCTATCACTCTACATCATTTATTTTGAAGCAGGAAACAAAGGTGCAAGATGATAACTGATGTTTCGTCCTGTGATCCTACTTAATATACAGTATGTGTCAAACTGGGTCATTGTTCAATGCAATCAAACTTCTGCACACCACTTACTGTGGACACCATTGCTCTTTAATCCCCAACTGCTGTAAGCCTAAAATAGTCTGCAAAAGAACGGGATAAGATACACAGAATTCCCCCAGGGCTATAACACTGCATCATCTATTGTGAAGCTGAAAATGCAGATATGAACTCAATATATGGGTCAAACTGTTCCACACAATCAAACTTCTGCACACCACTTACTTGTAGACACTGGTGCTTCTCAATGCCCAGCTGCTCCAAACTTAATATGGATTGCTCTAAGCTATTGCCCTACATTACTTCATGATAAATGATGTAGGATGATAGGCCCCAGAAAATGCCATGTGCTTTTTTTCAGTTATTTGGCAATCAGGGTCATTGGTCAACTTGTTGCCTGGATATTGGAGTTTAGCTGTTTAACCCCTGGTGTGCCACAACTTGCACTTTTATCTACTATGTTGCACAGCAGCTTCCTCCTTGTTCCAGACTCAACCTTACAAGAGCCACTAGGCCATGACAGTTAGAAGGAAAGGTAAAAAAAGAAGATATATTGTAGAATTATAGCCCCAGGTCTAGTCTATGCACTTGCCTAGTACATGTCTACACTAGCTGCATACTCCTCCCAGCAAAATGAGAGTAAATTCTAACTAATGAATCATGTGACCTGTTACCTGTCTATCAGTACGGGGAAGTACAATGAATTAATACGGATGAGCAGAGCGTAGACAAGCAAAGAGCTGGACAGGTAAATGGCAGCGCTCTTAAAAGATGTTAATTAGTCTTAGAAGAGAGAAGATGAATGCCATTATAATGTGTCAGTCTCCATTATATATTCATAGAGATCTTGCTGTTCTACAACAGATTTGTCTCAGTGTTGGCAAAACGGTGTGTTTTTTAATGCTCAGGTATAGTTATAATTTTATGACTCTCCATCAGCTGCAGGACTAAAACTCTTACTGTTGTCAGCCTGTCACACACAGCCTCAGGACGTATTGTTAAAAAATAATAATGTTTTATTTAATATTGCTTTTTCCCCAAAAGAGCTTAAGGCACTTCTCTCTTAGCATATCACATATGTTGGGACACTAGGAGATAATGTAAATGGTTTAAGATGCTGTAAATATGAGTTAAACTCAGGTCACTGTCTGTCTGCCTTATTGACTGAGGGCTAGCATATCAGAGGTGATAAATAGTGATGGGACGAAAAATCCTTCGAAAAGAACAATTAGAAGGATTTTAATCCATCAATCGAATGATTTTTCTACGACCAAAAAAATCTTAGAAAGCCTATGAGGTTCGGTTAGGTTTTACTTGCCGAAGTAGGGGGTCGAAGTTTTTTTTAAAGAGCCAGTACTTCGACTATCGAATGGTCGAATAGTCGAACGATTTTTAGTTCGAATCGTTCGATTTGAAGTGGAAGTTTTTTTTATTCTATTCCTTCACTCGAACTAAGTAAATGTGCCCTTTAATGTCCTTAGCATATTGATTATGTGTGAGTTCAGAGAACCTCTTCTCTTTAACTACTGTACCTGGCCTAAGTCTAATGCTGAGTTCTAAGGTGTTAAAGATCCATCCTCTTCTTCACTGGTCACCCCCTATTCCATTATGGTGTGAACAAATGGGACAATGAAAAAGAAACAGGAGTCGCACAGTTCTAGAGTCAAAGGAGCTTAAGCTATTTATTACACAGTGTAACATGTGATATTACATTTCCGTGGATAAAGCCTTGGGTGACAAGTCATCATACTAAGTTATATTCCTTGTATCAGTCCCCACCTATTGGAGTTTACAACTTAATTCCCCAACCACAGAAATAGGGAGCAATGTCTTCATGTATTATTATGGGTAATAAATGTTGGGGACCCCTGATATAAAGGAATAAAATGTATAATGTCTGGTCTGAACCATTATCATATTACCAATGTTGGAGAAACCCATTACAGAATACAGTTAAAGGCAAATGAACTGTATTATTTATGTATTATTATTATTGCTGTATCAGTGATTTACAGTGCTTGTCTAGGTTTATTGCTCAGCTCAACTCTAAGATATTGCTACTGGGGAAAGAAACAGGATTACCAAGAAGAACTGGCCATTAGATGGCACCAGCTAGTTAGAAAGCCAGCTGTGATAGTCATATTAAAAGTAACCGTTCAAAGCAATAAGAAGCATGAGTTAAATCTCGTAGCTCTTGGGTTACTAGATATGTAATCAGTACCCCCCTAGCATTTCTCTGCTGCACTATTTACACTACTACATTTATTAATATGTTTGTCCTGATGCAGGCTAATGTTTAAAGCAATACGGGAGCTCTCCTATTATCACTAATATTAATGATTTGTGTTTATGGCAATGCTGAGCTGATGCTTTTAGTACTTTAAATGGGAAGTGCACAAAGAAACAACTCTCCCTCACACCACGCTTGTTGAAAGTTTGTAAGGCATCCTATATTATCCCAATATTGATGGTTAGAGGCACTTGGAAGTTTGAAAAAGTCCAGTAAGCACACTTGTAAGGAGGTGAAAAGTGAATTGTTCGTTTAATGGTTAATGTATAATTGGATTGGACACCAGAGAGAGTAACAGTAGTTTCATAAGAGTGAGGTTGGAGGGTGGAAACTGGGAGGTTATAAAAGGGGAGAGAGTAGAGAAGAGGTGCATCAAGGGATCACTGAAGCAGTAGAGTCATCTCCAGGGAGAAGTACTGAACTTAGCTAGTGAGAGGCCTAGCCTGACTATATGGGGCCCATTCAACAAGCTCGAGTGAAGGAATAGAGGAAAATAGAGGAAAAATAGTCCGATTTTCGAATGTTTTTTTTGGCTACTTCGACCATCGAATTGGCTACTTCGACCTTCGACTACGACCTTCGACTTTGAATCGAATGATTCGAACAAAAAAACGTTCGACTATTCGACTATTCGATAATCGAAGTACTGTCTCTTTAAAAATTTCTTCAACCCCCTAGTTCGCCACCTAAAACCTACCGAGGCCAATGTTAGCCTATGGGGAAGGTCCCCATAGGCTTGCTCACACTTTTCTGATCGAAGGATAATCGGAGAATCGTTCGATTTGAAGCATTTAATCGTTCGATCGAACGATTATTCCTTTGATCGTTCGATCGAACGAATTGCGCAAAATCCTTCGACTTCGATATTCGAAGTCGAAGGATTTTATTTCGGCAGTCAAATTTTGACCCTAGGTAAATGTGCCCCTAAGTGTGTGAGATGAGGGTAATTAGCATGGGCAGCTACAGCTCCAACAAGGAGTAAGTGGTCATAGTTACCCAGCGGGTACCCCACCAGTCAGGGCAGTAGAGGATTGGTAGACACGGGGTAGAAACCAGTGAAGGGTGTGAGACTTCCACTGAAACCACCTAGCGAGAGCGGTGTCAGGACAAGGCCAGGGAAGAGGTGGAAGTGCTGATTGGACCCGTGTTAGGACACTGCAGGCTGAGTGGGAGTGGGAAGGGAAACTGGAGAAACCAAAAAGTGAACTTGAGGGGTCCGTGGGTGTGTATATCCCCCTGACCTGATGCAATGATCAAAGGTACCATAAGGGGAATCAGAGGAGATCTGAGCTCTGTGGAAGTGTTCCTGCTTGTGTTACGAGGAAGTGTAGCAACGTTTATAAAGCAATTTTATGCAACTGCAACTCCCGGCATCTTGTGTTTCTAATACACACTTGCAAGGAAAATGTCAAAAATTCCAAGAGTTGGTCTCAGTATGTTGAGAGTATTTGTGTTACCATTGCTGGGGGGGGGGTGTCCTTGGTGATCACCAAAATTAGCGCAATATTCTAAGACCTGTAACTGCAGTCACTGCATTTTGTCATTTGTTAACTATGATTATGACAGATTTGATGCATTTGGCCAGGAGGCGCTGAAATACTTTAAGCTTTGGATAAATGTCGCCTTGAGATCTGATTTCCTTTAAAAAAGAGATTTTTTTTCAAGCCTGATAACTGATAACAAGGGCAGAAAATAGGCAGATGAGCAGATTAATGGAAAGGGACTAAATGGAAAAAGTTCAAAAGGGATTTCACTTTGTTCAGGTGATATAGAACAATGGGGTGATTGAAAGGCAAATACATAATTGATGGAATGTCTTTTTATCTGGGGAAGCTGAGGTTTAGTGTACATGATGTGAGAGGCACATCAGTAGGTATGATGAGCTAGCAGGGCAGCAGGGGAGGGATAGAGCATTGCTAAGTGAGATGAGGAGGGAGGAGACTGCCTGCCTTTGCTACTGAGCAGTGAATTCTCATTCTGCACTTTTTTCCATTCGCAGCAGCAGAGCGGCATGCAGGACTCCTGCTCAAACTGTCATTTGGATGCTAGAAGCACAGGCACTACTGGAGATCTCTGTTGCAGGGGAAAGGGAAGCTCCCCACGTCCAGCCACAGTCTGTGGGAGGCCAAATATTCCAGCAGTTTTGATGTATAAGATGTAGGATGCTCCCTATTTCAAGAATCAAGCGGCAGCCTTTTTTCTGGCCAGTGAATGCAGAACCACCTCCCTGGATTTGTGTGATCCCTGATACACCTGGCGTTTTCCGGATAGGTGCCGTGCCCCCTCCTTTTATTCTTTCTCACCCATCACCTTTGCTACAGGGGGTACCTGCATGGCAAGTTGCCTGTGATCCTTTCCTGCCTTTGATGTCTGTTCCCTCTGCACCAGACCCTGCTGTGCATCACATTCATCTGGCAAGCGGGCAGGTAAATTCCCTGACTCTAAATTTGCATGTTACTGAGACACCATTCAGATCAATGGGAACCATAGCTGGTGGGATCACCTACTGACTATGATATGGTGCAGTCTATATCTGTATACCTGCAGAAGTTTTAGAATAGGTCGTGTTTCATCTTATTTCTTCCTATCAATGTGTGCAGTCAATGCACTATGCTTAAAATTAGCACCGATTTGGATGAGATACTTAGACCATCTATATCCCAGAGGTGGATCGAAACATCGATTAAGTAAAAACAGACTCTGAAGAAATAAACAGCATCTATTTATCTATATTTTGGAACTTCTGGGAGGATATGTGGCTGAACTACCATTGTTTGCAGTAGCCTTGAGATATATATATATATATATTGATAATGGGTTGAGTGCAGAGGACTCTTGTATTTGTCTATATATATATATATATATATATATATATATATATATATATATATATATATATATATACTGGATGTCTATATATATATATACATATATATATATATATATATATATATACTGGATGTAGTGGTGCACACCATTAACCTTGTTGATACCCAGGTGCGCGTAAGAAAATTGTATACAGCACGCAAGGAATTACGGCACACTTAGGATTTGTTTGGCAAAAACAAAAAGGTTCTTTATTCAGCTCAACGTTTCGAGCCCACACAGGGCTTTTCGTCAGGAGCACATAACAAAAAAATAAATAAATAAAAAGAAGAGCCCTGCATGGGCTCGAAACGTTGAGCTTAATAAAGAACCTTTTTGTTTTTGCCCAACAAATCCTGAGTGCCGTAATTCCTCGCTATATATATATATATATATATATATATGTATATATATATATATATATATATACATTTGAGTATGAGGATTGCATAAGAAAACCCTGCACCATACATGCTAAATATTCATAAAGTTTACATCACTGGCACAGAAAGGGTTATTATTAACCCCCTGCCGAACTGATTTATGATTTCAGAAAGAAATTACTGACTCCATGAAGTATGCAGTTGAAGGTTCATCTTAGGGGGATCTGATATCGTTTTCATATTCGTTTCAAGGTGCAGAGGTATTCGTCAAAAAACTCACTCTCCAAATTGTCATTGAAATGTTTTTTTTGTACAAAATAAAACCATTCAGGCTTCTAGTTTTAGAACTAGTTTCAGATGGAAACCCTGAGAAGAAAGGGAACTCATCCACACATTGGATTTGGAAAATGATGGTTTTTATAAAAAAAAAGTGTGAATAAAGTGCCTTTATTTTTACACCATAGTCTATGGGGGTGTTATTATAGGAAAATGACACTAGATGGAGCCACTACTAAGGTTTTCTTTTGCATAAAATAAATAAACTATTACTTTTCCTTATTTAAAATCAAAATCTTTTCTTTTTCTTACTGTTTTGAAGGCTTTAATATTATTAAGGTTTCTAAATCAATCTTCAGATAGGCAGCATCGTTTAGGCACTACTGGAGGTTTCTGTTACCAATATGACTGTCAGTGCCTTTATTTGTTACATTGCTTCTTGCTACCAAGTAAATCAGAACGGAAAGAATGAACAAAGCAGCTTTTGTTTAACTACATTTATATACAGGTATGAGAACCTGTTATTCAGAAAGCTCCAAATTACGGAAAGCCATCTCCCATACACTCCATTATAATAGAATAATCGAAATTTATAAAAATTATTTCCCTTTTCTCTGTAATAATAAAACAATACTTTGTACTTGATCCCAACTAAGATGCAATTAATCCTTATTGGAAGCAATAGCAGCTTATTGGGTTTATTTAATGTTTACATGATTTTCTAGTAGACTTTAGGTATGAAGATCCAAATTACAGAAAGATCTGGTATCTGGAAAAGCCCAGGTCCCGATCATTCTGGAAAACAGGTCCCATACCTGTACTGCATACAGTCTTTCGTGTGGTCATTACTTATTGCCATCTATTATATAAATTTTGCTTTTACAAATCAGATCATTGTATATTTATATCACTGATGAGTTAATAGATGATTTAAAGGGTTGGTTCACCTTTAAGTTAACTTTTAGCACGTTATAGATTGACCATTTCTAAGCAACTTTTCAATCGGTGTTTATTTTTTCATAGATTTTGAGTTCTTTGCCTTCTTCTTCTGAATCTTCCCAGCTTTCAAATGGGGGACACTGACCCCATCTAAAAAACAAATGTTCTCTAAGGGGCAGATTTATCAAGGGTTGAATTGAAAAATTAAATTTTTAAATTCAAATTTCAAGCTAATTTTAGTGTACTTCGACTAGGGAATAGTCCAAATTCGATTCGAATTTTAAAAAAAATTGAAAATTCGAATATCAAAATTTATCATGTACTGTCTCTTTAAAAATTCGACTTTGACTATTTGCCATCTAAAACCTGACGAATTGCTGTTTTAGCCTATGGGGGACCTCCTAGAACCTGTTTGAAGTCATTTGGTGGACTCTGAAAAACAACGTTTTTTTTTTAAATACTTTGAATCGAATTCGATCGAATACAGGCTATTCACTTGAAGTTAAAAAATTTGATTTTTTTTTTTAAATAAATTCCAGTTGGTCTTTTTTTATTTGAATTTCACCACGTTGAAATTCGACCCTTGATAAATCTGCCCATAAATGTACAAATTTATTGTTATTGTTACTTTTTATTTACTCATCATCTTTCTATACAGGCCTCTCCTGTTCATATTCCAGTCTCTTATTCAAATCAATGCACGGTTGCTAGGGACATTTGGACACTAGCAACTGGAGAGCTGCTGAATAAAAAGTGAAATAACTCAAAAACCATAAATGACAACAAACGAAAACCAATGGCAAGTTATCTCAGTACATCACTGTCTACATCAGGGGTCCCCAACCTTTTTTTACCCGTGAGCCACATTCAAATGTAAAAAGAGTTGGAGAGCAACACAAGCATAAAATAGTCCCTTGGGGTGCAAAATAAGGGCTGTGATTGGCTCTTTGGTAGCTCCTGTGTGGACTGGCAGCCTACAAGAGGATCTACTTGGTACTATACTTAGTTTTTATGCAATTAAAACTTGCTTCCAAGCCTGGAATTCAAAAATAAGCTTCTGCTTTGAGGACACAGAGAGCAACATCCAAGGGGTTGGAGAGCAACATGTTGCTCGCGAGCTACTGGTTGGGGATCACTGGTATACATCATACTAAAAGTTAACTGAAAGGTAAAACAACCCCTTTAGTGTGTAGCCTTGCTTTACGTTCTGTCTCTGAGCTGAAGGAGAGTGCCGCTATAGAAATAGAAGCACCAGTCAGTAGAGGAGAAATAGTCAAAATTCTGAATTATAATGAGGAATACAGTGTTATAAGCAAAAATATACAATATACAGTATTTTTATGTACAATTTTTTTATGCTCAGGCATGTTGGGACTTGAGATTAGGTCAACTTTTTGCTTTTTTGTTTCCTTTGAAATGTCTTTAATGATGGAGACCTTATATTGTAAGCTCCACTGGGGCAGGGACCTATGTGAATGACGTACAGTATCTCTTTAAAGATGTTATGTTACTAGTATAATATTAATAAGTGATCATTATTTTTTTTTTATTCCTGGTTTTATTTCCGATCTTTTCAATTTGACTTACCTGTAGTAATGGGCAAATATGTCTAGTTTCGATTCGCCAAAAAATTCACGAATTTCCTGCGAAAATCGCAAAATGGCGGACGCATGTGTAAGTTCTGACGTTCTCGTTAATTTTGACGCTGGCATTAAAGTCAATGGGCGTCAACCAACGTGCGATGATTTTGACGAGATCGACTTTTCCAGTGCGCGTTCAAAATTTTTTGCCACTTGCAAACTTTCACAGCAGTTTTGCGAATTTATTCGCTGACGGCTAAACGTCGAAATTTGCCGCAAATTCGCGCCTGCCGAATTTGTTTGCCCATCACTACTTACCTTGGTTTCCATTTGCATATGTGAAAGAAACTATCACCCAACTTTTTTTACATTTTGTCTTTCGTCTTTATAACCGTTTTATGCATTAACTCTTTGCATATCATCGCTGCCAGTAAAATGTAAAAAAAAGATGTTGCTGGTTCTTTAGAGCCAGGGCCATAGATTTTATGAACTATGCCTCTGAAAGAGTTGAAGGATGATGGAGTTGTAACCATATGTAGTATTTAAAGAGATATGATTCAATTTCATTATTTTTAAATTGCACAGTGATGTATGATATACATATACAGGTATGGGACCTATTATGCAGAATGCTCTAGACCTGAGGTTTTCTGGATAAGGGATCTTTCTGTAATTTAGAGACATTTTGTGCATACTGCTACTGAAAAATGCCTGACCCTTTAAACAAAACAGGGATTGTTTGTCCATATATTGCAATATATTTAAGCTGGCCAACTGCTTGCACCCTCCCCAGCACTCATCTGGGTGACACAATGTGTATTATAAGATATGTACCACTCCTGCCCATGCCTTGGTCCACGTGTGCGGTGTACAGTGCACCCTGCTGCTGACAGCATGATCCAGCAAAAGGGACACATTCTCCACCCCCTGCAGGGCAGGGACAGCCTTCCTGGCAAAATAATGGCCAGTTAGGGGCAGTGAAAAACATAAGCTGTTGAAAGGGGCTGTGCCAACCTGCTGATAGGGCAGCAGCTGCACTTTGGCTTTGAGGCAGGCATTGAGCCTCTACACTTGGGGGTGGCTGGGAGAGAGAGGTGCCTTGTGACCGAGGAACTGGGGGAGGGAAATCTGGCAGGACAGGGGCAGCGCAGAAGTTGGCAGTGAGAAGGAGGAGTCAAAGGGGACTGCAGAAGAGGCAGAGCTATACAGTGGCTGCCTCCAACTGTGAGCCTCTGAATCCTCTTCCCTTCCAAGGCATGGAGAGCTAGCACCTCTTTCCTGAGGAATGGGAGGAGGTGGACAGGAAACACCACTGACCCCCGGTGCCCTGCTACTTTGGTGCTGCTCCCACGTCTTCCTGTGGTGACATTTCATATGGGAACTTAAAGCTGATGTTTCCATATGTGACCCTGGCTGCCCCCTATGAACTTTCTGCTGGCAAAGCTGGCACACTGCTACCAACTGGTCCTTTGTCTGGCACTTGAAAAATGCCCAAACTGCTGAAGTGCGGGCCACCACCTTTCCTGCTGTGGAGGACTGGTGATCCAAAGACTGTTGATCCCCACCTGTATGCCCAGAGCCTTTGGACCCAGGTGCAGTGCTGTCACATTGCCTGTCCCCCCTAGCAGTGGTTGGTTTTTGCCTCTGTGGGGCCGGCTCTTCATCATCATCATCATCATCATCATCGACAACAACAACACACTGTTTCCCCCCTAAACTACTGCTGTCATCCTCCTGAGCCGGCACCCAGGCCATGTCATCCTCAAAATCCTCCCCCAGACCCTGCATTGTACGTAACATCCACATCCGCATCCAGTATGATGGCATCTGCCTTAACACCAGCAGCCTGCTGCCCTGCCATTAGGGAAACCTGCCTAACATCCCCTACTGCTAATGTTCTGGGCTGTGCCATGACCTCCTCATCATCAGAGTCCAAAAGTCCATCTCAGGATCAAATAATAAGGGGATGGGGTGTCCCCCAGCACTGAGCTGACAAGTGGCGTGTCCTGTCGCTTATTTGTGTCTGCAGCAGATGAGTTATCCTGGGTGAGCTAGTCTACCACTGCCTCTGCATGCTGCGACTTGATAGGTTGTGAAGTGGAGGCAGTCCAGCGGGTGCCAGTTGTCCCACTGCCACATAATGCCGCCTGCTGCTGCTGTTGCAGCTACTACTTTACATAGCCCAGACTGGGCTGTGCTGGGCTCTTGTGGGATAGCAGGTGCAGCATGCCCATAGCCAGCACCACTGCCTCTACTACCCTTCCTCCCTATCCCACCCTTCCTCCTTATCCCACCCTATCTCACCCTTCCTCCCTATCTCAGCCTTCCTCCCTATCCCACCCTTCCTCCCTATCTCACCCTTCCTCCCTATCTCACCCTATCTCACCCTTCCTCCCTATCTCAGCCTTCCTCCCTATCCCACCCTTCCTCCCTATCTCAGCCTTCCTCCCTATCTCAGCCTTCCTCCCTATCCCACCCTTCCTCCCTATCTCACCCTTCCTCCCTATCCCACCCTATCTCACCCTTCCTCCCTATCTCAGCCTTCCTCCCTATCCCACCCTTCCTCCCTATCTCACCCTTCCTCCCTATCTCACCCTTCCTCCCTATCCCACCCTTCCTCCCTATCCCATCCTCACCTCCAACCCCAACAACAAATGTAGCCCTAACAAGGGCTATTGGGTCTCACAGTTGAGCGGGAAAGCAGAAGAGGGAAAGCAGTAAACTGAAATCCACAACTCCCACTTGCATTGACTCAAACAGCCAGCTCCACAAACACCTACTCTAGCTAAATAAGACAAACAACACTCTTATCTCTTACTCTTTGACAACCAACAGTAATGGCCGCCTCTGCACCTCCTTATATAGACAGTGGGAGGGCTCAGATCCAGTTGGCTGATGTGAAAGGATAGGGGAAGGTAAAATGATGTTTACGTTTGTCGTGCGCGGCAATTTTTGTTGTTCTTGCACTAGGCAAAACAAGCTGCATGGCTAAATTTTTACGCGATTTTCTGAAAAATTTCACCACTGACGAAACGTAAACGTTTGCATTGAATCTAATTATGGTTAATTTTTTTCGCTCATCACCACACAGACCTTCTTTTTAAACAACATGCCCAATCTAAGCTGGGGTTTTGTAAAACGAATGACTATAGTCATGGCTTATGAGATACAGATATATTTCAAGAAATATATATAATATTTAGTGATGGGTGAATTTGGTGCGTTTTGCTTCCCCCAAAAATTTGCGAATTTCCCGCGAAATTTGCGAAACGGCGAAATATTCTTGAAACGCCAGCGTCCGTTTCTGATGCCAGCATCCATTTATTTTTACGCTGGCGGTTTCGTGAATTTATTCGCCGAAGGTGAATCGTGAGAATTTGCAGCGAATTTGCACCTGGCGAATAAATTCACCCATCACTAATAATATTACAAGATCTGTTCTCACAACAAGATCTCAGATTAAGTCCCTCTTTTAGGAGGGACAGAAGAACAGATAGGGGTCTATTATCTGAAATTCATTATTCAATAAGCTCCGAATTACGGAACGGCCATCTCCCATAGACTCCATTTTAATCAAATAATTCAGATTTTTAAAAATTATTTCCCTTTTCTCTGTAATAATAAAACAGTAGCTTGTACTTGATCCCAACTAAGATATAATTAATACTTATTGGAGAAAACCCAGCCTATTTGGTTTATTTCATATTTACATGATTTTCTAGTAGACTTAAGGTATGAAGATCCACATTATGGAATAATCCATTATTGGTAAAACCCCAGGTCCTTGGCATTCTGGATAACAGGTCCCATACCTGTACATGTGAAAAGAAAATGGATTATTTCATGTTACATAGTTAGTTACATAGTTAAATTGGGTTGAAAAAAGACAAAGTCCATCAAGTTCAACCCCTTAAATGAAAACCCAGCATCCATACACACACCCCTCCCTACTTTCACACAAATTCTATTTACCCATACCTATACTAACTATAGAGTTTAGTATCACAATAGCCTTTGATATTATGTCTGTCCAAAAAATCATCCAAGCCATTCTTATAGTCATTAACTGAATCAGCATCACAACATCACCCGGCAGTGCATTCCACAACCTCACTGTCCTGACTGTGAAGAACCCCCTACGTTGCTTCAAATGAAAGTTCTTTTCTTCTAGTCTGAAGGGGAGGCCTCTGGTACGGTGATCCACTTTATGGGTAAAAAGGTCCCCTGCTATTTGTCTATAATGTCCTCTAATGTACTTGTACAGTGTAATCATGTCCCCTCGCAAGCGCCTTTTTTCCTGAGAAAACAACCCCAACCTTGACAGTCTCCCTTCATAATTTAAGTCTTCCATCCCTCTAACCAGTTTAGTTGCACTTAGTCTCTGCACTCTCTCCAGCTCATTTATATCCCTCTTAAGGACTGGAGTCCAAAACTGCACTGCATACTCCAGATGAGGCCTCACCAGGGACCTATAAAGAGGCAGAATTATGTTTTCATCCCTTGAGTTAATGCCCTTTTTTATGCAAGACAGAACTTTATTTGCTTTAGTAGCCACAGAATGACACTGCCCAGAATTAGACAACTTGTTATCTACAAAAACCCCAAAAACCTTCTCATTTAAGGAAACTCCCAACACACTGCCATTTAGTGTCATTAATAGTATTTGTACCAAAGTGCATAACCTGCATTTATCAACATTGAACCTCATTTTCCAGTTTGCTGCCCAGTTTTCCAATTTAGACAAATCACTCTGCAAAGTGGCAGCATCCTGCATGGAACCTATAGTTCTGCACAATTTAGTATCATCTGCAAAAATAGAAACAGTACTTTCAATGCCCACCTCCAGGTCATTAATAAACAAGTTGAAAAGCAAGGGACCTAGTACAGAGCCCTGTGGTACTCCACTAACAACACTGGTCCTATTAGAAAATGTTCCATTTACCACCACTCTTTGTAGTCTATCTTTTAGCCAGTTCTCTATCCAGGTACAAATACTATGTTCTAGGCCAACATTCCTTAATTCAACCAGTAACCTTCTTAACCAGTAACCTATGTTATTATTGAATAGTATGTAAATTGTTAGTATGTGTATGGGAACTCATATTTATAACATATGATATTTTTGATTGAGGTATGAGAATCCATTATCAGGAAACCCATTATCCAGAAAGCTCCTATAGACTCAATTTTATCCAAATAATCCAAATTTTTTAAATGATTTCCATTTAAAACAGTAGCTTGTACTTGATCCAAACTAAGATATAATTCATTCTTATTGGTTGCAAAACCAGCCTGTTGGGTTTATTTAAACATGATTTTCTAGTAGACACGGTATGAAGATCCAAATTACAGAGAGATCCTTTATCCGGAAAACCCCAGTTCCTGAGCATTCTGGATTACAGGTCCAATACCTGTATTGCCTTTTAAGCAATAATGAATATATACAGTATATGGTTGTTGCTTCTATTTTCTTGGCTAGGTCTCACTAACCAGATTTTGTTACTTCTGAAATGTTCTTTCTGCTCTCTCCATGTCGGGCATGTAATGTTTTAATCTTTATCTTTAAGAAAGATGGATAACATTTTCCTTATTCTGTCTTATAGTATAGAATTCACTGGTTTAATTATCAGGGTGTGCGGTCTGTCCATTTACAGTCTTTTATCAAATTATTTTCTATGTTTCTTATTTCAGTGGGTAGGCGCTCCTTCTCCTGCTTTTGGATTTTCCCCAACATCAAGAGTCGAACTAATTCCCCTCTACCCCCATGTGTACAGATCTGCTGTTCCTCAGCATGCTGGGAAGTGTTGGGTCAAAAAGAAAATGCCCCGTTGCAAGGTAACAAGAAGTCTCCAGGAGGTACGTGTTTATGGAAAATGGTTACATACTTAAAGGGTTTCAAACCCTCCAAAAATTACATGATTTAGCCTTTTACTCCAAGTGCCCATCTGAGAACTTTTAGCAATGCACAATCATTTTCTATTTTTTGTGGTTTTTTATATATTAGCAGTTTGAAACTGTTATACCAGGCTTTGAGCTCAACTCAACAGCTCTCTTTGAACAAATATCAGTGACCCTGTGGTTAACTGACTATAAAGGCAGCTAAGATCCAGTAAGGATTACTCACATTCTTAGGGATCTATTTATCATGCTAGGTAAAAAGTGTAATGAAGCATTGATCAGGATATTTGCTTTTGTTTTCTAACTATTGAAATTTAATTGCTGATTGGTTTCTCTGGGCAACCTCACCAGTAATGGTAAACTCCATTTTTTTTAAACATGATAGACGTTTAAACAGCTTGATAAATAGGCCCCTGACTGTTATATTGAGCTGTAGAGTCAAAACCCTGGTATTTCCAGACTAAAACTGCCAATATTTCACAAATCAATGCAAATAGAAAATAATATAAAGCGTTTGTTTCATTATTTATGTTTAGATTCCCTTTAAACTAATACTGTAAATGCTGCATTCCTTAGAATTTTCTTAGTTGTTTATACATTTTTCAACTGCAAAATGATATTGTTCAATCATGCAATTTAATTCCCTGCCATAGGAATTAATACTGGAATGGGCATCTGTTATCCAGAATACTCGGGACCTTGTGTTTTCTGAATAAGGGACACCGGCGTTGTTTCGCGACTTTTCTGGCGAAGCAAAACGCCCCAAATTCGCCCATCACTACCTATAAAGATTAATTATATCTTAGTTTGGATCAAGTACAAGCTGCAGTTTTATTATTACAGAGCAAAAAGAAATCATTTTTAAAAATGTGGAATATTTGGATAAAATTGAGTCTATGGGAGATGGACTTCCTGTAATCTAGAGCTTTCTGGATCATGTTTTTTTGGGGGGTTTTATCCCATACATGTACAAATAATAAGTAATGTCTTTATTTAGGTATAATATCAAAGCTGAATTTAATTTATGCAGTCAGTCATTTTATAGTAAACACACACACACAAAAAAGAGAGGTACAAAAATAAACATATGCTTCTCTTCCCTTCCCACAGACACACATTGGGGTGGCGATAATACTGTACAACAGCAAAATGGGAAGCATTTATAATGTGCAGTTCTAATAGCAAAGCAATTTCAGTTTCTGATGGCTCCACATACAGCTTTTGAAATGTTGTCTTGCTCAGAGGCAGCATGTTCAGGGGGAGAAAATCAATGGCAGTCCACTTATGTTCTGCAGAAAATACCTTGCAAAAAAGGTCTTATTATAAATAAGATGTTCGTTTTTTTTTTTTATCTCTAACAGTATCAGTGATATGTTATTGAAGTCACTCAGTATCATGGTAAATACAGTCATAAGGCAGTCCCAAATCCTCTTATAGAACTGAAGTATCTTGTTTAAGAAGCAGTCAATGATATCAAACATGACAGTGCCACAAAAAAAAGACAATATATTCTACACCTTCTACATCTGTACTTTTAAGGACTATGCAATTTAAAAATAAATCAAGTAAAGGATTTAAGCCTGAATGTCGAGTGCACAGAACATAGTTTAACAACAACAACTACAACATATGTTATATAGAACTATGGGGGCCTATTTACTAACATTCAGATTTCTTTTTTTTCTCTAAGGGGGTTATTTACTAAACTCCGAAAGCCAAATTCACGAAAAATAAAAAAATAAAAATAAAATCTGACTTTTAAAAGAAAAATCACAAATTTTTCGGAATTTATTAAACCCCGAGGATGGGAAAAGTCAGAATCTGAAAATCCAATATCTCAGATCTGTCGAGGTTGCAAATAAGTCATTGGGAGAAGTCCCAATAATTTTTTGAAGTGTGCTGGGTTTTTGGCAATACACTGAAGTTTTCGGAGTTTTTGGGCAAAATTTTCAGGTGAAAAATCCGAATAAATCTTGAAAATCGGATTAAAAATCCTAAAAAATCTTGATTTTTCGGATTTTTTCCCGTACACAAAATTTCAGGAAAGTGTATTAATAAATAAGCCCAAAAACCTGTGCGGGTTTGGTCGGAGTTTTTTTCAGAAAATATTGAGATAAATTCGGACTTTGATAATTAACCCCCTAAATGTCTAAAAATTTGAGATTTAAGTATAAAAAACACAAAAAAACTCAAATACAAAAACTTTGACAAATAATTGTGAAGTTTTTTAAGCCATTCAGACTTTTAGAGGTTACTAGATTTTTTTTTGCTAATAATTGTCCAAAAAACGACATTAAGCTACATTCCAGCTAAAATTGTAAGCTTTGTTGGGTAGGGACCTCATTCTGCTTGTGGTACTTAATGAATGCAACTGTATATAATTTAGTTATTTTTTTTACACCATTTGTGTTATTAATGCATTTTAACGTTGTACTTACATATTAAAAAAAGTATTTTAATGTACATTTGCCTGTACATATCACTGTGATTTCTTTGGCATTGGTGCCCTGCAGTCTACCATTAAATGT
This sequence comes from Xenopus laevis, assembly GCF_017654675.1. Lineage (NCBI taxonomy): Eukaryota > Metazoa > Chordata > Amphibia > Anura > Pipidae > Xenopus > Xenopus laevis. Next base: position 16,472,367 of record NC_054383.1, read on the forward strand.
GTCTTGGGAAGGCAGCCATTAAAAGGCTCCAAGAACATTAAGTGTTTATCAAAGTCTCCCGCAGATACAGTAGAAATGTATGCTGAGCCAAAAGATGATTCAAAACCAAATCTATACCTGTAAAGGTCACATAATTTGGGAAAGAATGCAAAACAGATATAGGTCTAGGAGAACAAACTCATACCAGATCTGACAGATTTAAATGCTGGGGCTGTCCTTTTAGAGTGTAAATAAGTCACTTTTCAAAGAATGCACGCCATACCTAGAAACTACGAAAAATTAAAAGATTTAAAACTTGGTGAAGTGAATAATTCTAATCATATCCTCTATTTATATAGATATTTGCTCATCTACAATATGGGGGCATTTATCAAAAATTTTATTTGAGTTTGTTCAGGTTTTCTTTTGGCAAAAATCGTGAATTAGAATTTGAGTTTACGAAAGCTCAAGATTTTGTATACACATAAAAACTTGTCATCTCAAACTTGGCGGGTTCATGTAGAAGTCAGTGGCATTTGTATAAGAAAAATGTAAGCTAATTTTTACATTTAGTTTTGATGGTTAGGTTAAAATTTGGCAGACTCATTGAAAATGATGGGTAGAATGGGATTTTACTGCATTCGAGTTGTTTAACATTTTTACGTGATTGTGTTTTTAAAATTTGAGTTTTTATAAATGAACACACATTCTTAAAGGAGTGGTTCACCTTTAAATTAACTTTTAGTATGTTCTAGAATGGATAACTGTAAGCAACTTATCAATTGGACTTCAGTTTTTCTTTTATTATAGTTATTGCATTGTTTGCCTTCTTCTTCTCACTCTTTCCTGCTAAAAAAAACAACCCCATCTAAAAAAACAAATGCTTTGTAAGGCTTAAAATGTACTATTGCAACTTTTCATTACTCGTCTTTCTATTCAGGCCTCTCCTATTCATATTCCAGTCTCTCATTCAAATCAATGCATAGTTGCTAGGGTAGTATGGATGCTAGAAACCACATTGCAAATTGGAGAGATGCTGAATAAAAAGATGAATAACTCAAAAAACACATATAATAACACATTAAAGCCAATTGCAAACATCATATTAAAAGTTGATTTAGGGGCAAATTCATCAAGGGTCGAATATCGAGGGTTAATTAACCCTTGATATTCGACTGGGAATTAAAATCCTTCGACTTCGAATATCGAAGTCGAAGGATTTTTGCGCAAAAAGTTTGATCGAATGATTGAAGGAATAATCGTTCGATCGAACGATTCGAAGGATTTTAATACAACGATCGAAGGATTATCCTTCGACCAAAAAAACTTAGCCAAGCCTATGGGGACCTTCCCCATAGGCTAACATTGGGTTTGGTAGCTTTTAGGTGGCAAACTAGGGGGTCGAAGTTTTTCTTAAAGAGACAGTACTTCGACTATCGAATAGTCGAAAAGTCGAACAATTTTTAGTTCGAATCCTTCGATTCGAAGTCGAAGTCGTAGTCGAAGGTCGAAGTTTTTTTACTTCGAATCCTTCACTCGAGCTTGGTGAATGGGCCCCTTAAAGTTGATCAACTCCTTTAAAAAAAACTCGTATTTCAAAAACGCAATTTCCTAAAAACATTTAAAAACAACTCGAACACAGTGAAATCACATTCTTTCTACCCATCATTTTCAACGTGTAACATGTTGAATTAATCTTGAAGACTCAATTTGAAAAATTCCTTGAATTTACACAATTTACACAACTCCCATTGACTTCTACATGAACTTTTTGATTTTGGATGGCAAATTTGAGTTTCTGAGTTTTTGCACTTAATACATTTCAAAAGTGTCAGCAAGTTTCAGAAATTCAAATTGCAGTTAAAAACTCAACTTTAGCATTTGTTCCAAGTTTTCCTAGTTGTGGTGTTAGAATTCAGTATTCAGCTTGTTCTACTTTAATTATGTGTTCTGCTAACTTTGCTGGCCTTCCTAATAAGACCTGGAGCTTGACATATTGAATGTAAATACAAACAATAATAAACATGACATCCCTACTGAGTAGAAATGAATCAATGAGTGAGCTTGTTTTTCAGCTATTGACATTTTTGAAACTTGTTGAAAGTTGGGTCCGATTCAATTACAATCTATTAAAAAAATGTACAAATCTCTCTTTCCTAATTTCCATTGTCTAACCAGAATGCTGATGTAGAGACTAAACAGAATCATTTGTGAATACATATTTGATTAATCTTTGTATTGATTCTTTACTTATCTTTGGCATATAGTAGAAGCTGATGTCTTATATGTTTATCCCCTTTTTTTGGACAGATTTTTTTCAATAACTCCTTTTCCCTGGAATCTTCATGGATGCACCAACCTGAAGAGCTGATAGTAATTCAAGGACTTGAAAAACCTAGGGCAAGTCAAATAACTATGGCTGTATCAAAGCCTTCTATGCCTTCCAGGCCCCTCCATACAGTCATATTTACACCTCAAAGAATAACAGGTTAGTGGACAATTTATTGTAAAAGTTTTTATATTTAGAAATGTGCTGTATCAAAACTGAAGCCACCAACTGGTTCATAGGAAAGAGGCATACACTATTTGCCTATTACTGTCAAATTTTTAACTAATTTTTACCGTAGCACAGCTGAGCAATGGTTATTTTTACAACGAAGATCTGTTGGGTTGATAACAATTGAACCAGATCCTCTATTATCTCATAGTGATGTTAGAATTGCCTTCCTTGGTAATTGGGGCAGGGTCCTGATGATTTCTTATAAAATAGGCTTTGAACTGACAGGAGTCTTTTGTGGAGGGTGTGGGGGGTGTAACTATGGAAATTCACGTAAAATTTCCATGTTTCGCCGCCAGGGAATACATTCGCGAATCTCCCGTCTGAAAAGTCACTCGCCGTTGTTCGCCAACACTATTTGGATGCCCATTGACTTTAACCCTGGCATCAGCTTGGACGCGGGTGTCAATTTCCAATTTTCGAGATTTTTCATGAAAATGGCTGATTTTCACGATTTTTTTCGTGAAAATGGCTGATTTTCTCGTGAAATTTTCCGAATTCACAATATTTTTGCGAGAAATTCGCCCATTACTAGTGTTGAACTTAAAAAACGTATCAAACATTTTACAGATTATTCAAAATTTGCCAATGTATAACATTTGCCTAGATAACAGTTTTTCTTATTTAGATCCCATAATACAATAATCCCATTTCAAATACATTAACCTCTGACCTCCTTCTCACAGTCTGCCTCAGCAAGGAGTAGGCTCCAATAAAGAATGTAATGAAGTCTAATTTCTCTTGAATATTGGGTTATTGCCAATGTTTTTATTTCCTCTGGTGGTAATTTATTCTGATTTATTTTCTCATTAAACAAAAATCATACTGTATAATGACTATACTGCATTTGTTGTTGGGATTGTTTGAAACACATTGCCAGAAGCCAGTATAGTGTTTTTTTTCAGGACATAAGTCAAAATGAAAAAATATAATTTCCCTTGTTTGCTTACAGTTAAGAGAATCGCCAAATATAGAACTTAATCTATAAGTGTTAGAGCAATTTATGTAAAGGTATACAGTTTACGGCTAAGATGTAAATAACAATTAGCTTTTCTGTTTGATCATTATAAGAAGCAGATTTATTAATACTCAAATTTCTGTTTCTTTTAAATTTGATCGAGAAAAAAAGGGTTTATACTATACTTAGTTCGAGTGAAGGAATAGAGGAAAAATAGTTCGAATTTCGAATGGTTTTTTTTTGGCTACTTCGACCATTGAATGGGATACTTCGACTACGACCTTCCACTTCGAAACGATAGTCGAAGTACTGTCTCTTTAAAAAATTCTTCGACCCCCTAGTTCGCCACCTAAAACCTACCGAGGCCAATGTTAGCCTATGGGGAAGGTCCCCATAGGCTTCCTAACAATTTTCTGATCGAAGGAATATCCTTCGATCGATGGATTAAAATCCTTTGAATCATTCGATTCGAAGGATTTAATCGTTGGATCGAACGATTATTCCTTCGATTGTTCGATCGTACGAATAGCGGTAAATCCTTAGACTTCAATATTCGAAGTCGAAAGGATTTTACTTCGACGGTCGAAGATCGAGGGTTCATTAACCCTCGATATTCAACCCTAGGTAAATGTGCCCCTTAATCTAGTGGTTTTTCAATCACAATTTTTTAATGACCGCATATTTAAGGTATAACTAAAAAAAAAAAAAAAATAGCTAAAATGTTGAAAACACGCCTCCCATTGACTTTATAGAAGAACACAAGGATTAACCTGCCAAATCTTTTCTTTGAATATTTTGTTAAATCTCAAAAAATTCAGAAAGCTGAATTTGAAAATTCATTTTGTTGTGTTTTTAAATTTCAAAAAATAGACAAATACCTGGTCATGTGTTATATGACCTCCATAAATGTTTTTCTGCATGAAAAATGTAAGAAACAATAGTGTTTCTCTTCTATTAAAATAAAACACTGGCTAAATCTAGCATTATAGTGAGAGTGGCATTATAATAAAAATTACATATAACTGAAATTATAGAATTTTTCCCATATTTTTCAAGATAATGTCCCTGGCAGTAAGCAATAGTTGCTCTATAAAGTATTAATTGGGGAGGAAATTGTAGCATAAGGAGTCCCACAGATTTCAATCTACCTTAGCCTTATTCTCTCATTGATTAGATAAAAAGATATTTCCACTTTGAGTAAATTTGGCATTTCCAACCCGAATGCGACATATTTGTTTTGTATCATGTTATAATGTCATATATATTGTTAGCAATCTGGTGCAAAAAATCTCGAACTTTTTTCCTTAAACATATCTATATATCGTTTATAAATACAAGAACTGGCATGATTGTCTAGTTCAGTCATGCCCAGCATAATATACACAGCATGGTGGATCAGTGGGTAGCAATTCTACCTTGCAGTGCTGATGTCCTGAGTTTGGTTCCAGTTTGGGCACTATCTGCATTGGTATATTCTCCCCGTTACTCTGATTTTCTCCCATACACCAAAAGATACAGACAGGTTAATTTTCTCCTGATAAATCTGACCATATTGTGTGAGTGAATATGATACAGATTTACATCAGAATTCACAATTTCCCGAGTAGCAATTTTTTTTCCCAAGTCTGAACTAAATTGTGGTGTTTCACCCAGGGGCAATGTGAAGAAAAAGCTCTTGTTGACTCCAATGCATTTGGTGCAATAAAAAATAGCCATTGATTTCTTTCTTTTTCAATAATTTTTATTGGAATGTATTTTAAACCACAATATAAACATTGATTTCAATGTGTTTGGCACTATAAAAAATGTGAAAGAAAAAGGCAATTAACGCCAATGCATTTGTACATGAAAAAAAACCCATTTTGCTAAAGAAAAAATGCCCATTGACTCCAATAACTCTGCAAAATTTATTTTGCATACTCTTACCATAGGTTGGTAACTCAGATGCCCATAAAAACAAATGTGTAAACTCAATTCATTCAGCTCATTTGGGTACAAACCCAAAAAGCTAGATCATTCTGGTGCACGGTATATCTGTTCCAAGCAAATGTCCTTTTATAAAAATATGTTGGGGAACCATACGTCTCTTCCACCTTTTTGTCTACCAAGAGGAAAAAAAATGAGGGTAAAAAAATCCACCAGTATGTGTATGTGTGCAGATTTCGTAGAATGTAAAATCGTATCTGATATTTTCTAATTGATGAAGATAATTAAAGTATTTATGTGAAATATTTACATTTAACATTTTTAGGAAATGTCAAGATTCTGTTGTGAGTTTTGTAATTAGCAGTTTAAAGGAGAGTAAATGTGACTTCCTAGTGCTTGTAGGTGTTTCTTCTTATACAGTATGGGGGTTATTTACTAAACTCCCAATGAAAAAATCCTGAAAAATGTGTGATTCTTTAGTATAAAATCGGACTTTTAAAAAATTGGGATTTTTTTCGGAATTTATTATACTATACTATATAGGATGGAAAAGTTTGAATCAGAAATTCCGGCATCTCAGACCTGTCGAGGTTTCATATGAGAGAAAATCATTGGGAGAAGTCCCAATGATTTTTTGATGTGTGCAATACCACGAAGATTTTACAGCTTTTGGGAAAAAAGCATACAAAATCAGAGTTTTCGGGTGGAAAATCCCAAAAAATCATAAAATTCTGACTTTTTCCCGCAAAGCAAATTTTTGTGAAAATCTAATAATAAATACACAGAAAAAAACACGTGTGGATTAGATCAGAGTTTGTTGAGAAAAATTTGGACTTTGATAAATAACCCCCTTAGTGTAGTGGTCTTTTATACATTTTTATATGTCTGTAAGAGGCAGATTTATCAAGGGTCGAATTTCAAAGTAAAAAATACTTCGAAATTCGATCATCGAATTGAAATACTTCGAATTCGAATATCGAAGTCGAAGTATTTTTCACTGAATTTGGCCATCGAACGATCAAGTAAATCGAACAATTCGAACAATTTTAGTGTTTGATCGAACGATTTTACTTCAATGTGTGAAGACTTGGTCTACAAAGTCCCCATAGGCAAACAAAGCACTTTGTCAGGTTTAATTTGGCGAAGTGTTGAAGTCGAAGTTTTTTTTAAAGATACAGTACTTCGATTATCGAATGGTCGAATATTCAAACTATTTTTACTTTGAATCGAATTCGAAGTAAATTTGAAGTCGTAGTATCCTATTCGATGGTCGAAGTATCCAAAAAATTACTTCGAATTTTGAATTTTTTTACTTAGAAAATTCCCTCTAATTCACTTCGACCCTTGATAAATCTGCCCCTAAGTGTATATCCAGTGATATATCTATGGGGTAAGGTATCATGGATTGAGGGATTGCTGGGATGGTCAGGGCGAGTCAGGGGTCTTGTATATATTTTTATATGTCTATAAGTCTATATACCCAGTGGTATAAATCATGGAATGAGGGGGCTCTTCTACAATTTTTTTTGCTGGGTTGGTCAGGGTGAGTTTCTTTCAACCACTGACAAAAACGTATGGAGGATTATCAGATGTTCCTTATATGCCATGTTCATGGTAAAAACTAACATAAAGAAGTATTTCTAATGTTATTGTTCCCAGTCTCAAACTGCAACATTAAAAATATGTTATCTGCTATTTTGGATTTCTTTTTTTAAGTAGAACTGCAAGTTCAGGCCAAAATAACTGCTGTGCGAACATTAATTTTATTGATTCTGTTACAAAACAAAGTCTCAGTGTGAATTATGATCATAGGGTTCTAAGTAATGAGCAACTTTCACCATTTGTCAATATTTTTTTCTATATGCAGCGGCTGTTGAAGTACACAAACAAGTGTCTCCCAAGGATATAGGCCATGAGGATTTTAGATATTTATCAGCTATGTAACATCTTGGGCAAATAGCAAATCAGTAGGAGAGAGAACAGCAGGAGAGAGGATTAGCTCAGTCTCACATGTACTGTTCCACCAAAAATTCTCAGATTAAATGACTAGGGAAAAAAATAGCAAGTCTTTCTGTGTCTGATAATAATGCCTCACTTAGTGAACTCTCAGAACTCTTTGGTTTAAGCATTTTATCATCAAAGGGAAAATGTTTGCCTGTGGGCATCCCTGACTATATCTGTATTATTTGTGACTCTTGGAACCAAAGGCACATGAATTTTAAAATGATCATCATGTTAAAAGGTGACTACTGCTGGTTGAATGTATTGGCTTTAAACATTTTCAGGATAATGGAAAACAACATAAAAAACACATAGGGCAAATGTATCAACCTTCAAATTAGATTTTTAACCACCATTTGAGTTAAGGTTAAAAAATTAAAATTAATTAAGATTTACCTTGTTAAGCACTAAAAACTTAAAAATACTGCTAAAAAAATGGCATCTGAAAGTTGGTGAATACATGTAGAAGTTGTCATTTGAAAATTCAAAACCGTTTTCAAGATGAATTCAGTTTGGCAGACTCATTGGGGCAGATTTACCAAAGGAGCAAAGTGGCATTTTCGTTCAGGCAATCGATTGTTACTCCGCAAATTCACTAAAGTGTGAATTTTACAGAACATTACGAGAGCGTTTTGCCAGAGTCTCCTTCACCACCTAGATCTGGTGAATTGTTAAGATGAAGCTACATCCTCAATCTTATGTCAGTGACATCATATCCTGTATGCTGGAAAGTCATAAAAGTTGTAAAAAAAAAAGCTGACATTTTTTAATTTTTTGAAGCCGGATTGCCTTTAAAAGTTCTAACTATTAAAGATTTTTGTGTTAGCATTTTTTGCCAAACCATTTGAGGGGCATGCCCCATTTGTTTTAGGGTGGGCTCATGTCTAGGGCATTAGTGGATCTCGTTTGTCTTTATTATGCCTCCTTGGACATTTTTAATAAAAAGTGGGCACTTCCAGTATTTGCACCAACATCTCTAATAAAGACATATATATGAATTATATGTACCCGGCTTATTCAAATTGACCTAAGCTTAAGAGAACTAAAGAAGTTTCGCTAGGCAGTAACACAAATGTTAGTGAAAGTTCACTATGAAATGGTCACTATGATGAATTAACGCTATTGAAACTTCACCATTGTTCAGCTGCCCTGATGCAACTTTGCATGGAGACAGTACATGATAAATTTTGATATTCGAATTTTCGACATTTTTGCAAATTTGAATCAAATTTGGACTATTCCCAAGCCGAAGTACACAAAAATAGCTTGAAATTCGATTTTTTTTTTCAATTCAAAAATTTACCTCGACCTTTGATAAATCTGCCCCTTGAAGTTCCATTAGTTTGCTAAATCTACAACCTTTTCTAGAAAATTTTTGAAAATTAAACATGCCTGTATTTTGCGTGGCAAATTTCCCACTCATCCCTAGTAATAGGTCTGTTAGGGGCCTTGCAGCTCCAATCTTGGAGAAGTCCGGACCAAGGAGGAAGCTCTAGGGTTAAGTCCAAATTTGCAGTAACCAAAGGGATCAGGAAGTAGTGTAAACAGGAATAGTTTTAGTGGCAGGCAGCAAAGGATCATGGAAAAAGGTTCAGGCAAGAGTCAAAGTCCAGGAATACAATTAGAATTAATTTAGGACCACCCAGGAATACAAGAAGCAATTCCTATAATCGAGCGTTGAACCCATGAACTTGGCGTCCTCTTATTTTGACTTTTCGCACCGATGGAGACGGGCGCACCATTGGGCGCTCCGGACAAGGCCTTAGGAAAAACATATTCAAAATTAGTCTCTACTTCAAAAAAAAAAATTATATTTAGAATCAAACTGATACATTTCCTAATGTTGTTTATGTTCATTTTAGCAGCTGAAGCAAAGACCTACAACAGATCCTATTTCATCCAACATACACATTTTCTTACCATAAACATACGGTACATAATGTGTTCAGTTTATCTAGTCATAAACAACCTTGTATTTGCTGTATTTCAAAAAAAAAAAAATATATATATATATAATGAATAATCTGTTGTTAGTTTCTATAAAAGTTCAATAGGCTATTAATATTAATTATTGTAACTTCAATGTTGATAAAACCTCAATGCTCTTACAATGGTTTGCTTATTATTATAGGTGTATACCATGCAATAGTAAACACTTTACTTTATTATAAAATGATATTAAGACTTAATCCTTCTATTCAGTCCCAATGCTATTCATCTTCCAGGCTACCATTTAAACTTCTGCCTCATTGATAGGATAAGTGGGACCCAAACAATTTCAATACCAAGTGGAGATCCTCAGAACAAAATAACACTGTTGCAATTCGGAACTAATCATTTCCTTATTGTTGCAGAAAAACAAAGGGACAAAGCAGCTGCTCATTGAATAACTACAAGTACAGTAAATGCATTGTTAGTTCTTCAATAAACTAATGTTTACTTCCATGAATATGATTAATGTATTACAATGCTTTTCAAATTGTAATTTAATGGGGATTACATCAAGTATTCTGCAGACAGCATTGTTCTAAGACCACCAGTAATTAGTTTTTACTTTTAGTGGCTTGGAATTAGTTTTACCATTTCATATTATAATAAAGTATTAGTATATTCTATTATACTGAAAATTAATTTGAAGATGAACTTCCCCTCTAATATCCAATGATCAGGTCCCATTCTCAGATATAAGAAAATATATTACATATATTATTACAAAACCACTGATCAGTCCTATGCCACCCAGTCTTCAGAATCAGAAACCTTAAAAATAAGACTTTTCCAAAAAAGGTATAAACGTCTACTGCTTGGTAATTATTCTTGATTATTTTCTGTGTGACCGCCGCCATAAGGACGGGGCTATTTAAAATAACCTGTGTTGTTGTTGTTGTTTTCACAGGCCTTTGCCAGAGTGGCATTATTAAGCCAATTTCCAACAATCAAGCTCTTGCAATTGTTGGCACCATATCTGCAGCTCCAGCAGCGTTAATAGGAGTCAATTCAGAGCCAAATCAGGAATTGTCTTCTGCAACTGTTCCACCTTGTCAGATGCTGACACCGATTAAGATACCATTTAGAGCTTCACATTTAGCAGGTAAGGATAATAATTATAATAATAATTCTCCAACTTTTTTCAATTGCATTAAAGTTTATCCATTTAGGTGACTGTTTTGAAAAAAAGGAATTATAATTTGATGTCACTAATGGACAGTGACACAGTAAGGTCTACTTGCAATTCTGTCTGTCTAAAGCTTATTATGAGCATGGCTAGCACTTACATATTGTAATAAACTAGACTAAATGGGACTATGCCAGTTACACATGCCAGTTACACAATTACTACAAGTGAAGTTGAGATTAACGAGGTGTACATTTAAAGACATGTTGTTACAGGTAATGCAATAGGAAAAAAAGGTTTTCTCTTCAAATAAACAAAGGGAGGTTATCTCAATTATTTAGAAAATACATTTAATGGTATAAGTGAAGGAGTAAATAAATTGATCTGGACAACATCTGCTTAAAAATGGTAATTCCAAATGAATGGATGATATCTCTAAAGTGAGATACAGAAGAACAACAACGGCTCAATAGAAAAAAAACTTGATATGCTCTACACTAAACTAAACTGGAGAAGTGGTCTCATCAAGAAGAACAAGGCTGCATCTTGATAGTGGGTACTATGGGAATGAGAATTTGTGTCAGAATTTGTATCATAAGCGTCCTTCGGCTGTAGTTGAAGTTGGTCTCAGTGGAGTGTGCAGGTCAAAAACCAGATTGTATGAGGTCCAGTAGACTATGGGTATAAAAAATGTCAATAATAATAGGAAAGAATAAAATACATTCAAAGAGTGTAGAGGATAGAGTTAGAAGGAAAAGGATAGAATAAGAATAGACACTACAGATATTTAAGAATACGTTTTACACAGGTCTGTTTAACTGAAGAAGGGACATTTTTAAAGATTAGGAAAGAATTAAATATATTTATTCGAGGGAATAGGATTAGGGGGTAAATTGTAAATGGTAAGGAAAAGACAAGCATAACATTAAAAGAATTAAAGATGGAGAAAGGGGGAGACAGCAGATGTCAGTATGGATGGGGATCTTTTTGTTTTTCATGGAATATATGATGTGCTTTGAAAAGCTGGCAAAGCCCTGAGGAGAATGTAGAATGCTGGTGTTCTTGGGAAAGATTCAGAAGTATGGTGATAGAAAACAAACCATATAATTTGATATTGTTTACAAGAACGCTTAGTCATCATGTTTGGCCTGAGAGAGATAGCAGAATTGAGAAATGTATAGCCTAGAAAGCTTGTACATGGGATTTATTCAAGAATGCAGAATCAGTACAAGAAGTTCAAGTTTGGAGGAATCAGAATTGATAGTTGAGAAGTAAGCAATGCAAATATTCTGAACCAACATTGTTGGGGAAGAATTAGATGAAGGAGAAGAGCATGAGACAGAAAATATGACCCTGTGATGATTTAAAAGAGGGAATGTATGACTGCTAAATGCAAAGAGGTTTTTGTGAAAGACTAGCAATGCGCATTCTTATGGGTGGCTGTTTTTGTTCATGTGAGAGGGGTCACATATACAGTATAGCAATAGCTGAGTCTTTTGTTCACAGGCTTTTTATTTCCTAACAAAGTACATAAGTTGTGAAAGAATTTTCTACAATAGATTGCAAGAAGTTCATAAAAGAACAGTATCATTTGGTTCTGTGTGTTTTATTCATTATTTCCCTTTGGCAGAAATTGAATTTTTTTGATAATTTTCTTGGGTCTGTAACCTCAGAATTCCTATAAAAATCTCCTCAATATTCTTTTGAAGGTTGTTCAGATACTAGTGTTGACTAATTTTCAGTTTACATGTAAAAAAAAATCAGTACATTGTACAATACAATGGGCTATAGTTTTGGTGTATAAAAAAATATATTATCTATTGTTGCTCAGTTAATTCTCTTGTGTAGAACTAGACAAGCACGACAAGTCTTTTCTACACCAATAGATACAACAGTTACATGCCACAATCACAATGCCTGCTAGAATTATCTTTGCTGTAATACAATTTTGAAACTCATTCAAGGTGACACACTGTATTTATCTGCCTTTGTTAGCGCTAAAGACATATTTATAAAAATATTTGTACAAATTCATAAGAGAAAATAATGCCTTTTCAGTTATACTTGGCTAGAATTTGTATTTAAAAGGTCTATCCAAACTGTGATCTGGGTATTACTGTACTCACAGAAGTGTACAAATAAGAATTTCCTATTAACATGGTAAAGAGCTCTTTACCGTAAAGATTTGTTGCTAAAGGCGACGGTTTCAGTAAACCATTCGATGGTTTTAGAATAAAATTGAATATGCTTTTTTATCAAAACAGCAGAACTAATAATAATTCAAATGTAATCCTGAGTCATGATGGTTTAATAGCAAATTCTAATGCAATGTGTAAAGCTGTAATTTATGAACAAGGTTGGAGCAAAAATAGGTTGGAGAATTTAGGGGAAGTTGGAAAAAATTATGGCCTATATAACTTCCTGTCAGCGACCTCCCACTTACATTGATTGGAGGTTAACGCCAACTGTATGTAATAGGTAGTCAGGTTTTTCTGTAAGGTATGAGAGCAGAGCCTGTGCAATAGTAGTAATGATGCCATTAATCTCAGATAAGGAATAATTAGTAGTCTTAAGGATTTTGATATTTTCTTTTGTAGTGGTAGTAGATGATCATGAGCAGAAGATACTGTATGCAGTGGTTTAAGGATTATTTGTAAATATAAAAAAACATTTTTAATTACTAACTAGTAGTGATGGGTGGATAAATTTAGCAGACACGAATTTGCAGCGAATTTCCATATTTTGCCACAAACAAATGAATTTCCTTACAAAAAAATCAACTGCGTCAAAAAAAAGCCTTGCGTAACAATTGGCGCGCAAAATTATTTCGACGCACATTGACTTTGACCAAATAGTTGCACATATAAAAATTGTTGCTTGCATCAAAATTATTTCGCAATGACTTCAATGCATTTTTGCAAATTTGTCGACGTTTTGTGAATTTCACTGTAAATTCGGGAATTTTTCAGCGAAGCTAAACTGCACAGATTCGCCCATCACTAATAACTAGTTTTACTAAGGTTTTTCATGGTATAGAAATTGATTTGAATTTCTTCCAAATTCTTAATGCAGGAAAAGCAGTACTTTGGTTGAAGTATTTATTTAAGGTCACTCTTCCATTCTTGGAAATGAATTAATATGAAATCAGATGTTTGTATTTATAAACACTGGGCACATTTGCAGATGGGCAGTAACCCATAGCAACCAATCAGTGATTAGCTTTTTTTTCAGGCAGCTACAGGTTGAACACAGGAAGCAATCATCTGATTGGTTGCAATTACTGCCCATTGCCCAGTGTTTATAAATGACCCCCAGAGTGTGTTCTAATTATGGTATAATTATTTAACTGTATCCTCTTGCTTTGTTGACAGTTCTACTTGATCATAGTGAGACTGTAGAACAGTGGTTCCTGTGCTGGTAAAGCTGGTCCTCCTGGGTTCTCCCAAACTGTAAAGCTGGTCCTCCTGAGTGGGCTTAAAACACTAGAGAGGGGCTACAATTTTTATTTTATTTGCTCTCAAATGTCAATTAGGGGATGCTTTGGAGTGAAAACCTATTTTCTATCCTAGATATTCTTGATATTCTTGATTCTTGATATGACTGAATGACTAACCTTATGAGCTAAGGGAGACCCTGACCAAAGACAGGCCTTCCAAGAGAGAGAGCTTGGAAAACACAACCACTGCTCTAGAATATGCAGATGACCAGCTTCTTTGAAAACTGTGAAACAAATTTAACTTGTAAATGTCATTAAATACCAATAACTAGGTTACATACCATTTAATAAAACAAGAGAACAGTACTGTTCACTTGTAGTATGGGAAGATTAGAAGACAGGGGACAAGTTGTTGTTGTTTTTTATTTAATAATTAATTAATATTCTCAAAGTTTGAATTTTAGTTACTAAACTTTCCTGACTACCAGGAATGTTTTCTTAATTGAGCAGTCACCATCAATTCAATTTATGATATAAGTGCCAATGTAAGTGACTCTTAAAGGGACAGAGTACACCCCTTTTTAATACAAGCTCAATGTATGGGGCTTATGCTTATATTTTTTGTTGCGCCTATATTTTTTGTTTTTTCTGGCACTAATCGCTTAAATGAAAACAGTTTTAATTTAGTATTTCCTATCACTTCCTGGTCTTAAAAAGCAGCTGATAAATCTACACTCCACTGAGAAACATCCTGATAATGAGCTGCTTAAAGGATGGAGCTTAGGGAATGGAAGGGTTAAATGTTCACAAGCTGCCCTCTTTATAAACAGGGGTGGGAATTAAGTGGAAAAACATTTTTCATTTTTTTCTGTGTATGCTGTCCCTTTAAATTTTGAATTAGAAAAGTGAAAAGGAACTTACCCTTGAATGGAGATAGAGCATTTGTTTAAATTATAATGCCTGGTTCATCCTAAATGTTATATTCTCTCATTGCACTTTAAAATGTTTGTCTTACAAAACGGTTATCGGTCTCTAGTGATCTGGAAGCCAGAATGCAATTTCCACTAATTTTCATGTTACATTATCTTCCATTAGTTTCAATATTTAAGATGAAAAATTTTTCCACAGTTTCTTTCCCAGTCTCATATTTGAAAACTCCTTAACAATGGAAGGGCTAGAGAAAAATGCATGTCTTGCACAGAAACTTTAAAGATAGTGTAGCGTATCTTGCACCATTAGTGACGAGCAAATTTTTTTCGCCAGCCATGGATTTGCAGTGAAATTCCTCATTGCTCATGCTTGGGTTATGGTTGTGGCCACTAGTGGGTCATGTTAGTTTATTCTCTGTGAGTGAACACATGATGGACTTTGTTTTTGCTCTGTGATGCTTTCTCATCTATGCCATATTTGGTAGATTGCATTTTTGTGGTCAGTTGCTTATCAAGCCCTTGAGCATTTTTGTTGCTAATGGCTTGTAAAGTATTATATAGCTCTCATCTTCAGGGCTATATGTCTGATCAGCTTCCCTGTTTCATGGAGGTCTGGTTGTTTCACTTTTAGCGTCTGTTTGTTTTTGTGCTCTGTATGTTATTGCATTCCCACCCCTTATTGTTTTAGGGCATGGCTTGGTAGATCCCATGTACGGTATATTGACATGGAAGGATGCAGAGGAAAATGAGAATTTCACTTACCTACTTACTGTAAATTCCTTTTCTTCTAGTCCCGACATATCAGTACAGGGTTTCCCATCCCAATTTATTTGGTTGCTGTACTGCAATAGCAAATGTATAACATTGGTGAGGAGAAAGTCATATGGTCTTATAAGCCATGAATTATTTTGATTGGCTTTGGCATTGTCTGGGCAGGGCAATGCTACCCATGTGTACTGACATGTTGGAACTAGAAGAAAAGGAATTTATGGTAAGTAGCTAAGTGAAATTCTTATTAGATTTCTTGTGTTAGCCCTGTACTTCTCTAAGTATTGTACATGAGCCAGACTGGTTCCTTGCGATGTATCATGATCTGGTCTTCTACTGCATTAATATAGTTATTTATGGCTATAGTGTGTTCATTTATGTACTGTAATGTACATTTATTATTACTATTCTTCTGGAGTGTTGCCCTGCCACACTGAATACAACACTAAAATAAAGTATGCAAATAAATACAAGGAAATACAATGAAGTACAATAAAGTCAGAGGTGCCACAATCACATATTTGAAGTTAAATATGGTAGGGCATAGGGATTACATATTTACTGTCCATTTACAACTCAGCCTTTGGACTGTATGACGTCCAATTGCAGCACCAGAAAGTAAATAGTTTGCAGGTTAAACAAGTAAACATTGAGATAGACTCAATTAACTGAGAAAGCTCCTTATTCAATGTCATATTTTTCCACAGAGCCAGATGCAGTTCAATGTGAAAAAATGATCTCACTGTTCCTCATGTCAAAATTATTAAAGGCTATGAAAAAAACTGGTACTAAATTAGTGAATGTTTCAGGACAAATTCGCCATTGACTACTCACAGCCTCTGTAAGTCTATGGGAAAAAAACTGGAACTGAATTAGAAGCAATTATTTTTTTCCTCAAACTGAATCTTGCACATACGTTTTCATGATATAAATCATAAAATAGCGTTTTATGTTTAGTAAACATAATACTGTCTAGTAAACCATAACAGATTTACTGGTCTTCTGAAGTAAGAAAAATAATGTATGATTAGTTGCTCTGAGTTAGTATAATTTGATATAATTTGCATCTGTTACTACATTGCCCACTGCATCTGGTAACTCGTAACCTCGCTAAATCCATATTTGATGATCCACAGTAGTTTTTCCCGACCCGCACCTGCCCAATATCCGACCTCCCACCACCCGCCCCGCCGAGCCTGACTTCTGGGTTCCTTTTATAGACCTGCGCCGACTTGCCAATGATATCACAAATGTGGCGGGGCGAGCAGGTGCACGGCTATAAAACCGGAAAAGGAAGTCGGCAGTGTAAGGTGTCAAATGGGTGTACGAGCTCGGCCCAAACCCGACCGAGCCGCGAGCCGGTCCGAACATCACTAATCCACAGCCCTATCTCTCTATGCAACTATCTAGCTATATCTGTAATTTTCATTATTATGGAAATAATAATTCATACACAGAAGTTCAATAACTATAGTGAAATAGTTAAGAGGTAAAAATCCATGGCAATTACAACAACCTGAAATCTATAGAGTTGCCAGCATTCTTTAATGTCAATCAATCTGTGATGAAATAAATAATTGTCTGTATTCTCTGGCCAAAATGTCTAGCCAGATGTTGAATCAGCTCTCATCCAGTAAATATAATGTTCAAAGCACAATATTGTTTTTGCAATTGTCTTTTAATACCTTGACCCAGGCTGTACATTGGCTAAAAAAACTACACAAGATTTGTACATAAAGCACCTAAATATTTAATAAATAATTGATTATTTAGAACATGCACACATAAAAATAATAAGAAACAAAAAGGTTGCAAAATAGTCACTTATGGACCATGAACCATACCTCAGAGCAACAATTTCTCTGACAAAAAGTTTATAAAAGAACAAGTTAAATTGTTTGCAAAAAAGTTTAGTAACCAAAGTCGGTAAAAGCTATGGGTAATGTTTTAGAAATACTTTTAGCATATTAAAAAACACGATCTGGTTTAGATAATATTTGCCAGCTGTTCGTTTTCTCTTGAAATGGTTTATTGATCTGAAATGTAATTCTTTTTTTTCCAAGCAACAGCTGGGATGTACCCAAATTATATATCTACTGGTACTGCAACAGACAAGTCATAGCAAGCTTTATTCTCCATTATTTCTTGTTCTGTTCTGTTTTCTTACAAAAAGAAAACCATTGTTAATGGCTTAGATTTATTCTTTATTTATTGCCATTTCAGTTGTGGAGGCCTATTCATCAACAGTCTCATTTAGTGATTTTAGAGGTTTTTAAAAGCTTGGATAAACTCACTTTCTCCAAAACCACGAATGCCATGGACTTTTTTAAAGAATCTGAATAAAAACGCATACATGAAAAAAGCACTGAAGAATCTGAACAAAAAAATACAAATACTACTAAAACCTAGTAACTAGTGAACAAAGTTCAGAAAACCTCTGAAAGCCTGAATTGATTAAAAAGAGTCCAATAGGATCACTGCAACTCACATTGACTTTTATAGGACCTCGACAACTTTTACCTGGTGACTTTTTTGTATCATTTTTATGCTTAATAAATCTCAGATTTTTAGAGTTTTAAAGAAATATAGAAAAAAAAACAATTTTTAGAGATTTGTGAAAAAAAAACCTAAATTTGAATGTTAGTTAATAGGCTCCATTATCTGTAGAGATGATAACCTTGAAGCACCTATCCAACCCACCATATTGCCTTGATTGTAGATCTTATAAAAATATATGCTCTTCACTACCTTTAACAACAATGTTTGGTTTGAGGGTATGGATCATTCCACCATGCCAAAAAATGAGCACTCAAAAGAAAAACAATATCCAACTTAATTCATCAACACTTAGGAATCTACTAATTTGCTAATATTCAGATTTCTTTTTTTTTCTCTTTTCTCTTTTTAAAAAAAATTTCTCAAACTCAACAAATTTGAGATTTATTAGTTGCAAAGACCATGTAAAAACTGTAAATCAAAACATTTCAAAGTAAAAGCAGTCGAGGTCCCATAGAAGTCGAGGGGAACTTTGCTAATACATACATATTGTTTTTGCTAGTAGAATTATTTTGAGGTTTTCTGCACTTTTTTCGGTTCTTACTTTTCTATATTCGGAACTTTAAACAACTTTCATGGCATTTGTGATTTTATATAAATAGAGTTTAATTGTGGTTCCAAAGAGCTTTAATACCACTAAAATTTGACTTTTAATAAATGGGCCTTAGTATCCTTGTTCCTTTGACATTAAAACAACAGCAGGGCATATTTCTTTGGTATGCTGTCCACATGCAAATAAAGTATTAGGTCTACAGAGCTAAATCAGCCCACAAATACACACCTATGATGGAACCTGGTTCCATGAACAAATGGGGTCTGTATCTTTCAACTGCTGGATATTGGCACAAGGGTGGCATTGCATTCATTACAAATTCAATTCTAAGCTGTCAGTATCAGTATGATCAGCATGAACAAAATTTACAGACAGATTTCCATGAACAACTTGTCCTCAATATCTTAGACCATCTGTCTGAGAGCAATAAATTCAGGTTGGCCTGGAGTAAACTCAGCAAAAAAAACAAAAAAACCTTCTTCTTTAATCTTGTTCACTTTTGGCACAAAGTCATTTTTGTGATTTATGGGTAACAAAGAATTGAATTTGTGAACTGTGCATAAGCAAAGTATAATAGCATTTAATGTTATTGATTATATCCCAATGGAGCCAGTGTTATGCCATTTGTTGATGTTCTTTCATAGGTTTGACTAGAGTGAATCATCACATTAAAGAGGATTTTTCCCCCGCTGGTTCACTTCTTGTATAAGATGCTTTATTGATGTAGTTTTTTGTTGTTTTCTGTAGGACTACCAGAAGTTTCTGGGTTAAACAGGCTTTTGTACACAACAAGCAAACTGTCTTTGCAGAAAACCTCAATGAGATTAATATCTGTAATAAAGCAGAGTTGTACCTAGAAATGATATAACCCCAGGTTATAAGGATATTGATTGTGCGAACAATAAAAAGTCCTGGTGACAGGTTTGAAAACAATGCATATTATTAAATGTGTCAAAGCTGGATAAAATGAGACCTATGGCATATTAACAAGTTCAATTATCTTTACAAATGAAGCAATATCACCAATTCCCAGGCACCTCTGAACCCTTACTGCACATCCTAATATGTTCTGAATCAAATCCTACCAAACTGAATTAGTTAACAAATATTTATCCTCAGCCAAAATAAAACCAAGTGCCTAATTTGTTATGTTTAGTTAAAATGCTGCAATGGAGCAGACATAAATACGTTGCACCATTTTAAAGGGATACTGCCATGGGAAAAAAAAAATTCAAAATGAATCAGTTAATAGTGCTTATCCAGCAGAATTCTGCACTGAAATCCATTTCTCAAAAGAGCAAACAGATTTTTTTATATTCAATTTTGAAATCTGACATGGGGCTAGACATATTGTCCATTTCCCAGCTGCCCCAAGTCATGTGACGTGCTCTGATAAACTTCAATCACTCTTTACTGCTGTACTGCAAGTTGGAGTGATATCACACCCTCCCTTTTCCCCCCCAGCAGCCAAACAAAAGAACAATGGGAAGGTAACCAGATAGTAGCTCCCTAACACAAGATAGCAGCTGCCTGGTAGATCTAAGAACAGCACTGAATAGTACAAACCCATGTCCCACTGAGACACATTCATTTACATTGAGAAGGAAAAACAGCAGCCTGCCAGAAAGCATTTCTCTCCTAAAGTGCAGGCACAAGTCACATGACCAGGGGCAGCTGGGAAATTTACAAATGTCTAGCCCCATGTCAGATTTCAAAATTGAATATAAAAAAATCTGTTTGCTCTTTTGAGAAATGGATTTCAGTGCAGAATTCTGCTGGAGTAGCACTATTAACTGATGCAAGTTTTGAAAAAAAACATGTTTTCCGATGACAGGATCCCTTTAAGCACAATTTAAGTTGAAACTGCATACACAAATTCAGACAAATGATTGTGAATAATTTAGTAATTATTCTGAATACATTTTTAGATATTCATTCAAACTGTTAGAGCACAAAAAGAAGCATTGTTTGTATGGCTGAGGTTGAATTAGATGTACATATGGATTGACATTTAGATGATCTAGCACTGAACAACTTTTTTGGTTTGGGCTGATGATTTTGAATACAAAGTAGATGAAGCAAATTAGAATATTTGGAGTGTGTCATTTAAATTTGAGAAATAATTAACTTTGTCTCATGTACATAGAGTAACCTATGCCCTATGGAAAGATGTGTTCCCAAAGACCTAGTTATGTTATGGGTAATCCCAGTTTTCCTCCTATTTCTCCAAGTCTCCAACTCTCCTCCCCCTAAATGCAGAGTTCCTTCTGCAGCTTACAGTAAGCTTGTGGTCTACATTAGGGTCCTAACCTTTACTTCACTTAGACCTCCTGAGGCAGAATGGATTCGCACATGCATGAATGGATGCTTGCGCATGTGCAAATGGATGCTCGCACGCATACGCGAATAGACGCGCAAGCAGACAGTCTGGTAGAGAAGGTACATGCCTAGAGCCCCCAGCTTTGCACCCTAGGCACGTGCCTAGTCTGTCTACCCCTAGTTCCAGCCCTGCTTGTGAGGAGCAACAATATCAACTGGTAAATAAAGTACTTAAAGGAAAACTATACCCCCCAAACAATGTAACTCTCTATAAAAAATATATCACATAACACAGCTCATATGTAAAACCCTGCTATACTTTTTTTAGTAGTATGTGCCATTGGGTAATCCTAAATAGAAAATTGACATTTTAAGAATAATGGGCCTCCTCTTGGGATCATACGACTTACGGTGCACACAAACAAACCAAGAGCACACATACATAGGTTAGGTCACATGAGCCAATGAATGGACAAAGTTATAGTTTGTACTCCCACACAACTTCCTGTTACAGTTAGAGCTGCAGTATTTCTGTTCAGGTGATCTCTGGGGGAGCACAGAGAATATTATAAAATGGTGGCTCAAAGTAGAAAATGTAAAAGAGCAATATTTACTGATATCTATATTCCAGTTTGGTAAGATTCTTTAAAAGGCCACTTAATAGAGAAAAAACTATCTGTTGGGTAAATATTCATTCTGGGGGTATAGTTTTCCTTTAATGTTTTCTGTAGACCGAGACTGTGTTACATAAATAAAACTCTCTTGTGCCCACACGGGTTAAAACAAAGATTATTTAATGATCATTCTTGACTGTGTTTTTATTGACTAATTCAGCCTCTTGCCAGAACGGCGCTGATAGATGGCTGCATTATACATGTACAATGCTCGCTTCTGCAGATTTTCTTCAACGGGCCATTTTCGCCATTGCAATATGACATAAATTTGTCTTGACCGCACCTTTGTAATGTAATCTAATGATATTTAATTCATGATAGGATTGCATTGTAACACTTCCCTCAAGCCACTGCAGTGCCTTTAGTTTAATCCTGCAGAAACCTTATTTGAATGGATTGCTGATACATCTGCCCTGGGATTCGGTACTCTCTAATTTCTTCCTTCCTGTAAATCCAATTACTTTGCCACATCTTATAAAGGGCACTTTTAGCTTACAAGAAGTATAAAATGAATGTGTATGTAGGCACCAGAAAAAAATCCTGCTTGCTTTCTAATGTTAATTTAAAGGACCACTACTACATCTTGATTTTTTTTTGCTAATAGAAATATATGTTTATTTAGATATGAAAATGTAATGTCTCAAATAGCAGTTTTGACCTTAGCCACAAGTTCCCTGTTATCTACGATAGCCCTCCTAAATGTGTTTTAATTCTCATACAAAAAAAAAGGGATGCTGCCAAGCAGGTCAGGGTGTGATTTGATGCCTCGGAGGGTATGACTAGTATAAAAAACTTACAGCAGGTTTTCTCGTAGCTTTTACATGTCGATACCAAGAAAATTAACTAACTATTTAAGAAACCCTGTACCAAGCACGACTGAGCAAGAATTTGTTAGGGTATAGTAGTCTTTGAAAAGACAAATTAATTATAAATTGTCTAACTGTGATGTTCTACTCTCAACCCTGTTGAAAACCATATGTTTTGAGATTTATTTATTATTCATGAACAAGACAGATAGGGGCAAATTCATCAAGGGTCGAATATCGAGGGTTAATTAACCCTCGATATTTGACTGGGGAATGAAAATCCTCGACTTCGAATATTGAAGGATTTTGCGCCAAAAAATCGAACGATCGAAGGAATAATCGTTTGATTGAACGATCAAATCCTTCGAATCGAATGATGCAAAGGATTTTAATCCAACGTTTAAAGGATTATCCTTCGAAGTTTTTTCTTAAAGAGACAGTAATTCGACTATCGAATGGTCGAATAGTCGAACAATTTTTAGTTTGAACCCTTTGATTCAAAGTCAAAGTCGTAGTCGAAGGTCGAAGTAGCCCATTCGATGGTCGAAGTAGCCAAAAAAACACTTCGAAATTCTAAGCATTTTTTCTTCTATTCCTTCACTCGAACTTAATGAATGGGCCCCATAATGTTGGAAGTAAATCAATGGGACAATATACCAGGTTCTACTCTTAGTCCAATCACTACTGGAAAATACTCACATGTCCTTATATTATGTCCAAAAATGTTAATAAGCTCCATCTCCTATTGTCAAAACTACTGAAGATCAAGACTTGCCTATTTTGCTTCACTTTGGAAAATGTACAAAATTGCAAAATGTTCCCAAATACATTGAAGCCAACTGTTTTTTGTGTGTGTGTGTGTTTTTCCCAACACAAAAAAACATGATTTTTTTTCTGGTGAAACAAAAAGCATGGAAAAATTCTAATAATGCTTTTGGTGTTTTTTCCAGTGCAATAAAATGCATTTTCATTCTCTTTCTTTCCTGTTTTTTTTTGGCACATACAAAACATAGCAAAATTCCAGTGCAGGTTTGTGAAAATATGGGCCACTGCTGAAAAAGCTCATTTTGCAAGGAGAAAAACGCTGCGTGTGCCTAGTCCTAACCAATTACAGATCCTCATATATGAATGTGAGCAGATGTGCAGAAACAAGAGAGAGAGCAAAGCCAGTTTCTGATGTGGATCTTAGGTGTTTAACTGGCACATTGTGCTAACAAATGGTTATCTTTCTCTTATGGTTTAGTCCTAGTACTGTTGTTGGGCACAGTAAATCCTAGTGATACCCCTAAATATTTGTGCTCCTTCACCACCTGGATAGCTGATGTGGACAATACTGGGTAGGAAACACCTCCAAATGTCCATTACTGATAACACCAAATTACAGTATTGTCAAAGAATGTGCAAATGGGACATAATTACGTGAATCTTCTACCCAGAAAATAGTATGCAAGTCAGACAACCAAGCTGATCTGCAGCTTGAGATCTTGTAATGATGGAAGCATTATATATAAGGGAGTCAATGTTTTATAAGTGTCCAATAATCATAGTGATTTATATGATCTGCAAATGATTTCCTCTTTGTGCACCTCTCATATGATTTTGAGTGCCATTAATTGGAAGAAACACATGATAAAGACTTTATAGCTCAATTAATCTATTTAACCTACAGTACCCAAATGTATAACTTAATTAAAAATTGTGGTACAATTTGCAACCCCTTTATCAGCAAACTGAATATAGAATTAAATTGCCACTCATGCAAGTTAATAATATAAAAGAGATATTAAACAAAACAATGGCACATTATTATAGAACTAGACATTAAGCCCGTTAAATTAACGGGCGCTAGAACATATGTAGAAAATTTGCCAGAGACGGTCCATGGGGCACATGCGCAGTAGCGCCAGAGACGGTCTGTGGGGCACATGCGCAGTAGCGCAATCCCACGGACACAGGGACTGGACGCAGAGACACTTCAACTTTATTATATAGGATAAGGGAACAGTAGACAGGCAGGGATTTTAATGTAGGTCTGGTGATCTACAAGCTTTATATAAATACAGTTGTAGATTGGTTGGTATGGGGTGCTAGACCTGGAGAAAGCTTGTTTTACCCAGTAACAATCTCAACATTCCTCATAAGGATAACTGCTAAAAAGGAAAGGTATTTTAAGTCTTTAACATTTACATGATTGTAAATGATTATACTTACCTAGGCTTTGAGCTGAAGATAGTTACACGCAGGCTTTGTTGAGGTTTTACATCCCAGCACAGCACAACATGTTGCGGAGGAAAAATTGTAGATTAAATCAGGATCTGTGCATGATTAAAGCCTTCTTGTTCAAGTACTATATACAGTTACACAGGAGCTTATATTGTATATGTTTCTGCTGTACCTTTTCCTATAACAGAGAACTCCTTTTAGGCCGTGCTTGGGCCGACATAAGTTGAAGAATTAACCACTACTGACTGAGTTGGCCCCATGTTGGCATTCCCTGTTGGTCCAAAGATCTCTGGGCAAGGACCACATTGGGAATGTTGTCCTCTTGTGATGGCTCTTCTTTGGTTTAGTTTGGTTTGATACAATCGTTGACCCATCGAACAGAAGGTTGGGTCAGCAGGTGGGTTCCCAAATCAGACAAAGATCTGCCCATTAGGCAACCAATCCAAACAAACATCTTTATATGTTTTTTTTTTTAAATTAAATTATACTGTAATTTTAATGGTTTTACTAACACACAGACTAATTGTGCCATATAAGTTATATATATATAGTTATATACTATGTATAGTAGCCAATCAGCTTTTATTTGCTAACCTTTGCTAGATTAGCATAATATGTGCAATTAGCAGAACATGTTCCTTTTTATTTTCCTGCACTTTGCAAACTCATTGGTCTCATATATTATTGTCTGCAGTTTATGTTGAAGCAATTACATCTGAAGTTATTAGAATTTGTGTATGACTTGTACCTCAAGTGAGATATTGTGGCACAAAACATTAACTTTTTTTGTTTTTCAATTAAAATTTTATGGAAACTGTTATAAGATTACCTTGCAAATGATTCGTTTTTACAGCAGAGTTTAAGATTACCATGTAAAGTATTCATGTTTAACAGTATATTATAAACACATAAATGTGTTCTTTGAAATTTCTTTTCTAATATCATGTAACTCCTAAAATACCTGAGCATTTTCCAACAACTTCAAATACAAAGAAGTAGTGATGGGCGAATTCGCGAAACGACGCCGGCGTCTCGTTTTTGACGCCGGCGCCCGTTTTTGATGCCGGGGCCTGTTTTTTTGATGCCGGCGGGCGTTTTTTTCTACGCGGCGAAAACATTTTTTTGACGCCGGCGAATTTTCGCGGGCATTTCGCGAATTAATTCGCTGGCGGCAAATCGCGCAAATTCGCTGCGAATTCGCGCCTGGCGAATAAATTCGCCCATCACTACAAAGAAGATTTGATATAATAAAATGTTCACCTTTTGTTTCTACCCTACCTCTTGGATAACAGAAATGATCCTAGCAATCTAGCCCTCTCACTTCTGTACTTTCTTGTCATAAGTGATGAACGGATCTGTGATTCACATAGCAGTCAAAAGGTATTTTTTGTGGTTCTTCTTTTCATGCAAAATGCATTAAAGTCAACGGGGCTTTTTTTGTGGCAGGTGTTTTCCACTGCATTTTTTATGGCAAATTTTTTTAGTGAACAAAATTTACAGACAATTAGGGGCACATTTACTAAGGGTCGAATATCGAGGGTTAATTAACCCTCGATATTCGACCCTCGAAGTAAAATCCTTCGACTTCGAATATCGAAGTCGAAGGATTTACGGCAAATACTTTGATCGATCGATGGATTTTAATCCATCGATCGAAGGATTTTCCTTCAATCAAAAAAAGCTTAGAAAATTTATGGGGAAGGTCCCCATAGGCTAACATTGTAGCTCGGTAGGTTTAAAGTGGCGAAGTAGGTAGTCAAAGTTTTTTTAAAGAGACAGTACTTCGACTATCGAATGGTCGAATATTCAAAGATTTTTAGTTCGAATCGTTCGAATCGAAGTCATAGTCGAAGTAGCCTATTCGATGGTCGAAGTACCCAAAAAAAAACTTTGAATCCTTCACTCAAGCATAGTAAATGTGCCCCATAGTTATGGCCGAATTTCTCCCGTTTCCTTTCGCGGAAATATTCATGAAACGGCGAAAAAAATTCACGAAAAAATTGGAAAGTTTCATGAAAAATCGTGAAATTCGAACATTTTCACAAAAAAATCGTGAAAAACAGACATTTTCACGAAAAATTGTGAAAATCGGAAATTGACAACGGCGAATTTTCACTGACTAATTTTCATGGTAGATTCGCAAATGTATTCGCGGGCGGCGAAACGCGGAAATTCACCGCATATTCGTGCCAGGCGAATTTACTCGCCCATCACTACAGACAATGAAACCAGAATTTCCATGCAAATCCAAAAATACATCTGAAAAAACAAGTGCTCTGTAAGGCTACAGATGTATTGTTTTTGCTACTTTTTAGTATTTATCTTTCTATTCAGGTCTTGAATCAATGCATGGCTGCTATAGTAATTTGGACCCTTGCAACCAGATTGCCAAAATTGAAAACTGGAGAGCTGCTGTATAAAAAGTTAAATAAATTTAAAAAAACACACATAACAAAAAGAGAAAAGCAGAATATCACATCATACTAAAAGTTAGTTTAAAGCATAAGAACCCCTTTAAATAAATTTAAAAATTCTAAAAATATTACCATTAATTAACACATTCAGTATTAAAACAACTAGGGGCAGATTTTTAAGTGCGAAGTGGCCGTCGCTAGTGAAGAAAATTCAAACCGCAGGGAGATCGCCAATTTACTAACAAACGTAGATGATGACAATTCACTAACATTAGAGTATCTATTTTCAGGCCATTTCGCCAGGCGAATTTTCACTCTGGTGAATGATCGTTACTCCGCAAATTCACTAAAGTGATAATTTTACATAACGTTACCTTTTTTGCCAGAGTTTATATCGCCAGCTTAGACCTGGCGAACTGATCAGATGAAGCTACATCCTCCTCATCATATCCTACATCAAAGCTGTCCAAATTCTGTGGTACAGAGGGCCAAAATTTTACTGGTCTATGTGGTGGAGGGCCGATAATGGAAGTCAGAGTTGGCCACTCCCCCTTTTAAACCACACCCACTGTAAACCACACCCATGTTACCACAAGAACTTTTAAGATCATATCCACATTAACTGTGGTAGCACACCAAAAACCAAATGGTTGGTGCTCACTGCAGGGAGATCTCTCATCACTCATATGTGAAAAAATTAAATTATGTTAAAAACATACCCATAAATCCATATGTCTCATCCTCCCCTGTGGATAATACAACAACCCCCCCAACATATGATTAAACACCTTAGGAGCCCTTAACAACAATTTCCAAATGCTAACAAATCCCAAGAACAAACCCCTAACAGGCTTACATTCCACAAGTAGCGTAGGGCAAGCAGAGAATGGCACACACAAGCAGCACTGGGCAAGCAGAGAATGGCACACACAAACAGCACTGGGCAAGCAGAGAATGGCACACACAAACAGCACTGGGCAAGCAGAGAATGGCACACACAAACAGCACTGGGCAAGCAGAGAATGGCACACACAAACAGCACTGGGCAAGCAGAGAATGGCACACACAAGCAGCACTGGGCAATCAGAGAATGGCACACACAAGCAGCACTGGGCAAGCAGAGAATGGCACACACAAGCAACACTGGGCAAGCAGAGAATGGCACACACAAGCAACACTGGGCAAGCAGAGAATGGCACACACAAGCAACACTGGCAAGTAGAGAATGGCACACACAGGGAGGGAAGGCAGAACAGAGCAGGAGACAGGGAAAGCTATCAGTCTAATATGTACTACAAATCAAAAATTCAAAAATATATTCCCAGTCAATTCTCAAAGTTAAAAAAAAATCACTTTTTATTTATCATAAATATTAAAAAGTAGGCATACAGACCAATTGATGCTCTGCCTTATACGTTTCGCACCCACAGGCACTTATTCATTGGCATTACTGTTGTTACATTTGGTCACAAAATTTATACCCCAGGAAATCCCTCCCCAAACGTTAAAACCAATAACGTGTTGCCACCTCATAGTAATATGTACTACATACAGTGACACAGTGCTGGTGCCCCATTAGCATTTTGAATAAGGTGTGAACAGGTGAACAATGTGGGCAGTTTCAGTCTGGGTCTCAGGTGGAACAGTACAGGTTTTAGGATATAAACAATAGAGGTGTCACAAGTGTGAACAATACAGGGGGATCACAGGTGTGAACAATACAGGGGATTAGAGTCTGAATTTAAATCTTAAACAATGCAGGGGCCAGTTAATCTCTGTAGTGATACCTTTTAAAGTTTACATATGGTAAACAAACACAGCATGTGGGGGGCCACATAAGGGGGGGGGGGTGGCGGGCCGCCAGTTGGACAGCCGTGTCCTACATCATATGCTGTATCCTAAAAAGTCATAAAAATTTAAAAAAATGCTGGCGTTTTTTTTTCATATTTTAAAGCTGGATTGTCTTTAAAAGTTGTAACTATTAGAAATTTTTTTTCAACATTTTTTTTACCATTTGAAGGGCATGCCACATTTGGTTTAGGATGGGCTCATGTCTATGACAATAGAGGATCTCTTTTGTCTTTATTTTGCTTCCTTGGACATTTTTAATAACAAGTGGCCACTTATAAAGACATATATATGACCTATATGAACCCGCCCTATTCAAATTGACCTACGCGTAAGACTACTAACGAAGTTCCACTTGGCAGAAACGAATGTTTTTTTGCGCTGATGAATTAGCGCTAGAGAGTTGCAGAGACGCAACTTCACATTTTAGTGAATTAGCATAGTGGAAGCGAAAATTCGCCCTTTAGTGAATTTGCCCCCTAGAATCTAAATATAAGAAAAGGTAAACACTAATGGAAGAATGTAATAAAAGTATGGAAAAGCACATAATATAGCCTTTGTGAACCTGTAGGTATTCAGAGACCGTCTGCCAGTGGAAAAAACATTGAACATTTTATAGTTTACATCAGTAACATAACTAGAGGGGGCGGGCCCTGGCCCAATCGCACCCCCTGCTCCCCCGGTAGTTACGCCACTGGTTTGCATCAACTGGTTTGCATCAATAATAGAAGTTAAGAATACCAACTCTCAGTTTTTGTACCAACAAATAACCTGCTTTAAGCACAATTAGCATTTTTTAGAATTCTTCCACTGAGAAATGTGAGTCTTTGTTTTTATATATTTTTGCATGTGTTTTTTCATAATACATTTCCTAAAATGTGTGTGAATAGAGAGAACTGAACAAAATTTTGGAATCGGAGATATATTGATCCATAAACATAAGATAGTCACAAAAATGTATTGTTATTAAAGGGACTCAAACCATTTTTGTTTATTGCAGATGTTCTCTTTATACTACTTTATATTTTGAAAAACCTTGGCTATAGAGATTCATTTATGACTCCCCATTTATTTGCTTAGGAACTAAAACCTTCAGAATCTTCTAGCAGCCATATATTTTTTCTTTTGTACTTCTTTCCTAGGGCTGGATTTTCTAAAAAGTTCTTTAATCATTAAGCTCAAAAGCTATAGTAAATGAGAAGTGAAAAAGTGATATCGCCGGCGGCAAAAAAACTTTGATGCCGGTGTCGAAACCGCCGCCGGCGTCAAAATTTTTTCGCTGCTGGTGAATTTTCACCATCGTATTTTCACAGGAAATTCGCTAATTTATTCGCCGTCGGCGAAATGGCCAAATTCCCCGCAAATTCACTCCTGCCGAATAAATTCGCCCATAACTATCTGTTCTATATCGAAATAGAAAAACTATTTTTTTTTGGTTTAGGCCTTAAGAAATTTATTTTCTCCCTACTGTGAAAATCTGGATTGAGATTTAGATTGTGAGCTCTATGGGCAACAACATCTTTCCTTCCATGTTTAGTAGCACATAGCATTAATGGGCCACAATGTATTCATTTTCACAGCTGACATTTTTTAGCAACATTTTTTTACAGTGTTTTATTTATCAAATCATATTTATAAAAAATACAATGGGAAGGGTACCTTAAGCATTCCAACAAGTTGATCATCATTTTGATGCCCATAATAGCACTGTAGATGATCTTTTACAATCATTCTTTTTTTTTTTTTCTCAACAATCTTTTTTGCTGCAATCAAGATTAAGGGGCACATTTACTTAGGGTCGAATATACTATTGAAGTACTGTCGAAGTTAAATCCTTCGACTTCGAATATCGAAGTTGAAGGATTTACCGCAATTCGTTCTATCGAACGATCTAAGGAAAAATCGTTTGATCAAACGATTAAATCGAACAATTCGAAGGATTTTAATCCATCGATTGAACGATTTTCCTTCAACCAAAAATTTGTTAGAAAGCCTATGGGGACCTTCCCCATGGGCTAACATTGAGGTTCGGTAGGTTTTACTTGGCGAAGTAGGGGGTCGAAGTTTTTTTAAAGAGACAGTACTTCGACTATCGAATGGTCGAATAGTCAAACGATTTTTAGTTCAAATTGTTAAATTCGAAGTCGAAGTCGTAGTCGAAGTATACAATTCGATGGTCGAAGTAGCCAAAAAAATCATTCGAAATTCAAAGTTTTTTTTATTCTGTTCCTTCACTCGAGCTAAGTAAATGTGCCCCTAAGACATTTGACAGTACTTTGATTAGAATATGTGTGAAAAATGCTCCTAGGAATGCCATATAAGGGCTGTGGTTGGCTATTTTGTAGCCCTATATAGATTGACAGCCTACAAGAGGCCCTCCTCCCCATAAATCTGTTTTCATACAATAAAACTTGCCTCCAAGCCAGGAATTGAAAAATCATCTATTTTGAGGCCACTGGGAGTAGCATCCCAGGGGTTGGTGACCAACATGTTGCTCAAGAGCCACTGGTTGGGGGCCACTGTCATAGGGAATAGGTTAATTTAAACATTTAGCTTTCATTCTTTACAAACATTACTACGTTGGTGTATTTTCTAATAATAATTCCAGCCTACCTGATACAAGAGCCTGTTTCCTTAGTGATGATCTGCTGTGTTTTTTAAGACACTTTATCTTTATTCCGTGTCACATTTTCTTCCTACATTCTTGATATTAGATGCACATGAATATCACTAATCTGTAGATTTTATCTTTCTTTGATATTACGGATGCATAAATTTCACTTTAAACAATCCTTTATTGTGTATAGCTTTGTATTTATGATAACTCTGAGTACCCATCAATAAGAAAGAACTAGAAAATGAAAAATATTTAGGTTTAAGGGAGGAATTCGATTAGCAAGAAAAGGGCTTCATAAATT
Organism: Xenopus laevis; assembly: GCF_017654675.1. Taxonomy (NCBI): domain Eukaryota; kingdom Metazoa; phylum Chordata; class Amphibia; order Anura; family Pipidae; genus Xenopus; species Xenopus laevis. The sequence continues at coordinate 16,504,347 of NC_054383.1, forward strand.
TGATCTGTTTACCTGGAAAAAAAATGGGCTTCAGAAGAGAAATAATATACATAAATATGCAGACAGTCATCATTTATCTCTGATCAGACAACTGCAAGACAAATACTGAAAGCAAATATTTGATTAGTTACTATGGGTTTCTGCAAGGCAAATATGCCCAGTGTTGATGTATGAGTCCCAGTGAGTGCACTAAGAGAAAGTATCAGGGTCAAAATAATAAACATGGTTTCTCTGAATTGGTAGCTGTGGGACATAAGAAGAGATTTGCTTGTGTTGACCATGAAACAAAGATGATCAAAGTGATCAGGCAGGTTTTGAAAGTTGCAAGATGTTATTGTGCCAGAGCTGCTATATGATGAATTCCTAGCTGCCCAAGCCAACACAAATAATGGAGGATTGTTTATTTCTGCTAAAGAGCAGGTTCAGCTACAATATGGCTGACAGGTACTTCAAAGTAATTTGGATATTAATGCTGGTTGAAGGACATGAATGGTACCTTGACTTTACTGTAATAGATAGAATTTACTATTAACCCCCCCCAAGGCCCCCTGCCTCAACATCAATCCCCCCTCCACCCCACTGCACGCACCTTCCTCTTCTTGTAACCACAATTGGGGATGGGTTGTGAGCGGGTCTAGGTCTGCAGGGTCCACAAGCCGGGTGTTTTCCACCGTCTCATTCCGACCCTGTGGTTCCCTAACATTTGTTCTCTGCTGCAAACAACCCAATGTTGTTTTGCTGCTGGGCATTCCAAACCACTGACACATGCTAGGATTGGTTTGCTGGACCCAAGTGTTCACATACTATTGCGTTCTTTAAAACCAAACATTTTTTCATTGGTGCTCCTGCTATGGATCTGGAACTCATGCTTAAAGGGCAACAATCATAACTAAAATCATTTCCTAAGTAAATACACTATGTGAAAGTTCAAGAAATCTGATTTTTAAAATAGTTACAATTGTTTGTATAATGTAAATGATCAGCTCACTATTCCTTCTGCAAGATCTCCCCTATCTCCCCTGCAGTTCTAGCTGAGGCAGCCATCTTGGATTTCACTGGCTCCTCCTACCTATATCTTCCCAGCCAACTGTAGCTCTGAAATCTCGCACATGCTCAGTTGAAATTCCTTGGTTGCTTATCAACCCTTCTAAGCTATTTTCAAATCAGCCAAACCTCTGTGTGTTAGCTGCTGTTCAGTAGTGCTGCCACCTGCTGGAAGTTAGTGTGTGCCCTTCATTTGCATAATAACATCACCAGCAGGGGACAAGATAAGGAAATCTATACTTCTAGTGGAGGAGTTTACTTAAACAAGGCATTCTGGGTAGAATACTCAAAGCAGTGTTACAATCTGAGCATGCTCCTGAAATTTGCATATTATAGTCTCTGTTATAGTCTCAGTATGGCCTCCCTCAGTGAAAGAACCCATTTGACAAAGTAAGGAATTTTTTAAAACCGGCAGTTTTTTTCAAAAAACTATATATGTAGTTTGATTAAACGTGTTTATGTTATACTGGTCAGATTGTTAATATGTGTTTGATTTTGGCAGTGATAGGTGCCCTTTAAATTTTGAAAAATATATAAAATGTCAAGACTTATCATGAATATAGGGTGGGTGGTGCTGTACAGTTTTAGATTTGATTTTGCACCAAAAAGTAAAGTGTTCTTTTTTTGTAGCTAAATGAGGTTTATCCTTAGAGCCAAGCCATAGCAATGTTGGCTAGGTTAAGATATAGAAATGCATTTTTCAGGAATTTGCCAATAGCTCTAACACTCTAGGGGGCACATTTACTTAGCTCGAGTGAAGGAATAGAATAAAAAAAACTTTCGAGTGTTTTTTTTGGCTACTTCGACTTCGACTCGAACGATTCGAACTAAAAATCGTTCGACTATTCGACCATTCTATAGTTGAAGTACTGTCTCTTTAAAAAAAACTTTGACCCCCCCTACTTCGCCACCTAAAACCTACTGAACATCAATGTTAGCCTATGGGGAAGGTCCCCATAAGCTTTCTTAGCTTTTTTTGATCGAAGGAAAATCCTTCGATCATTGGATTAAAATCCTTTGAATCGTTGGATTTTTCCTTCGATCGTTCGATCAACTGAATTGCGGTAAATCCTTCGACTTCGATATTCAAAGTCGAAGGATTTAACTTCGACAGTCGAATATCGAGGGTTAATTAACCCTCGATATTCGACCCTATGTACAGTAAATGTGCCCCTAGATGTTAAGTACCACCCCGTTATGGATACTATGAAAGTATGTCTAGTGTCAGAAGGGGACAAGGGCATAGAGATCTAGGAAATGCAGCAATGGTAGAGAAGTCACCCAGTGTTCAGAATAAAATATAATCTGCAGGAACCCTCATAAAATGTGTTGTGAGATAGCTTATGGTATTTACACTGTGTGGTGATATATCTTGATTTTCTTTTCTACTAAAATTGTCTACTTTCATGAGGCCCTGCCAGTTCCCCCTCCCATGTCTCCTTGTGTATTATGAAAACCGTGATGCATATGCATCGGCACAGTTTTTCATAAGCTACAATTTTATGTTTCAATACGACTGTGGTGAGTTACAACGTGCTCTGCTTGTAAAAAAAGACTCTGATAAACACGACTTGGTCTCCCAGTGTGATACTAACACTTAATATTGGAACATGCTTATTTTCAGATGGAATACTAGTCATCATTTCAAACAGTTAGAAAGAAATCGCTGCTGCTGTGCAAGTGCTAAAAAAACTTATAGCAAAGAGTTGTCCTGAGTATCCAGTTCATCCTTTTTTTATTTTGTGTATCTAAATGGTAAGAATTGCTGTGATTGAGTGAGCTAAAAATACTTGATAAAATGGTACAGGCAGGTTACGGAATACTTAGAAAGTACTGTAAGTTCAGTGTTCTACAGATATTTTGTATTTTACCAGAGATTGCCAATTCAATTTTCATGCACATCTTTTTTAGCAGCTTTTCTATTTTCCAAATTATTATAATTAGAATTGTTCAACCAATTTTTCTCTGTAGCTCTCCTAAATCAGTATCAACCCTCTTTTGCTACTAGTCTTAATAATATCAAGACATCCATCTATATCTATGGAAAATGAGAGGAACTAAAAATTATTCAGACACCTGGATTAATATATAGAAGAAATGTAGGTTGCATGAAATGGAAAAGACAAACATGATTATATAGTTGTATGTATGGGGCAGATTTACTAAGGGTCGAAGTGAGTTTGAGGGAATTTTCGATGTTAAAAAATTCCAAATTGGAAGTTCGATGGATACTTCGACCATTGAATAGAATACTATGACTTCGAATTTACTTCGACTTCGATTCAAAGTAAAAATCATTCCAATATATATAAGTGCAAGAGCAATAAATGCCCCTTGGAGCTTATTTTAAAAGATCTTGCACTGAAGTCTGCCTGCACTCTGTACCTAGTGCCAGATTGGAAATATGGCCATACGTAGGTCAGACAGTAACCACAAGGCTCTGTTTTGCACTTCTGAGTCTGAATGACCAGTTAGAGGACAGGTAGATGGCAGGAGGGGGAAGAACTACTTGTTCCCCAGTATACCATCATGAATACAGTGCCACTGAACATGGAAATACGGAAATCTTTCACGGTGCAGTGCAAGGCTCAAAGTTCAGTAAATATGGCAGATCGCATCTGGTTTTTGCACTTTGCATGTAAGAAATGTGCTGTCAATTGTAATGTTTTAATATGAACAGAATGACATCTCTGCCCTGTATATTCATTTACAGACACAAGAAGGGAAGTACTACCATTTTCAATGATTGCGGCACTGGCCAATTAGTGCCAAGACTGAATTAGATACTGTGATAGTGATTGAAGACATGCAATTTGAATTTAGTTTTTAAGGGGTTCAGGGAGTTCCATATAAAGTAGATCAGGAAAGGAATTCCAAATTAATAAATGAGGTCTCCCTCAGAGGGTCAAGTACAGAACCTTGCAGTAATACCAGGCTAAACTTGAGAAAAATGTATAAAAGTATAAAAGACTGAAAATCATAGGTTAGGTGAGAACCAGGATTCAACTTGATTGCACAGGAAGGAAATGAGGATTTACTTGAGAAATATAAGCTCAACAATATCAAATGCAGAAAAAAAAATCAAGGAGGATGTTCCAATACTTCTTGTTTTTTTTGTGATCTGAAGATCATTTGCATCTTTATTTAAAGTTGTTTAAGCAAAGTGTGCAGGTCAAAAATGTAGAGTTTTTTATACCTCCAACTCACAACTGGAATGGTTTCAAATTTACAGAAAAACTTGTATGAAAAAAACTCGATTCAGCAAATCAATCAAGTTTTCAATGAAAAAAAAATTTAAATGCTCGAATTGATCGAATTTTCAAGCACAACCTTTAGAAAAAAACAACATGAAGGCTATTAACATCTTCAAATGGTTCAAGAACCTCTGCCCTTGACTCCTACATAACCTCAACAGGTTTTCGATGATGAATTTTTGGATCCGAGCTATTTCCTGGGTTGGATATATTTTTTTGATGTTTGACCAAAAAAATAACCTTCGAAAACTGAATTTTAGTGGAGAACACAACTCAATCCTTTATAAAGCTGCCCAAGAGTGTAGAAAGGACAGAATACTATCTGAATAATAAAGAGAGCACAGGGTCAAGACAGCATATTGTAAGAGGTGAGAACAATAGAAGCTCAGACTCAGTTCTAGCTAAGCTCAAAAGAATAAAAGAAGGAGAATGGAAGGGAAAATAGTTCATATCTGTAGGCATAGTAATCTGTTTTTGTCTGTAATCTGCTTTGTTTTGAAGAAATATCTATAAGTCCTTAGAAGAGCGTTGAAAGGTATAAGGAATGGAGGAAGGTATTGAATATGGAAAAAAAAGTGTCTTGGAGTGGACTTGTTGCAAGTATAGAAAAATATACCAAATATAAAAGTATTCAGTCAAAGAAGGGGTTATTTATTGTAAAAAGATATCTGCTTCTAAAATTCCATACGAGGAGATGTGGCAATCACTAGTAGAAAAAAATCAGTAATTACAGATTCGATTAATTATCTAAATGTCACTGAGTTTTTTTTTGGAAGATGGTGTATTAATAGCAACAGCAAACAAGAAACGGATCCGCACACACGCTATGATCAGCAGTTGGGGGGACACCCCTCTTTATTATATCACCTCGTGATCATTAATAGCAACTACATTTCCCAAATAAATATTTTATAACATGATTTATTCAAAAAGTTCTTCCCCCATCTCTCCATAGTTAGCGCCTTCTGTTGATGCTCATAATACTGTACCTAGGGACACTAGGGGGCACATTTACTTAGCTCGAATGAAGGATTAGAATTAGTGATGGGCGAATATGCGCCGTTTCGCTTCGCCGGCAAATTCGCGAATTTCCTGCGAAATTCGCGAAACGCCGGTAAATTCGCACCTGGCGAATAAATTCGCCCATCACTAATTAGAATGAAAAATACTTTGGATTTCTAAGTATTTTTTTTTTTGGCTACTTCGATCATCGAATTGGCTACTTCGACCTTCGACTACGACTTTGAATCGAACGATTCAAACTAAAAATCATTCGACCATTCGATAGTTGAAGTACTGTCTCTTTAAAAAAACTTTGACCACCTACTTCGACACCTAAAACTTACCGAGCACCAATGTAAGCCTATGGGGAAGGTCCCCATAGGCTTTCCTAGCCATTTCTGATCGAAGGAAAATCGTTTGATCGATGGATTAAAATCTTTCGAATCGTTCGATTCTAAGGATTTAATCGCTCGATCGAACGATTTTTCCTTTGATCGTTCGATCGAACGAATTGCAGTAAATCCTTCGACTTCGATATTCGAAGTCGAAGGATTTAACTTCGATGGTCGAATTTCGATGGTTAATTAAGCCTCGATATTCGACCCATAGTAAATGTGCCCCATAGTTTTAAAGGTATGAAATAGTGGCACTGAATTATATGAAAAATTACCTTTTGATACCACTGTAAATGGAGCAAAACCAACATTCAGCTCATAGGTCAAATGACCAACAAAACGTAATATCAATCTATGTGTAAGGTGTCAAAGTCATTTACAAGGGGAACTGTAAGAGACAAGCAGATAAGGTACAAGATAATGTGGGTCAAAGAGTCTGAGTATAAATTAGGGCTGAATTAATTGAGTTTAGAATCAAAGGAATTCCATATGATCTCTTAGTCCATATACAGACATGTTGGTATTTCTGACCTGATGCTGTCAAAAGGGTTGCCCTGTAACATTTTTACTGGCTAACACAGTACAGAAACTTTACCTGCAGAGGTAATTTTAGTGTACTTCGACAAGGGAATAGTCCAAATTCGAATCAAATTTGAAAACAATTTGAAAATTTGAATATCGATATTTATCATGTTCTGTCTCTTTAAAAATTCGGCTTCGACTATTCGCCATCTAAAACCTGTTGAATTGCTGTTTTAGCCTATGGGGGCCCTCCTAGAACCTATTTGGAGTCATTCTTCGATTTGAATCAAATATGATCAGAATCTAAATCGAATGATCGAATACAGCCTAATCACCCGAAGTTTAAAAAATTTAATTTTTAAAATAAATTTCGGTTGGTCTTTTTTTATTTGAATTTCAAGGTGATAGGAGTTTAAAAAAAACTCCCATCACCTCGAAATTTGACCCTTGATAATGCTGCCCCTTAATGGATACCGCTAGGTAAAATTATAGGTAAAATTATTGGCATTAGATCTAGTGAAAAACATGTAATGAGTTTCATGGTCGTGTGATCCTGCTGTTAATTCATGGCTCAAATGAAAGAACCACTCTATATTCTTTGAACATTCGGTTCACAGATCAAACCATTTTAGTCACAGCTTTTAGTGAACATTACACAAAGAGCTAGAAAATCCTGGCTTTTAAGTCTCTATTATGCTTTTTTTTTTATATTATTTTAAAGTGGAAATACTAAGGGGCAGATTTATCAAGGGTCGAATTTCGAAGTAAAAAATACTTCGAAATTCGACTATCGAATTAAAATACTTCGACATCGAAGTCGAAGGATTTTTCACCTAATTTGAACGATTCGAACGATTTTACTTCAATGTGTAAAGACTTAGAAAAATGGTCTAGAAGGTCCCCATAGGCTAACATAGCACTTTGGCAGGTTTAATTTGGCAAACTATTGACGTTGAAGTTTTTTTAAAGAGACAGTACTTTGATTATTGAATATTTGAACGATTTTTACTTCAAATCAAATTCGAAGTAATAGTATCCTATTCGATGGCCGAAGTATCCAGAAAATTACTTTGAATTTCAAATTTTTTACTTCGAAAATGCCCTCGAATTCAATTCGACCTTTGATAAATCTGCCCCTAAAAGTCATTGATTGGCTTATTTCAGACTGGCCAGATAGTCTACCACATACTGTACTGACTTGCCTGTAAATCTGTTATGAGGTCTGATCATCACCTAGACGTTAGCGGAAAGTAAAATTTTCAGCAAAAGCAAAATTAGCAATAATAACTTAGAAACTACATTAATTGGATGCAAGCACCTGCAAGGAGCCAATTAATCTTCACCCTGCTTTGTACATAAGAAACACTAACAGAGCTGTGCACTGCAGCAGTAAAGGGAGAAGCAGAGACAAAATGAACTGGTGGAGATAAAATGAGTAGCCAGCGGGAATAACTGCAGGTTGTGGAAGAGAATTACTGTTGAAGATATTACAAATTCACAAGTAAAGGAAAGAAATAGAAAATTGTTATTAAGTAAACTGCAAACGAGCCTAATTAAACACATACACATGCTGTCAGTGCACCTTTATTTGATGAGTCTGACCTAAACAAAAACTGTCGACTCTGTCAACCAATACACTGGGTACACCATTAATACATCTGCATGACGTTACACCTCCTTCATCACCGTCTAATTGCATAGCCAGTGCATGGGAATATGTATCAGGTCCCCCATTCTAGAGCATAACCAAGATTTTGGCATGATGCAAATCCTGCCCTAATAACAGTGTTTACAAAATGGCAGCTGCCATTTTGCTGGGATTGTGTAATTAGAAGAATGAAGGAACAAATATTTAAATAATGTATACAGTGTAAGTAAAGTTTATTTTGCTTGATGAACACAATAGAAAAGGATTTGGAATTATTTCTGAGGGTGACAGGTCCCCTTTAATCATACAAAGTAACCTGTGTTTTATCAGGTTTTTCTCCGATCCAATTAAATTGTGCTTTTTTATTAATGGATTCTAGTTTGCTCTGACTTTTTTAAAAATTGCATATGCAAATTAGGGGTGGGAAGGGGAAAACATTTTTTACTTCCTTGTTTTATGACAAAAAGTCATGCGATTTCCCTCCCCAACCCTAATTTGCATATGCAAATTAGGATTTGGATTCGGTTCGGCCGGACAGAAGTATTCGGCCGAATGCTGCAAAAAAAGGCTGAATCCTGGCCGAATCCCGAACCGAATCCTGGATTCGGTGCATCCCTAATTTAAAGAAACGTATTCTGGGGGGGCAGTGAATTATAACAAAGAATGCTGAATTTAGAGCCTAGTACAGTCATACAAAATGAAATTAATTATTAACCAAATACAGTACATTTGAAGGTATGTAGCAACCCAGTCAAAAAACAGTTGCAAAAGAAAAAATATTCCATTCCATTATGATTCTGAATGCTACTCTGTACAGACATCTCTACATCTCATCTCTACATTGAATCAACCACAGAGTCAGCTTTATTAATTATTTCATGAATGATGCTGTCAATCTGGGAGAAGATAACCTTCTCTGGACTCCATCCTGAGCAAGTTCATTGCAATGTTTTCTGTAAGACATCCAATATAATAAAAAAAAACGGCAAAAATGCCCTTTAATTATTGGTGAATGCCGTGCTTTGAAATAATCAAATCGGGTATATATGGAATACATGCAAATTCCATTACACTCATTCTTATCTGCATTGTAGCCAGTTGAAAGCAGTATACAAATCAATGCAGTACAATGTAGTGTTATTACAAAATGTAGATACAGGTACTCCAACCAATATTGCTTCCAGCTCAATTATAGCTTACAGGCAAATTCCATAGCATGGTGTTATGTACACTGGTTCAACTCAATTAAAGGAGAAGGAAAGCTCCAAGACAGTTTATTGCCAACAGATAAGCCACACTAGTGCAATCTAGAACACTACATTTATTCTGCAGAATACTTTACCATACCTGAGTAAACAGCTCTAGACACCGTCTCTGTTTGTTTAGGATAGAAGCTGTCATATAAGCTTGGTGTGACATCACTTCCTGTCTGAGTCTCTCCCTGCTCACTCATAGCTCTGGGCTCAGATTACAGCAGGGAGGGGAGGAGGGAGGGGGAGAGGAGCAAATTGAGCATGCCCAAGCCCTGCTATGTGGAGGTTGATTCAATGATTCTTGATCAACCTCCACATAGGAAGTGGCCAATATTACAATGGTACAATGGTCAGCTAGAAAGCAGTAGTTTTATAGATTCATGGGTAGTGCCAGTGATGACTTCTCTGTATTTCACCAACTGTCAAAAAAAGGAATTTTTTTACTGTTTGAAAAAATCTGTGGGGATTACATATTTATGCAACAATTATCATAGTTCCTTCTAACACATGACATGACCCTTACATCTGTGAGAATCTATTCTTCACTCTAGTTCAAGTTTTTTTAGTAAACAAATCAGGATAGTTGTAACACAGCAAAAATAAATACACTCTAGCTAAACCCCTCCCCCACACACATTTGCAGACATTATCTGGGTGGATTTTTATTGGGGGAATTTAGGTTTGGCAACATTTCAAAACAGCCCTCCTTTTGTGGTGGTCTTGGACCTTGCACATGCATAGGTTTAACTGTATTGCACAGTTAGGAGGGACCACTTTAACCTTTCAAAACACGGGGATGTGACTGTGGTTGCCACCTGTCCAGCTTTGAATTGGACAGTCAGGTTTTTATACCAGCTGTCAGGTTCATAACTGCCTGCTGGGTTTTCAGAACAGGAAGCAGTTGTGAACCTGACAGCTGGTATAAAAACCTGTGAAATTCAAAACTGGACTGTCCCCTGATTGATTCATGATTTGGCCAATCACAGGCCATCACATCATAGCCCCTCTTACATACACCACTGACCCGCCTGTATACTGTACATCATTGGCCTGCCCCATACATCACCAGCACCACCCCCTGCCAATATTGCAAAGACAGAATAGGTGGCAACCCTAGATGGTGTACATGAGAGTTAATATTTAACAAGAGGGACTGTTGTTTCTGGCTTTAGGTCCTCTGCAGATGGTTTGAAACTGGAATTATGACTCTCTGGGGCAGATTTATTAATGGCTGAGTTGAATTTAAGCAAATAAATTTGAGTTTTTTAGTCAAAACTTGTATTTTCAGTTTAAAAATAAAATCTTTAAAATCTACAGTATTATAACATGAAGCTGAAAATATGCCATCTAAAACCCGTCGAGGTCATGTAGAAGTCAATGGCAGAGGTCCCTTAAACCATCTGAAGATGTTAATAGCCTTTCAAATGTTTGTATTTTTTTGGTGGGTTTCCCTCGAAAACTCGATCAATTCGAGTGATTTGAGTTTTTTCCCTGCGAATTAGATTTTTTTCATTCATTTTAATTTCATTTTAATCAGAAAAAAATTTCAGTTGTGAGTTCATGTGAGGTATAAAACAACTCAAAAGATTTGACCTTTGATAAATAACTAGTGATGGGCAAATTTCTCCCATTTCGCTTCGCCGGAAAATTCGCGACAATGCCGACACTGGTGACAACTTTGACGCCCATCAAACTCAATGGGTGCCTAGAATTGTTGCTGGATTTCGCAAAATGCGTAAACTCAACGAGAATTTGCGCCTGCCAAATAAATTCGCCCATCACTATAAATAACCCCCTTAGGGGCACATTTACTTAGCTTGAGCGAAGGAATAGAATAAAAAAAACTTTGAATTTCGAATGATTTTTTTGGCTACTTCGACCATCGAATTGGCTACTTCGACCTTCGACTATGACTTTGAATCGAACAATTCGAACTAAAAATCGTTCGACTGTTTGACCATTCGATAGTCGAAGTACTGTCTCTTTAAAAAAAAACTTCAACCCCCTACTTCGCCAAGTAAAATCTACCGAACCTCAATGTTAGCCTGTGGGGAACGTCCCCATAGGCTTTCTAACAAATTTTTGGTCGAAGGAAAATTGTTCGATCGATGGATTAAAATCCTTCGATTTGTTCGATTTGAAAGATATAATCGTTTGATCGAACGATTTGTCCTTCAATTGTTCGATCAAACGAATTGCGGTAAATCCTTGGGCTTTGATATTCGAAGTGGAAGGATTCAACTTCGACAGTCGAATATAGAGGGTTAATTAACCCTCGATATTCAACCCTAAGTAAATGTGCCCCTTAAAGTTACATGAGTTACATGAATTCTATGAGAGCACATGTTTCTTAATGTGAGTGTAATCAAAGCACCTGTACAAAGAAAGACTGAAAATTTAAATTTTTCTGGTTGACGTAGTCCCATTGTGTGTTTGTAATGTTAGCATGAATACATTGTACAATTTAATCAGCAAATACTGAACAAATACTTAACAATAAGAGAAAGTCAAGTACTGTATTTCAGTTAACTTTGATATTCAAGCAACTAATAATGTATTATGTGGAGGGAAGTAAAACATGTTCCTTCATTATTACGTTAATTGCATTCCATGCCTGAAACTAGGATTCTATCCCCTTTCATTCGGTAACAATATAAAAGCTCTCTCTGAAGCTGTTATATTGTGAAATACGGGAACTGATGCTGAAAGTACTCGTGGTCTTTCTGTAACAGGTTCTTGAGGGAAACAGAGGGGCAATTTTAAACTTATAATAGGATTTCTTTTGTGCGAATGATACAACAAGTCTATAATCAATTTTTAACATTTTTCAGCGAGCTCAGCTCTTATGATTCAGTAATGAAAGGACTCAAGCTTTCTATTTAAACACCAGGTTCAATAATTTCAGCCATGGGCGTCATCCATTTTTACACGCCGGGAGATCTATTTTGGGGACCTAATAATTAAAGATGTTCGAATATGCAGAACCTGCGCTCTATGCAATGATTTCAATTTCTTTTCGGAAATGAAAACTAAGTTCTTCTTTAATATCTTATGAGAATTCCCATCAGTATGGTCACAACAAAACCTCGGATTACCTTTAATTTTGAAAGTACAAAGATTTCCATTAGCACCAATTATTGTAGTTATGATTGGACCTGTTTAGCAGGCTTTTTAAAGTTTAAAATTGCAGAAATCAGAGTGCCAAGCTCTTAACAGCTATGCAATGCCATAGGAATTGTGTTTTTATAGGAACTACAACAGAATGTTATTCACCGTAGATATGAGACCAGCAGAAAAAGGTTTATCGTTTTTTTTTTTGTAAATTATTTTTTATTAAATTTGTAAAAGAAATCCAGGGGTACAGAAAAGAAAAAGGGGGGGGGGGGTGCAGTAAAAGCAGTACATGCCATTAATACATTGTATGAGTCTTGAACCACGAACATCAGCATAAAAATCCACAGCAAATAGTTTGAAGTACTAATCTATGTAGGCACAGCAATTCAATACAAGAGATATAAGAATGGATAATCATGTCAAGAGGGAAGGGACTAGGAATGCCTAGTCTAGGAGAGGGGTCTCTTGTAAATGTATGTTGTTATTTCAGGAGTTAAATGAGTGTGTTATGGGCTTACTAATTGTTTGTATTCAGACGAATCTTTATACAGGAACCATCGGAGCCAAGTGTCCCTATACTTTGAGTAGTGATTGCCGGAGACTGTAGAAAGTTCCTCAAACTTGGCAATTTCGTTAACTTTATCTATCCAATTTTTAGTAGTTGGGGGAGTGGAGGATTTCCACATCCTAGGGATAAGAATTTTGGCCGCATTAAGTAAATGTCTTTCCAGTACGAAGTCCGGGACCCCTTCCTTGGTTTCCTCATCCCAGAAAAGCAGCGTGCGTGCCGGAGAGGCTGGTACATCTCTGCCTAGGATCTGGGAGCAAGCATGTATGATTGTTGACCAAAAGCTTGAGAGGTCAGGGCAGCTCCAAAAAGTGTGCATTAGCGTTCCTACTTCCCTTTTGCATCTCCAGCATATATTACTTGTAGCTGGATATATCTTGTGTAGTCGGGCTGGAGTGTAATACCATCTGCTCAAGATTTTATAATTAAGCTCCTGTATCTTGCAACATCGTGAGCTATATATCATGTTTCTAATCAGATCTTTGTATGAGTTTTCTGGTATTTCTATATCTAAGTCATGTTCCCAGGCTAGTAGAAAGGTTAATTGATCTTTCTTGTTATCACTGTCAAGCATATTGTATAGGGCAGATATAATATGTTTTGGTGGTGTTGCACTACTACAAATCCTTTCAAACGGGGTGAGAGGCCTACCCAACTTATTAGATCCGCCTAAATACCCGTAGAAGTGTCGTATCTGGCAATATTGGTAATCCTGTAAAACTGCCGTAGGTCTAGCCTTCCGGAGAAGTGGTAAATCAGCTAATCGCCCATTGTCGAGTAGATGGAAAAACTGTAGATGTCCATCCACAAGCCACTCCTTGAATTCAGTGGAGTGAATTGCAGCAGGGAATGCAGGGTTGTTTGTAATTGGGGTTAATGGTGAAGGCCAAGCTGTGATATTTGAACTTTTGTAGGCCCTATCCCATACTGTTAATGTGCTGTGAAGTAGAGGATGAGAGTTATGTATTATCCTACGATGTAATTTGTCTATCCATGGCAGGTGAAGCAGATGTGTGGCTGTAGATTGCTGTTCTATTTCGATCCACCCCTTGTTATCTAGATGAAAAGACCAGTCTACCACCCTAGCAAGGATTACTGCCCTTAGGTATCTAGGTTTATCGTTTTACATCGATTGAATGTGTCGCTCATCTGCAGATTCACTCAGTCAAAAATTTTTTTAGACAGGCTCATCATTAAATTTATTTTCAAAAATGAAAACAAAGATCTTCTTTAATATCTTATAAGAATTCCCATTGGTTTTTGGAAAGTAAAAGCTCAGGTTACCTTTGCTTTTGGAAGCACAAATGATTGAACTTTTTGACTTATATTTAGAACAGAACATATGAAAATCAATAGCAATCAAAAATAGACCCTTAAGTAATATTTTCTTTCATTTTTTATTGATTGCTTTTATTAATGTGTTCTTATTTATTCTTTTCATATGTTAAATCACCCTGCTCCCTATAGGAAATAAAATGCCACATTTTTACAACTTGACTTTCTGGAGTTCAGTATATTTGTGAGAAAGGACAAAATTATAGTTGGAGCTGGATAATTGAGTGTTAATCATTTTCGCTCTCTGAATACTCTTCAAATTCTAATACATAAAGGAGGTTATTTACTGAAATCCAAATTTATCTCAAATTTTATTTAAAAAAACCACAACCAAACTCCCATGCCTGGTTTTAGCATATTTATTAATAAAAAAAACTTGATTTAATCGGATAGTGGAAAAACTCAATAAAATTGTGCGAAAACCCAGATTCACTCTAAATTTTCAAGCTTTTTTCCTGAATTGCTCAAATTTTTCAAGTTTTTGCCCAAAACCCCCGAAAAAATGGATTTTCAGGCTAAATCCAGTGCTGACCATGAAAATTTCAAATTGAGATGGTGCCTCTCCCATTGACAGGTCTGAGATGGCGGATTTTCCGATTCAGGCTTTTTGCAGCATCGGAGTATAATAAATCTAAAAAAATTCAAGCCTTTTTTCCCTCTAAAAATTCAAGTTTTCTAGTGTAAAAAATCTTGAGATTACACAACCTCGACCTTTAATAAATAACCCCCAAACAATTGAAGATAGACCAGCAGGTAACCATGCCAGTTTTTTTCCTGCTTAATTTTTTTCAGAGTGAATTACAGTAAGAGGTGAAAGCAAAATAAGCTGTTCTTTAATGACGCATTTGGCTCAACTCTTTTTTTCCACTGTAGTTAATACTGCAATGTTCTTCTGCAACATGCTGAACCTTGCTTCATTACATAGCACTAATTCCTTTGTATAATCCTGTTGCAGTTTTTCCATATCTTCTAAAACGTTGTTTTTAACTCATTATGTATCTGGTACTAGAAAGAACGGTTTTCTCCTCATCTCCTTCTCAAGATCTCCTGCCTCTGTAAGAAAAATGTAAGACCAGGAGATATGCAACATGCACCCGAGGAAGGACCTTTGCGGTCCGAAATATGTAGTGCTTCAATAAAGAACTAACTACCGGTACATTGGAAGCCTCTCCAGTTCCTACTTTCTTTGGATATGTAGCTATTACATCAGTACACTACTAATTATTGCTATTGTTTGTAGCAGGACAAGTCTCATGGAAACTTTAAAACCTCTACTAAGCTACAGTATCTAAAAGAAGCAATTGCTAATCTCTAAATGTAAAATTTAAAGTTGTAACACCAGGTTGTTCAAACAATTGTTAAATTACCTACTTGCATATTTGTCAGCATGCATTGTTCTAGACCAGGAGTGCCCAACCTTTTGTACCTTGTGAGCCACATTCAGATGTAAAAAGGCTTGGGAAGCATAACAATGTTCTTGGGTTGTGCAAAATAAGGGCTCTAAAATAGCCCCATGTGGACTGGCAGCCAAGAGGAGACTCTGTTTGGCAGTACATCTGGTTTTATACAACCAAAAAATAAGCATCTGCTTTGAGGCCACTGGGAGCAACATCCAAAGGGCTGGTAAGCAACGTTTTTCATGAGCCACTGGTTGGGCATTAGCATGGGCCTAGGTATTCTTCCCTACCAATGACACGATGAGTTTTTTTTTATGTAACTTAATTTGTATTTGTTTTTCTTACACTTTACAGGTATTTACCATCAAAAGTCAATTGCATGCACATTTTAATATTTATTCACTATTTTTGGTTAGAGAGTTTAACCCTCATCATTTAGTAGGTATACCACTCAATTAGAAAATAGAAAATGAAAAAAGAACATAAGGGGGAATGTAATATGTTTCCCTAAAGCAAAAAAACCTGCGCAAAGATACTTGCGAATGTTAGCGACAAAGTTGGTGTCTTTTTTGACTGATTGAAGACCTCAACAACTTCATCACAAAGTTTGTGACCAAATCGTTTTTGCTAACGTTTGCAGTGGATGGAATTAAATGTTGCAATTGCAAAACCTTTTTTGAGACCAAATATTTAACGAAACTCCGTAGACGGTGTTAATATTAAACCTTTGCTTAGCGAAAATGCGCAATGTAATATTTGCCAGCGACTGATTTACATTGTGAGTAGTGATAAACATTCGCAACAAACGCCATTTTAAATAACGCTTGCGACTTTTCATTACATTCCCCCCCTAGAATTTTATTTCTTCGGGGGTTGATTATACAAGCAAGTGTAACATCTCCATTATGGGGTTGCTCAGTAGAAAGATTATTGTTGTGCACTTTTTTGGAGCAAATCTGGTCCAGGTCTTCTTAAACTGGAGAAGGAGTTCCTTAAAGGGGTTGTTCACCTTCAAACAACTAGTTGTTTTCAGATAGATCACCAGAAATAATGACTTTTTCCAATTACTTTCTATTTTCTATGGGGCAGATTTTTTTTTTTAACAATTCTTTATTTTCATGAAACCATAAGAATTGGAAAGAAAGTTACAGACATATCCATGTGTACAAAAGATATACCATAAGCATTGAACAAATGTAAAAGAAGGATACAATGTCAGCAAGTAAATAAAGAAAAAAAAATAAAGAAAAAATGAATAAAAACAAGTAAAGAAGGAAAAAACCGGCTTGGTGTTGTCATTCCAATAGATTAAATTTAAATGTCTTGTATTGATCAGAATCAGACATAGGTATAAAATAGACATTTATTTAGTTTTTGTTCGTACCCCATTACCATGTGCAAGTAAACTCCAAAAACATAGCTAGGTGAGATGAGTTAAGCCTTCAGGAGGGATTTACTTCTGGTTCTGTGTCCACCCACAAATCCCAGATTTTGTTAAATTTTCCCGGGCATCCCCGTCTCATATAAGTGAGCTTGTAGAGAGCTACGGATTTATCAATTAATTGTTCCCAATCTTTGTGTGTCGGACCAACCTGCGCTTTCCACCTCATTGCAACAGACTTTTTAGCATACATACAAAGTATTGACACCAGAGTCCTCTGAGCTCGTACAGGGACCACATCCTCTAGTTGGTTAAGCAATAATACCTTAGGGTCGTTTGGTAAAGGAATATCAGTTCTCTCGTGAATCGTATGTATAATCGCTTCCCAGAACTTCCGTATGGAAGGGCAGTCCCACACCATGTGGAAGAAGCCTGCATGCGAAAAAGCGCACCTAGGGCATACCGGACTAACAGTCGAGTGCATTTTGTGCAGTCTCTGGGGCGTAAGGTATGTCCGGTGTAGGTAGTTTAATTGTGTCATTTTATCTTTAGCACTTACTATCCCCTCATAAAGCATATCCAAGGTCTCATCCCAATTTTCAGATGTTAAGGCCGGGATATCCTGTTGCCATTTGCTGAGCACCTTATTTAAAGTGGAATTGCACTGTTGAATCAGATTCTTATAGAGGTGTGATAAAGGTTTGGCCAACTCTTTAGTGTGCACTACCTGTTCTAAGCTATTCGGAGTGGTATCTATACAGGAAGTCAGGAATTGAGAGTTAAAAGCATGCCGCAGTTGTAAAAATCAAAATAGGAATTTGTTTGGGAGAGAAAATTTCTCTTTCAGCTCCAGGAAAGTCAACAACTTGCCACCAGCTACGATGTCCACAATGTATTTTATGTTATATTGTGCCCAGTGTTGTGGATCCGGAACTTGCTTAAGATGCAGAAGTTGAGGATTACACCACAGGGGGGCATATTCTGAGCAGTGATGTTCTGCCTCTGGATAAAATTGGAGGGCTGTTTTCCATACTTTAATCGTAGCCTTCATCAATGGGGTGATCTTAGCGGAATAGGTTGCACCCCTATATAAAATATTTTTAAGTTCCTCGTACGAGCCTAGGACCTGTGCTTCCAGGGATATTGCAGCATTCGATTTTGGTGAAGTGGCCCACTGTCTCACCACCGTTAATTGTGCCGCCATGTAATATAGATAGGGGTTTGGGGCAGCTAGCCCTCCTTGGGAGGTGGGAAGCTGCAGCGTCGTAAGGGCTAGTCTATGGGAAAGTCTGTTCCAGAATATGGAGATCATGAGGGACTTTATTGTGGCAAAGATGGACTTTTTAATCCCTACTGGTGATTGTCGAAAAATGTATGTTAGTTTGGGGATTATCACCATTTTAAACAGGTTAATTCTTCCAATTAGTGAGAGTGGTAAATTGGCTCATAAATCCCTTTTTTTCTCCATAAGTTTAATAAGAGGAAGTATATTCAACTCGCTGTATTTTTCTAAATTTACATGGATCCAAATACCTAAGTATTTGAATCTATCTACCCATCTTAAGCCTAGCGATTGTTGTGGGTGATTGTCTGGGAGCTTGTCTATGGGAAATAAAACTGATTTCGACCAGTTTATTTTAAGGCCTGAATAGCTGGTATGGCTATCAATAATTTCAAGAGCGTGTTGGAGAGCTTGGTGAGAGTTAGGTAAATACAGAAGTGTGTCATCAGCGTACATTGAGATAATTTCACTCATTTTTCATTATCCAATGAGGCTATTACTCTAGTTCCGGCATTGTCATGTTGTATTGCAATATTGGTAAACAGTCTCCTTAGATTGATATCAGTAGAACGACCTGGCATAAAGCCAGTTTGATCTGCCGAGATTATGTCCGACAAATGTGGGGCCAGTCTCAATGCCAATACTTTTGCCAATATCTTGGCATCTGCATTGATCAGTGCGATTGGCCTGTATGACGAGCAGTCTAGGGGGTCCTTACCAGATTTCGGGATTAAGATTGTCAGTGTTTCCCTCATAGAGTCCGGGAGGGGCTTCCCAAGTTTCACCTCATTATACATTTTAACCAGAATCGGGGCTATAAGTTTGATATGTTGCTTGTACCATTCTATTGGTAGCCCGTCAGTCCCTGGTGTTTTCCCAGCTGGGAAGGCTGCAATGGCTGCTTCAACCTCTGATTGCGTGATGTCTGTGTCTAAATCTGTGGCTACCTGATCATCTAGTGTTGGCAAATCTGTTTCGTTCAAATAGCCTTTGATCTCATTTGGAGGGGTCCCCAGCTTAGAGGTATATAAATCAGTGTAATACTCTAGAAACCTATTATTTATCTGATCCGGGGAGTATATTACGTCCCCATGATGCAGCTTCACTGCTGGAATTGCCGTAGTAGTTGTCGTATCTTTTGAAAGAAGTGCCAATAGTTTCCCATTTTTATCCCGTATGGGGCAGATTTACTAAGCTCGAGTGAATAGTTCGAATGAAAAAATATTCGAATTTCAAATGTATCAACTAAATGTTGCAAAATTGTAAAAGTTTGGAGTCTGCACCTGAATTACTGAGCTGCCAGACTCAAACACCAGAGACACGAACATTCAACTTTAAACTTAGATTTTGGAAAAAATGGTAAAAAAATAAATAATGGAAAGTAATTGAAAGAAAGTTTTTATTTCTGGGGAACAATCTGAAAACAACTGAACTTAAAAAAGTGTTTGGAAGGTGAACATCCCCTTTAAGTCTTTGCACCTTATCTTCAATCACCTTCATTTCCTGTATTCTAGATATTGTTTCTGGGCAACAAGTATAAATCATGTCTTTGTTCTGATGTAGCATTGTTGGATATAATTTTCCCTATAAGAGTGTTTAGTCTATCAAATTGAATACGTTTGAAGAGAGTTTTGGATAACAGGTCTTCAATAGCTTTCCAAAAAAGCTGAAGCATTGCCACATAATATGTTATAACATTCCTTTGCCACCCATTCTCACCAGTATGGTGCAACCTTTTTCACCCATTAGCAACATTCAGATGTAAAAGAGTTGGGGAGCAACACAAGCATGAAAATGTTCTTGGGTGGTGCCAAATAAGTGTTGTGATTGGCTATTGGTAGCCCCTATGTGGATTGGCAGCCTAAAGGAGGCTCTATTTGGTAGTACATCTGCAGCCAAAACTTGCCTCCAAACCTGGAATTAAAAAATAAGCACCTGCTATGAGGCCATTGAGAGCAACATCCAAGGGGTTGGGGAGCAACATGTTATTCAAGAGCTACTGGTGGGGGATCATTGGTGTAGAGGGTCATAATACCAACGCAGCATTTATAGATTCTTGTTGTGTCACTTATGAGAAATTCTTCCTAGTATTTTCCTATATTTCTTCCTGAGTCTTGGGTGATAGTTGTTGAGTTGTAGATAATATCTCAAGGGCTTTGGGTGAGAGATAAGTTAATGTTTCATACTACGTGGATACACAAACGTATGTTTTTGAGATCAATAACTACGTGAAATGGAAATGTGTTTCATCAAACTCTCCTTGATTTTATATGTATTTTAGGTAAAATAATAATTACTAATATGGAATTATGAAATATGGAATGACCTTTTGAAAGTTATATACTGTCATAATCACTATTTCGTGCTTTTGTGCTATGAACTGTAAATATTGCTTCAGCGTTATGAAATGATAAACATGGGAACTGCTATGGAATATGCAGTCTAAAGTGTGAATGATCTTTCATAGAATGCTGTAGTATATGTGACAGAAGTTTTTACCTATAAATAGATGGCTCTATTAGTATTAGGGGCAGATTTCTCAAGGGTCGAAGTGAATTCGAGGTCGAAATTCTAAGTAATTTTTTGGATACTTCGGCCATCGAATAGGATACTACGACTTCAAATTCAATTCGAAGTAAAAATAGTTCGAATATTCGACCATTCGATAATCGTAGTACTGTCTCTTTATAAAAACTTCGATTTCAATACTTCACCAAATTAAACCTGCCGAAGTGCTATGTTAGCCTATGGGGACCTTCTACAACCATTTTCTAAGTCTTTACTCATCGAAGTAAAATCATTCGATCATACGCTATGATTTGAACGATTTAATAGTTTGATCGAACAATTTTACTTTGATTTTTCGATGGCCAAATTCGGTGAAAAATACTTCGACTTCGATATTCGAATTTGAAGTATTTTAATTCGATGCTCGAATTTCGAAGTATTTTACACTCTGAAATTCGACCCTTGATAAATCTGCCCCTTAAAGTCTATGGAGAATACTTGAACTAAGTTGAATTAAGTGCCTGTGAATGTTATTTACACGCAAAAAGCTATTCCTTTTTTTTTTTTTTTAAATCTTTTTTTATAAATTTTTTTGTACAAGATTTAGTACAGTAAAAATACAGAAAAGAAAATAGAATAATAAACAAAAGAAAAATAACCAAATTCTGAAACTTAATAAAAAGCAAAGAACAACAAATCTATATGAATTATATGACAAAAGGAAAAGTAATCTTGATATTTTTCCAATAACTAATACCAAATATTGCAACAGTGCCTTAATTAGGTGCAGCTTTTCCGTGCAGATTATTAAAGTATACAAAAATCTATTTCTTTCTACTGTATTCCTTGTTTATGGAAAGATGCACTGGAAATACTGTATTTTGCATATAACTTGCAATAATGAAATCATTTGTTTCAATCTTGATTTATTCTGAAATTCAGCGATTTGTTTCAATTAGTAGGTAATTTGACTTGATGTTGCAAGGACTTTACAGCAACTCTTTATTAGTGTAATATGAATTGTCGAGAATTAGGTTATAATTAAATTGGCATATAATTCAATACGTTTTCTCTAGAGAAAATTTCCTCCATGAGAATAAATTGGCCAAATGCAATTCAGTGAGAAAAACGTATCTCTCTGTTTTAACTCAGGACAACTCTATTGAGTCCATGGGAGAAAAGTTTTCTTTTTATCAAATTGAATCTTGCCTATAAGTTTTTTATCAGTGATAAGCAAATCTGTTCTGTTTAGATGAAAAATTTGCTTAAAAATTTGTGAAACGGCAAATATTTTTCGCAAATGGTTGTATTGTGAGTGTTTTTTCCTGGACGCAAATATATTGCACTGCTCTGCCCATCCTTGCAGTTTTTGCAAACTCGCATTGCGTACAAATTGTCGCAAATGGCACGCAAATGAGACGGGACGAGCGCACCCAATGTGCGAGGTTGTTGTGCATGAAAATAGCTTTGACAGAAGATAGACTATTGAAAAAAATGGGAAGAAAAGGAAGGTAAAATAATGAGAATAAAAGATTTCATAGAAAAAGATGGGATAATTACAGTAGGGAATTTGATATCAAAGTACGGATATCACCCTAGATCTGATTGGGTATTAAATCAGATAAGACACTTTATTTGTTCCTTAAGATTGGAAGATAATAAGAAACCCCTAACCTGGTTTGAGAAACTTATAGAAAGGGGAGATAAAATACAACATAGTCTTTCGAGGACCTATAGGGAGTTAATTAAAGGATCCTTAAGTAAACCGTGTTTTTTTAAAAAATGGGAAGAGGAATTAAAGATATCTTTATCAGATCAAGAGTGGAACTGTATTTGTAAAGCCAATATAGAGATATCAAAGGACACGAAACTGCAAGAATTCAGCTAGAAGTTAATATCCAGATGGTACTAGATGGGAATATGTACTAAATGTAATAGAGAAAATGGGAACCCACATATCAGACATAGACACAGCACAAATTGTACTCTTATATGACTATAAAAAAAAGAGAATTATTACAGATCCAGTAATTAAACTAATGATAGCTGTGGCAAGGAATATGATACCACATAAATGGAAAACAAAAACACCAATAAATAAGATAAATTGGATTAAGGAAATTGAAGAAATAAAAGGTATAGACGAAATAATAGCAAAAAAAGGGGTAAAATCAGCAAACATTATAAATTATGGGAACAATGGTGTGAATTCCTAAAGAATGAAGGACAACTAAGAAGGGTTGATATTATTAATCCTTTTTTCTTTCTTTCTTTATGTATTTATGTATACAGATAAATGTATTTAATGTGTTGAAGATGACTATGTAGTGAGAAAACATTTATTGCTGTATTGTCCTACTATGTACTTTATTCCTTGTTTTAACAAAAAATCTGAATAAATAAATTAAATACAAAAAAGAAAATAGCTTTGACAGTAACTTAAATGCGCGGTTTGCAAAGCTGTTTTGCGAATATTTTATCCGCCACCACAGTTGCGGCATAATTGAGTCACAGAGTGTGCTCATAAATATTCGCAATTTGCGAATTGTGACATATTTAAAAAGCTACTATAGACATTCGCATTGTGAAAAAAATGTGCAATTCTGTTTGCATTCAGCTTTATAAATGTAACCATGCGCAGGGCAAATATATTCCCTTTGCGAACCAATCTGCCCTGCTCGAAGTTTATAAATGACCCCCAATGGCTGTTTTTTTTTGTGCTGACTTTTTCGTCTTGGCGATTTTTGTCCAAACGCATTAAATTAAATTAAATGGGCATTTTTTCTTGTGGTGACTCTTTTGTCTCGTTAATTAATTTTCGTGGCAATTTTCTCTCAGTTTCATGAATCCAAGCCTGGGGGAAAAAATCGCTTATCACTAGTTTTTATATGATAAACCATAAAATAAAATGAATTTGAATTTGGGTCAATGCAATACATATAGTCATCATTCATTTCTTTATTCCATCGTGCTTCCTCACTGGATACTGATAATGGCTATGTCCAGCAGACAAATAACGAGCAAAACATACACATTTTTTAAGTTTTAAAATTATTTACATTTTATTTCAATTATGTAAGATGTATTTCTCTTTAAAGTAATAAGAGGAATGATTGGAAAAACAAATACAATGTGATAGGGAGCACAGGCATCGCAAGGTGTCCGAAACCCAATATTTATTATTAATCAGTATGATATAGGCATCCCACGTTTCTCATCCAAAGTGTCAATAAGGTAAAAAAATCTATCTGTAACCCTACGAATTATTGTCGTCATTATTCATCCAAGAAAACAACACATGTTATAATTGTAACAAATCTGATTGTTAGAGCTTCTTTGGGAAGAAGAATGCAGAGAAGAATGTTTTACCCACTGTATAATATTACAGTCCTTAAATGAAAAGTAATGAATATTTAGCTTTTACAGAAATTCTTGCATAGTTGTTCATATCATCAAACATATTAAAAAAAACATTTCTGTTCAATGTTAAATACAATTAATCACTCCTTTTAGAGATATTTAGCAAAAAAAAAAATTCTCATTAATGTCACACAAGATAAATTCCTCCTTATTTTATGCAGTGGAGAAAGTAGACTGTTTGCTGTGCTTAGCAATGTAGAAATCTAATTTCTGCTCTGTATGCAAACACAAGTATTTGTCATGGTTATAAAAGCTGACAAATTTTATACAGAAAAAAATATATACAAAATATACAAAAAGAGAGAAAAGAAACAAATAAATGGCAAGCTAGATGCCAACATTACTCTTATTATTGTTACCTTATAGTTAGCCATTTTACAAAATCTTTTAGTGGTTTCGCAAATATTTCTCAAATCGAAAATGGACAAATTCGCTCCTCACTATTGAGGACCACATTGGATCTGAGGTCTTCTCCTTTGACTACAAAGAAAGAATCTTAGTTCTTTGTTGGTTTTTAGGGTGGCTTTGGTGGCATGGTACTGTAGGTTAGACAATCCTATCCTGGGAACTTGAAAATCAAACCAATAGAAGCTCTTTCTAGTGGACTACTAGTACAATCTGCTCGAATTGCAACAGGGAATATTCTCAGCCTTAAACCCCAGCCATGCTCCTTTGTACCTCTCCTCTTACAATGACAATTGGTTTGAAGAACATACATGTATATGTGCTCCATGAGAGAGCATGTAATATCGCCTGAGGGGGATTTTTTTTTGCCTGCCGGGAGACTTTGGCTTTTCATGGTTTGAACACACTGGAGATCTAAAATACATAACATGATTTAGAGGCTTTTGGCAAAACATTTCTGTAGAAACTGAATGGTTCAACGAATCTCTTATTATTTACATTTTATGCCGAACAACAGCTCATCCAGTCTGAAGTAACCCATAGCAATCAATCATACATTTCATTTTCTCATTGCATTGCATTTACTAACTAACAGCTAATGGATTGATGACTACGAGTTACTTTACTCAAGCAAATCTGCATGTGTCAGTCTATGAGTCCCAGTATGTTTTAAGAGATTGCTTACAATGGCCCTTATGTATTTGAATTTTTTTCATGCAGATACTTTATTTACGAGGTGCACTAAAATGCGTGCAAAATTGCATATGTATCAATGCCATTCATAAAAGGTACTTGCACTCATATATGCACCTTGCACTTGCGAGTACTTGAGGCACCATTACTAGTGATGGGCGAATTTGTCCCGTTTTGCTTCACCGAAAAAATCACAAATTTCCTGCGAAATGGTGAAAAATTTTCGACACCAGCGAACAATTTTTATACACACGCCTATTTTATCCAAATGCATTACAGTCAATGGGCGTCTGAATTATTTTGACATACAACAATTTTTATGTGCTCAACTATTTTGACCTGTGCCCAAATTTTTTTGACATGGCGGATTTTCCCCGCAGTTTTGCTAATTGATTCGCCTGCAGTGAAATCGGAATTTGCGCTTGACGAATTTATTCCACTCACCAATGCACCTACTCAGCATCCTCTGATAAATAGTGTACAAGTGCTAAAACTGATACTTAGACTGATACATGTAAAAGAAAAGAAGAGAAGAAAAGAACTTTCATTTGAAGCAACGTAGGGGGTTCTTCACAGTGAGGACAGTGAGGTTGTGGAATGCACTGACGGGTGATGTTGTGATGCTGATTCGGTTATTGACTATAAGAATGACTTGGATGATTTTTTGGACAGACATAATATCAAATGCTATTGTGATACTAAGCTCTATAGTTAGTATAGATATGGGTATATAGAATTTAATTAAAAGTAGAGAGGGGTGTGTGTATGGATGTGGGGTTTTCATTTGGAGGGATTGAACTTGATGGACTTTTTTCAACCCAATTTAATTTAACTATGTAACATGTTTTCAATACCATAATTAACACTGTACACATTTTGGTGCCAGATAGTTGACATCCCAACTAGCTGCAACTTGACCAACAACAACTCGAGGTAATGGCTAAACTTAATAATAAGTATTCTTAAAAAAAACGAATGGAATTATGGAGAAAAAAAGCATGAAGGTCGTTTGCAGCAGAAAAGTGCTCTTTGTACTACGCTCTTGAAAATACTGTAAGTCTTAGAGAATGCGCATCTCTGGTTTCTTGCACCATGGTTGTAATACTGGAACCTCTGATTTTCATCAGAAAAGTGCACTTTGCACTATGCTCTTTATTTGTAAATATGTTTTAGATAATACACATCTCTGGTTGCTTGCACCATGGTAGTAATACTGACACCTCTGATTTCTTTGTTGTTCAAAGTAATACTGTTGGCCTAAGTACCCTTTACAGCTTTTGCTGTTAGTCCTTTTCAACAAAATGAAAACGGTGTGTATGGTGCACTGTTGAGTAGGGATTAATCACTGTTTCAAGGTTCAGTGCCTTAAGCACAGCCCTGTTCCTGTTGATTTATGGTCATTATTCATTTTGCAGGTGGCCCATCAAGAATTGCATCTCATGTTGCTCCATTGCTGCCATCTCAGTTGGCCAGACTGACCACTGCCCCAGCTTTGACCTTCATGACAACAAGCGTAATGGATGAATCATCAAATGGTTGGCACTTTACTTATCTGAATGGCATTAGTAATGTATTATTTCTAGTATTTGTTTAGCACATAAAAATTCTAATTTCGAAATATGCAACATTGTTACAATTTAAAAAAAAAAAAAACATGAACACAAGGATCTGCAGATAAGCAAATGAATAGATAATATAAAAGCTTGCTTTTGTGCATATTGATTAAGCAAAAGACACATTACGTGTTTTCTTTTTAATGGAACAGAAAGGCTAGAACATCTGTTTTGGATGTTGATTGGTCTGTTGTAATCCCAGTAGTTATGTTTTTTTAAAATTGTTGTATTAAATGTTTTGTGTTGACTTGTTTCAATCATTTTGATGAAAGCTTTTAATGGCTCAGAATTATAGGAATACTCTGACATTTCTTTAAAATTACAAGTATGTGGGTAAATCATTGCCTGAAAAATGGTAACGTACCAAACAGAATGAACAAATATATAATATCAATGTTCTTGAGTCTCATCCTACTAAAAGCTACAAAGGCTTTTTATTGATCTCCATCCACCAAATTCTGAAGGAGAAGCAATGCTCAAGGTACTTTATCTTACATTTTCTGGACAAACCACTACATTCAGCTATTTTGTGGACAACATTTACATCATCTTAACTTAATCAGTTTTTAGGCTTCCGATAGCTAAAGGCATGCCTACATTTATCCTAGGAAAACCTTTAACTTCTAGACCTATCAAACTTTTGATCAGTCAGAACTTCACCACCACTTGCTGTGCTCATTGTAACCACATGGAAAGCTTCACAACAGCCCTTCTTAGAAGAGGTTATAAAGAAGGTCAACATTGTGTGCAACATCTGATTATCTAGACCTCCCTGGAATAGTTTAATTGACATCTATAAAGAATATAAACATATGGATGAAATCTCCTTACTCAGAGCAGATATATACATTTGCGCACACCTCTTGAGACTTCCGACATTCATCCATCTGCCTTTACAAAGAAGCTTTTGACTGGAGTTAGTTCAGGCCTGTCAGCTTGTCAACTTTATTTTTCTGATGAAAAAATCTAAAAGAACACAGCAGACATTCTGCAACAGAACCCACAATGTATGCTTCAAAGCAAACAAACTACATGTATATTATAGAATATTCACATGCCATCTATTCATGGCTTTTTAATGCTATTCCTATACATTGTATGGAGCCAGCCCTCATTTTACTGGTTGACTCTAGCAGTATATATATGAATGATAACTGCATTTTAACTGCTCGTTACAAGCACTGCAGTTTTCTATTAACTAATAAGTACTCAGCATCATCCTTCAGACTAGGCACATGGTTAGAATGTCTCAAATATATATTGAAGTCCAAGGGAACTAATAAGTAAGATCGATAGAGATATTTCAGCTCTCTGCTGCCTCATTGTATTTGCTGCAAGTGTAAGTTAGAGTGATTATCATCTGTTATCATCTTTGGATAAAGAATCAGAGAGGCAAATGCAAGTGTGGAATAGATAGCTTGGGTTGAAAATACACATAGAATAAAAACACATTAACCAGGGCATGGTGGAGGCAACTGGTCATTGCAGCACCCAATTATTCGATCCACCTCCTTTAAATAACCACAAAAAATACTCACCACAGAGCCCAGGGTATAAAGGGCAACAACTTTATTTACACAATAACAATTGTTAGGTTGAAATAGTGCAATAAAAAATGAGTAAACATCACCCCAAGACTGTTAGCCAACAAAACTGACTACCCGCCATGCCAGCCACCAGGTGCAGCCATGGTCATATGGAGAAAAGTGAAAGTTAGATAGGTCTCACTCTACACTCCTATTTCCTGGGACCAATACCAAGAAGGTAACAAACCAACCTGTACTAAGCAGGGAATACAGCCCCATCCCACTCGTCAAGCACTCCCCACACCAGCTGTCACAAGAAGGAAAAACCCAAACACACCTACTCCAACCAAACCAATCAAGGGTGAGAGGAAGGGGATGTTTCTCCCCATGCTGTAACACAGAAAAGGAAGCTGCTATACCTATAACCTCTTTATATACCCCCACACTAACCTTTCCCTCCTTTCCTATGTCTGCACAACTATTAACCCTTATTAACCCTTATTATAAGCTCACTGTGACTTCCAGGCAACACACCAACCAACATTTATACTTGCAGCTCAAAGCAATCAATCTCAGAAAGTCAGTAAACCTTTTAACGTGCAGATCAAAATTGGAAATGTGCTTTATTCCATTTTATTTGGAGGCCAGGTGACTAAAACATGTAGTAGAATAAAGCATTATTGTGTCTTAGTTCTTACTAAAGTTCTTGGGTGCACCTAATTATTGTTCTGACTTAGTTCACCGGTTCCTGACCTCCTGCTTTGACTTTGACCTTGCTAATCTCTGCCTGCCCTGATCCTATTGCCTGTAACTAAACCCTTCAAAATTCTGTGAATTGAACTTTGCTGCATATAGCTTCCTCCTTGATCCCCACTCCTAACCATCTGAGCCATTTGGCCCTGACAAGTTCTACATGATTAATTCTTTCCCACATTGCATTAAAATCATTAAAATTAACAGAAAAAATGTCAGGTATGCTTGGTATAAATACCAATAATCTGATTATACATTATAAAAAGTATAACCCTACCATGGCTGTGTATCTAATCATCCTACTCTATATTCTAGCAACAATGTATTTTCTGGGGGGATAGAATAGTTTTGCCAAATTTGCTCAACTTTGTTTTTTTAGTTTCTCTAAGGGATAAGCAACACCTCTGTTTCACAGAAAACATACTGTATTTATATCTTCCCATGGTATATGTTCAGAACTGAGCCCAGGCCCCCAGAGTCTGCTAAGTGACGTCCTTTACATTTATGTAATTGCACTTAGAAATGAATTTGATTTGACATACCTCTAGTAAGGAACATACATTTTATGCATTATATTTCATATGAAGGAATGTTAAGCACTATTATACCATTTGATTTCGCTGAAGAATCATTCAGTCCCTAATCTTTTATGGTAAGTAGTCAAACGATCACTGTGTACTTAGCTGCTAGTAACACTTAATGGGCCATTAACAGGTCAGCAATCTGGGTGCAAATGTTATAAAAGAAACTGGCAATTAGGGATGCATTAGCCTTTCTTGAACAAAAAGCACAAGCACAATATGGCTTTGCAATTAACTTAAAATGTTAACCATTATTTAAGCATATAATGCCTTGTCATACAGAGTTTATATGGCTTTCATCTTTTTCAATAGTACATATTACAAAAAAATGGGTAAATGTGTGATCACTTTATGAAAGAAGCATTAAAGGCTAGAACATCTTCTGTGAAAGAAGCATTAAAGGCTAGAAAATCTTAACATAACATAAGCTGAAATGGTTTCCAGCAACACACATGTTGCTGTAATGTAGAGATATGTGACTATATATTTTAACAAGAGCTTGTACAGTAGTCCTGTGATGACAAGATAAAATCAAATACATGGAAATTCGACGGATTAATAACATACATAGTAGTTTTGGTCATTTATAGTAATGGGCGAATCTTCAAACACATTGAAGTCAATGGGCGTCAAAATAATTTTGATGTGCGCCAATTTCGATGCGCGCGCCGATTTTGATGCACGTCAATTTTTTTGAGGTAGCAGATTTTTCGCCTGCGAATTGCAGTTTCGCAAATTAATTCACTTGCGGTGAAATGCATAAATTCACAGTGGATTAATGTCCAAAAATAGTGGATTTGGTGCATTCCTAGTCAGGAACCTCTAAACTCTAGGCCCGGATTTGTGGCGAGGCAACAAAGGCCCGGGCCTAGGGCGGCATGCCGCCCAGCCGCTTACTGGGGTGCGCAGCACCAGAGAGGAGTATATGGGCGGGCGCTAGGACCGCGCGGCCGGGTGCCAGGACTGCACGGCCTCGGGGCCGGTCCACTAAAT
Organism: Xenopus laevis; assembly: GCF_017654675.1. Taxonomy (NCBI): domain Eukaryota; kingdom Metazoa; phylum Chordata; class Amphibia; order Anura; family Pipidae; genus Xenopus; species Xenopus laevis. The sequence continues at coordinate 16,535,034 of NC_054383.1, forward strand.
CCGGCCCTGAGCGTGGTGGGCAAATCAACTAGAATTGTGTGAAATATTGGGCAAATTACATTAAAGCTTTCTTATTAAAGCTAATTTTGCCTGTTAAATGATAGTAATAATTGCGTTTATGGTTCAGACAATTTCACATAATACAGTATATAGAGGTTAAAGAGACTCCGTATCTTATTGCACTGCCCTGCTCAACCACATTTTACTTTTAGTTTTTGCTTAGCTATACATCCCAGCATACATTACCATATTTTCAAGGTTTACACATGCTGGAGCTGCATTCCAGCAATATCAGGGTTGTTTTCGTAATAAAATTTTTCTCTAACTCTCCAGGGCTTGTGGCTGCATTCAATGCAAGATAACCCTCCAATTATAATCCCACCTGATCTGACTCCATGTTCTTTGTTCCTGAATTTAAAGTTGGAAGCTTTAAGCACAGTTTTCCTAGCACTGAACAAGTCTGTCCTTTATTCCCATGTCCGATTCCAGTGTAATATAATGAAGTGAAAACATACTATTCTCAATATGTCAGATAACAACAAGATGAATATTCTTATTGGTGACAGATTTACAGTTGGAATTGGCCTCTTAAAACTTGAGTATACAGAGTTGCAATTAGTTTGGTTTACTATAGTTTTTACTATTCACATGCATATACCTTTACACATGTGTTTTAATTGCCACAAGAAATGCTTTGCATAACAGTGTATTAAAAACAATATATTTGTAAATGTTCATGCACAGTTACAATTTTTAATATCTAGTGGAAGCAAGTCTATAAACTAGAATTGGATTCTTGAAAATCTTTCACCTCTCACCCAAGCAGCTTCTTTATTTCAACTTCTTCAACTTCAGCATGAGTGGTGAAAGTTTTATAAAAATGCTCCTAGAGTCCAGACTTATCTCCACTAGATACTGTATATCATGACCTGGATGACCTTCGTAGGCAGGTATGGGGTTATTTATCAAAAATCAAACTTGTGAGGTTTTAGAGTTTTTTTTTTACTTTGAATAAACATGAACTTGTAAGCTTTTAGATGCCAAAGTCTTGCAGTCAAGGTTTTTTTACGTTTTTATGTGCTAAATAAATACCAGACATTTAAGTTTTTGAAATTATAATTCAAATTTGTTCAAAAAAATTCTAATTGTGGCAAAAATTGTAAATCAAACCTTGATACATCACTCCTTACAATCTATTTCACCAACTTTAAAACATAGGAACAAAGAAAATAGTAATTAAACACCCTACTTAGCGGTAACACCAAACTAAGTGATAGGGTTGGGATGGCATAGATGTTATTAAGCTCTGCAATAGTCAACAGGTCACAACTCTAATGGCTATTAAGGCTTAATGAGGTTATTAAGGTCACGGACCTTACAAGGGGCTGGTCACTGGACAAATGGAGTGGGGTCAAAAATTTACACATGCCACAATTACTTTTTTTTGTTCATTTTGAAGTTTTTGAAATAAAATTTAAAATTCACATGTGAATAAACAATTGAAAATAGGTTGTTTTTTTATTTGTACTACTCTTCACTTTTCACAATTACTAAATATGTCATTTGGTAATAGATGCCTAAACTTTTGTTAAGTAGTGATGGGTGAATTTATTCACCAGGAGCAAATTTGCGGTGAATAATAAATTTGCGAAACCGCCGCGAAAATTTGCCGGTGAAAATCTGTCGGCATCCAAAACAACGGACGCCAGCGTCCAAAAACGGATGCCGGCGTCCAAGACAAGATGCCGGTGCCGTTTCGCAATTTTTTTGCCGTTTCACGAATTTTGCGAGAAATTCGCGAATTATTCGACGAAGCGAAATGCCACAGATTCTCCCATCACTATTGTTACGCATATACTAGTAGTTGATATGAATTTTCTCTGTAAGACTATAATTCAAATCTGGTTTATCCACAGATAAGAGCAAAGATGCAAACAGAGCTTCTTGCTCAGCAGCATTAATTTTACATTCTGAAAAGAAGAATAAGCCATCAAAGATGGATGAAAAGGTTTGTATCTTTAAACGTATTTACTGTCATCTGATGCAAATTTGTTTAGGGAACAAAGCTTTCATTTGTCTTTATGCCATTTTATGTGCTTCGTTATTAATAGGCGTTGAAAACAAATATACAGCCGATGAACTTTCTGCAAAATAAGTCATCCAACAATATAAACATTACAAAAAAATACAATTACTGTTGTTCTGAAGTAAACTGTGTGGAATAATTAATCACAAAAAATGGCAAAAAATAAAATGTTTGAATAAATTGTATTTCTAGGACAACTCTGTAAAGATAGAAAGTGAGGAATGCACCAATAGCGCCAATAAGCCAGTGGCTTCCAGACCCGTTCCAGGGTCACCATGGTAAGTTTGTGATAATTATTACTACCTTTATTATAAGTACAGGTATGTTATCCAGAATACCTAGGACCGAGGGCTTTCCACATATGGGGTATTTCCATAATTTTAAGTCTACTAAAAAAAATATTGAAACTTTAATCAAATGTATTATTTTGCCTCCAATAAGTATTAATTATGTCTTAGTTGGGATCAAGTACAAGGTATTTTTTTATTATTATAGAGAAAAAAGAAAATTGTTATTATTTCATTAAAATTTAACTCTGTGGGAGAAAAATAGTCAAATATTGATCTCAGTAAAATCTAAACTTTGCCAAAGGTTTGCAATTTACATTCAAAACTGAATGGAAAATAATTCCAAAATCCAAAATCATTGATGTTGTTATAATCTATCTATTGATCTATCTATCTATCTATCTATCTATCTATCTATCTATCTATCTATCTATCTATCTATCATCTCTCTCTCTCTCTCTCTCTCTCTCTCTCTCTCTCTATCTATCTATCTATCTATCTATCTATCATCTCTCTCTCTCTCTCTCTCTCTCTCTCTCTCTCTCTCTCTCTCTCTCTCTCTATCTATCTATCTATCTATCTATCTATCTATCTATCTATCTATTGATCATCTATCTATCTATCTATCTATCTATCCTCTATCTATCTATCTATCTATCTATCTATCCTCTATCTATCTATCTATCTATCTATTGATCTTCTATCTATCTATCTATCTATCTATCTATCTATCATCTATCTATCTATTGATCTACTATCTCTTCTCTCTCTCTCTCTCTCTCTCTCTCTCTCTATCTATCTATCTATAATCTTTCTACCATTATCTATCTATCTATCTATCTATCTATCTATCGCTATCTCTCTATCTAACTGTCTTTCTATTTGCCAGTAGAATAATAAAATATATTGAACGTGATAGATTTCTGAAACAGGAAGAGAAGCTTTTGTGAATTATGTATTTTGTTCTTACCACTTGTGCACCTTCATATCTAAATGTATGGGAAAATTACCTTTGTTGAGTGTTTTCACTTAACTGTAGAACATAAATGTTTTTGAACTCTGAATAATAGCATTGTCTATTGGACCCTTCAGTGATAATAAGGTTAGATTGGAAATGTGTTTACTGCCTGTTTTTTAGATAACATTACATTTTTCTATGGGTCTTGAAACATCAGTATGTAAGGTCAATGAATGCTGTTGTGCTTTGGCAGATAAAGCACAGCCATTGTGGTTGCTATGCATGCTTCAGTCATGAACAGTACAGTAGTTGCTTTAAACTGGTTTATACTGGAAATCTTTTACATGGCAATGTTTTATATTAGAGGTTTTTATAGTTAATTAAGCTTGCATTTTTAAAGCTTTAAAAAGAATGGGAAAACCACAAATCTTTAGAGATTCTTAGAAATGACCGAAATTGTCACTAAATCAGCCCCTTAATATATCATGGCAGTCACTGCACTCATGTAACCCCCAAAGCTTATAATATTTTGTAATGCAAAAGCAACAAAACCTCTTCTGCAGTATTATTTGGAATTTCACATTTCATCAAATTTTATATACATTTTTTTATCTTGAAAGCCGCTGAACCTTCTTTATAGCACATCTGATAATAAAGTTGGATTTGCATTTAAATTTCATGTACATCTAACTTTGGAGCCAAATATATGTATGAGTGAAAAAATATGTTGCAGAGACATCATAAAAAAAAATCGGTTGTACAGCTGTGATAATAAATGTAACTCAGGCAAAAATCATAAGCTACTAAATGTCATGGTTTAGCGGGTTACATATTTTGTAAGGTGATGGTTTTCGTTCACTTCTTTGAATTGTGGGTTGCAGAAGAGGATTGTGATGCCTTAAAGCATAAATATGCAACCATTATAACTGATTTTGTTGATATTCTTTACAAACTTCTATTTCGCTAGTTTAACTGTTCAAAAAGACTAGGTTACATCATGCCTATTAGGACCTCTGTTTAAGAGGACTGCCAGAGCCCAGGTTTCTGAATCCATATGTAGGTGCCCCAATGTGGGCAACAACCTATAAGGGAACACTGTTATTCAACTCCACTTTGCTGGAGACTTCATAATCTCGATTTGTAACACCAAGGGGCAGATTTACTAAGCTCGAGTGAATAGTTTGAATACAAAAATATTCGAATTTCGAAGTAATTTTTTGGGTACTTCGACCATCAAATTGGTCAAATTTGATAGAATGATTTGAAGTAAAAATCGTTTGACCATTCGATAATCGATAAGTACTGTCGCTTTAAAAAATCCTTCGACTCAATACTTCGCCAAATAAAAGCTACCGAATTGAATGTTAGCCTATTAGGACATTGTAGATAGGTTTTGGGCACTTTTTATGATCGAATAAAAATCATTCGATCGATCACTTAAAATCGTTCGAATCGTTCGATTCAAACGATTTTATTGTTCCATCGAACGATTTTTATTTGATTGTTTTATTTGATTTGCCTTAAAATCCTTCGAATTCGATATTCGAATTCAAAGGATTTTACTTCGACCCTTGATAAATCTGCCCCTAAGAGTGCTGGTGAGCAGCATTCTTATAGGGGAAGTGTCTTCTATCTGTAATTACATTAAGGGGCCGATTCACTAAAGGTCGAATATCGAGGGTTAATTAACCCTCAATATTCGACTAGGAACTAAAATCCTTCGACTTCGAATATCGAAGTCGAAGGATTTAGCGCAGATAGTTCGATCGAAGGATCAAAGGATAATTCCTTCGATCGAACGATTAAATCCTTCGAATCGAACGATTAAATCCTTCGAATCGAACGATTCGAAGGATTTAAATCCAACGATCGAAGGAACATCCTTCGATCAAAAAAAGTTAGCCAAGCCTATGGGGACATTCCCCATAGGCTAACATTGACTTCGGTAGCTTTTAGATGGCGAACTAGGGGGTCAAATTTTTTTTTAAAGAGACAGTACTTCGACTATCGAATGGTCGAATAGTCGAACGATTTTTACTTCGAATCCTTCGATAGTCGTAGTCGAAGTAGCCCATTCGATGGTCGAAGTAGCCCATTCGATGGTCGAAGTAGCCCATTCGATGGTCGAAGTAGCCCAAAAAAAACTTCGAAATTCGAAGTTTTTTAACTTCGAATCCTTCACTCGAAGTTAGTGAATCGGCCCCTAATGGTCAGCTACATTATTAGATCTGTAATTATATTTTGGCATTTTCATTGGTGAATTCTCTTGCATTTCTAATTGAGTTTTTGTTTAGTAGCATTCTCATTGGTGAACATTTTGAACCTCTTCTTAGGTTTTTGATTATCTTTAGAGAACTTGAGGGTGCCGTTGAAAAGATTTATTCAGATACCCTTTAAGAAAGAAGAAGAAAACAAAGAAGTATGGATTTAGGAAGAATTTAGGAAACCTCCATCTAAAATATTGCGTAAAGTGATTCTGTCATGAGAAACATGTTTTTCTTTTTCAAACTGTGTCAGTTAACAGTGCTCCTCCAGCAGCATTCTGCCTTGAAATTCATTTTTCAAAAGAGCAAACACATTTTTTGTACTTCCCAGGTGCCCTTGGACATCTGACTTGTGCTCTGATAAACTTCATTTACTCTTTATTGCTACACTGCAAGTTGGAGTGATATCACCCCCTCCCCCTAGCAGCCCATCAGTGAAACAATAGGAAGGTAAACAGATAATAGCTCGCTGATTCCTGCATTTCTAAAATAAAATGCTCCCATGCCCCAACTAGTGGTAGATATGAGAACAGCACTCAAAAGTAAAAAGTTTGGCTAACCTAAGTCACGATCACTTAAGTTACATTGAGTAGGAGAAACACTTTTTCCTATAATATTCTCTTAGTTCCCAAAGCACATCTTTATGTCTTACCAAAACCAGTCAAGTCCAATAATATTAGATCTAGTGAACAAATTTCACTTGAACTTGCTTATAGTTACCCTAAGGGGGTTATTTATCAAAGTCCAATTTTATCTCAATATTTTCTGCTGCAAACACAGTTTTTGTAATTGATGATCTGGGGCTGGTCTTACTAGGAATCCGCAAGAGTAGGGTGGGACGGATTCCCGAATCCGTAGGCCAGGTTTTTCAAGAGGCCCTAGGTGCTATTTAGTACACCTGATGCTGAGCAGCAGTGCTGAATGTGCGTTAAACAAACTGCTGGAGTGCTCAGCTTCAGGAGAGAAAACATTTATTTTGTGTTAGCTAGGAGACTGGATATTTCTGTTGAACTGCTATTTTTTGGTTACCTTCCCCCTGCGAGAGGAAATTGCTGCAGCCGCTGGAAAATAAATGCGGGCAGGAAGCCCTTACACTGATCCTGGTGTGTGAAGACGCCTCATTTGCAGCTTACCAGCGATTGAATCCCCACTATATATTGCATATATTGCATATATTGCAATATATGGACAAACAATTTTGTCCATAAGGCATTTTTCAGTACAGGTATAGGATCCCTTATCCGGAAACCCGATATCCAGAAAGCTCCGAATTACAGAATGGCTGTCTCCCATAGACTCCATTTTATCCAAATAATCCAAATATTTAAACATGATTTCCTTTTTCTCTGTAATAATAAAACAGAAGCTCGTACTTGATCCCAACTAAGATATAATTAATCCTTATTGGCAGCAAAACCAGCCTATTGGGTTTATTTAATGTTTAAATAAGGCAAAGATCCGTTATCCGGAAAACCCCAGGTCCCGAGCATTCTGGATAACAGGTCCCATACCTGTAGCAGTATGCACAAAATGTCTCTGTCTTAAATATATTAATAATGGGTTGAGTGCAGAGGACTCTTGTATTTGTCTATATGTATTTTGTGGACACAGCCTCATTGCACCCCCGCCTAATGGTTTTAAATATTAGTGGTGAGCACAACTTTCCCTTGTTTGTTTTATATATATATATATATATATATATATATATATATATATATATATATATATATATATATATATTCCAGAAGAGAATTTGTTTTTACAAAAGTAACAGTAGAAGTCACACTTCCCCTAAGATTATTTTTGAGCCATTAAAAACAACATACACCGGCAGTAATGAGGCGCATCATTCGGTTCTTTCCTTTTCCCAGATGCTTATAACACTGCACTTGAAAATGTTATAAATGTCTTACATTCTTCAACAAGCGTAACGTTTATGTACTCCTACAGCCTGGTATTATTGCTCGGAGTGAGATTCTGCATAATTTACAGCCCATCTTAATTGCTTTCTGCTCCGTTTGATAACAAAACTCACATGGCCAGCTGTTTTTTCCAGTGCATAAAGTATATTTCTTCTATCAGGTGGGCTACAGGCAGATCTGAGCTTTTTCTAATGCAGGTGTTTCAAATTATATTACATAATAATTGTTAGCTTTATAAAAAAGGTAACACATATCTTGGGCATGCACAAAAGGGAAGGGAAGACTCAGAGTTAATCCGAGGTACTGTTGCACTTACTAGTTGTATTACCTTTATAACAATGACAATTTCAGATTCCTTTAAATATACCTTCATTAAATATTTCATGTTAAACAGATAATTATTAGGGGCTGATTTATGAGAGTTTGTAGAACGTTCATTTCTTCAAATCCTTCTTTTTTAGAGTAAATTAACAAATTTATTCATATAGTTACTCAATCCACAATTTTTTCATAGTTTATCAAGTGTAAAAACCACAAAATCTTTCAAGGTCATGTAGAAGTCAATGGAAGTTCCCTTTTCTAGCAAAGGTCGGCCTTTCATTCATGGCTTTAGAGGTTTTCCAAGATCAAAACATTCATTGTTGTATGATTTTTTCCTTTGTTCATGAAAACTTTGGGGTTTAAGAATTTTTGTACAGGTATTTTCGTTTTTAATATGGATCTTTTAATAACTTTCAAGGCATTCCTGATTTTAGACAAATAGAGTTTAATTGTGGTTTCAAAAAGCTTTAATAACGAAAAGATTTGATCTTTAGTAAAAGGGCCTCCCAATTTCTCTCACCAAGAACCCATAATAGAATGTACCTGATATTTGGATGATTGTGAGTTTAGTGTGAGTGCAAGAGATCTGATATTCCGGTTTGCGTACAGCCAAAAGGATCAAAGGCTGGACAGTATGGGGCAGCACTTGTCAGTTCTATCTTAGATGGTAATGGTGGTGACTTGCCACCCATAATTGGTGAACTCTCATTACTAGAAAGATATTTACGTAGGCCTTTACTGGGCAAAGCAGATGTGGTACACAGATGCCAAGGAATGCATCTTATAGCAGTTAGTGATGGGCGCCAGGAGTTAATTTGCATAAAAAATGCATCAAAAATTTTGCGTAAAAAAAAAAAAACCCCAGCATCCGAAAAACAGATGCCAGCGTCAAAAATGGACACCAGCGCCCAAAAAACGGACGCCGGCGTCAAAAACGGATGCCCGTGTCAAAAACGAGATGCCAGCACCATTTTGCGAGTTTTTCACCATTTCATGAATTTCGCAAATTCGCTAATTTTTCGGCAAATTCATCCATCACTAATAGCAGTAGCAGATTTCCATAGCACATCAAAACATTTTTCCTTCGCTCACATTCATAAAGTCTCCAGTGCCATCTCTACTCTAGGATTACAACAGAACCCTAATTTTCATATGTAAATTAGAAAAAACAAAGTGGAAAGAGAACTGTGTGCTCATGGTTAAAAAAAACGTCATTTCCTTGTTTGTTTGATGAAAAGTCACGTGATTTTTTTGGATTCAACCGTGACTGGTACCTTGGTGTTTGTTCTGGGTTTTGGATACCAATAGTAACACATCCCTAGTATTGATTACAGTTTACACAATAAAGGGGGAGGCCCATTTATCAAAGGTCGAATTCATGTGAATTTTTTTTAATTATTTTTTTAATTCAAATATGCTCACAATTCGACTGGGAGGTTATTTAAGAAAAAAATAAGAATTTCTATTATTCGAGTGAATGGTTCCGACCTGAGAATTCGAAACGTATTTGATTCAAATTCGATTTGTACGAATCAATTTTTTCTCCTGAAAAAAACCTTGAATGTCAGGAAGGCTATTAACATCTCCAAATGGCTCAAATGGACCTCAGCCATTGACTTGTGAATGAACTCGACAGGTTTTTAGGTGGCAAATATTCGAATTAGAACTGTTTTCATGGTCGAGGTGTGATAAATGTCACATTCAAATTTACATTCGAATAGGGGAATTAAAATTTGAATGTGCGAATTTTGACACTAGGAAATTCTAATTGAAATTCAAATTTATTATTCGACCGTTGATAAATCTGCCCCTAAATTTGTATAGTTTAGGAAAAATATATTTACTATTTAAAACCAAGCTCATTATCTCATTTCTACTAGTTACCTTGACAGAAGATCCAAAGAGGTAGGGGGACAAGGAAATGCAGGAAACAGGAAGTTACAGCTTGCGCCCCCCCCCCCTAAAACAGTGCATTCGTGAATTGTATGGTTTTATAGTTTTCATCTTTCCACCTATCTCTCCTAAGTTAATGGATCAAGAAATAGGGGTTTAATGTTATATTTTTATTTATTTATGAGAATATATCAAATGTCTCTTACCACATGTAAACCAACCAAATTAAAAGGGTATGGATGTCTTTAGCACTATTTCTCCATGTAGGTGCAGTCCCACTCAGTGTTTATTCAAATACAGTAATTGTTATCCAGAATGCTCGGGACCTGGGGTTTTCTGGATAAGGGATCTTTCAGTAATTTGCATTACCATACCTTAAGTCTACTAAAAAAGGATTTAAACATTAAATAAACCCAATAGGCTGGTTTTGCTTCTAATGAGGATTAATTATATCTTAGTTGGGATCAAGTACAAGCTACTGTTTTATTATTACAGTGAAAAAGAGAATCATTAAAATCAAATTATTTGATTATAATGGAGTCTATGGAAGATGGCCCTTGCAGTGGTATAGGAAAGCAAAGAAAGAATTAAAATAGACTAGAATCTTTTCTTTAAAACCCCTGATATTCAAGGAAGGAATACCAGTTTATCTTGTTTTTGTCTGTACTTAACAGGTGCGTGGTTTGGACCGGAGACGACAAAGTATTTTTCTTCAACCCTACCATCCAGCTCTCTGTATGGGACAAACCCATTGACTTGAAGAACCGGATTGATATTAACAGAATGATTGAGGATCCGCCCCACAAACGCAAACTGGATACATCTACAAGTAACTAACCCCTGTGATTATTTTATTTCATTTGTTACATGACTAATGTTATGGTGACAGCATTGATGTGATTTTTGTGTATGGATCAAGATGGAAAGGGCAATTTATTTCCAGATTTCAGGTTAAAAACCTCTTTCTGTAGTAGCTTGATTGGTATGATTTTATACACATCCCTGAAAACGTCATATTTGCATAAATGTCTTATGAATTTCAAGAAATGCTCAGTTTTCATGATCACTTTATCCAGTTGCCACCCTACATATTTTATAACAATGTTCTTTTCTTAATGAAAAAAGAAAAAAGTGTTTCTCACCTAACATTATTTGTGTTATGGCCATTTCTAAGCAACTTCAGTTTCAGTTGGCCTTCATTTTTTTTATAGTTTTTGAATTATTTACCTTCTTCTGACTCTTTCCAGCTTTCAAATGACCCCATCTTAAAACAAATGCTCTTTAAGGCTACACATTTATTGTTATTGCTACTTTTTATTACTCATCTTTCTATTCAGGCCTATTCCAGTCTCTTATTCATATTAATGCATGGTTGCTAGGGTAACTTGAGCCCTAGCAATCAGACTGCTGTAAATGCAAACTGGAGAGTTGCTGAATAACACATTTGCACCCAAAGAATCAAGTGCAGATGCCGAGTCCCTGATTGATATATTGCAATATTTTCATAAATTGCATCTAATTCACTTTGTAGCAAATGTTTTACTAGATTGGCCGCAATTGTGCCTCATGTTCAGGGTCGGACTGGGGGACCTGGGGCCCACTAGGGCTACTGCCCCAGGGTCCCCCTCCAACCCCCCCCTGTTGCAGCAGCACGTGATGATGCTGGCGAATTTTCTCTGCATTTTCCCGAATTTATTCACTGACGGCGAATCGCGCGAATTTGAGAATTCGCACCTGGCGAATAAATTCGCCCATCACTATTAGTAAATATGCAATGATCAAACCAGTAGGAGGTCTGCTTGTAAATGCAGTTTTGCACAATATCATCGAGGTGTTAGTACAAAGCAAAGGTAGAGAAAAACTCGGGGGGTTGTTGGATTTCTGTTGTAGGAAGTAATTAAATCAAATTTAGCTTTGCAATATGTTTTCAGCTTTGCCATCTGTTATAGAAACAAAAAAAAACATTTTTTGGAAGATTATTCTCCAACTATAACTCAGTTTTATGGAATTCCTCGTACAGTGTGTGGAGTGAATAAATATAAAGTAATTGCAGTTTCTCCTCCTGCCTTCTGTTCTGAGTGGCTCTAAATAAATTTATATGCTGAGGAGTAGTGTTGACATAATTTTATACACAACCATGTAATCTCTATTTTTAGGGAAAAGCAAAAAACAGGGGCTTTGCTTTTAGGTCCCAAGTATCCAAGGGGTCTGTTCACGGAAGACCATAGATAAAATCATAAAGGTGATATTTTATATAATGTAACAATTGTTAGACTAGAACTTTAACTAGTAAAGCTATTGGGGAGCTGGGAGGTAAAGCACAATAACAGATGAACTATTACAGTTACAAGTTCATATTATAAAACTAGGGGTTCAATTTGTCAAATATACATGAAGAATTCACTGGAGAGCAAAGTAGTAAAAAATAATTTTTATTTTTATTTGAGATGCATGATTCTGACCACATAGTTCCTTCCTCTGGTCCAATCTGGTAACGTTGAAAATCTTAATTGGAAACACTTTGACCTCATAATAAGCTTCTTTATTGGCTGATAAATTGATAACAGAGCACAGAGGTAAATGTAATTTCATGAATACAGTGTTGCCTGAGTTTGGTAGCAATGTATTTATAAGGGATGGTGGAAGGTAGAGGAGGAAAGTAGAAGTCCTCCTTCCTGCCCCCCTGCCCAACTCTAGATGTTAAAGATAGGCAGACCGGTATTTACTGATATAGAACAGGGCTGCCTTGTGCCTCTTAGCACCAGGCTGGAAATTTGGCATAAGGGGCAGATCCCAGCCTGGCCCTGTACATAAGTGCATTTTAAATGAGCACTAAGTTGGACTTTTGCAAAGTAAATGACTCTTATAGTTAGGATATGGGGCAGATCAAGGTTGTGAATAGGACCATGATTCCTGAAGGTAGCCCTGTTGAGAGCTACAGTTACAAAGACATCTTCATAGACACTGTGCTAATGCGTAATAATAATACTCTGCAATGGCCAAAGCATTGCCACTAATGGAATACAATATGCAGAAGGAATGTGTTTTTATGCCTGTAATGGAAACACTGAGATTTGAAATACAGATCTTGTCTAAATGCTCCTGCTTGATGAAAGGAAATCCAGATGCCTGAATCATTTTCATCCCATCGAGAGTTTGCTGCCCTCTGCCTCTGATTTCTTCTAAGTAACAACATTATAGTTTATTTACACATTTGTCTCCTTTCTGTTTGATAGATGACAAAAAAGGTGGGTTGGTTCCAGAAGATGTTAGCGACGACCACAGTACTAAAACCAAACGAAATAAGTAAGTTTACATAATGTATTTCATTTTGCCTTATTATTAATTACATATAAATAACCCATCTCTGACATCTCCAAGTTCAGCACAGGAGAAAAAGGAAGGGCAGAGTCTTAAAGCAGCAGGAGGAACGTTTTTGTTCTTATTTGGAAAGTATCCTTCCAGTATAAAAAAACAAGAGGTCTCATGCCCAATGCCACACACACAGTGGGCAAAGTGCAAATATAGGTCACTTTTTTGCACTTTGCCATGCTGCTGGATCAAAATAATCCAAATAGCTGCAGGCCTCTGTATTCTGTTTCAGAGTTCAGAGACCTGTGTCTCCCTCCATTAATACAACTCTGACTGCATTCAAATGAACTGAATTAGTGAAGAAGCAGCTCCCCAGCGATCAGGGCCTTTGTGCTTGTAGGGTGGGGTACGCGCAAAGGCTTTTGGGTGATAGGAACATGTGGCCTTGGGGCACCAAAGAGGGTAATCTGGGCCTGGATGCAGACCACATCTGGACCCTGTACTTAACACCTGCCCAAAGCTATCTGCATGGAGCAGCCATTTATTTGCACCTTGCTTTGGGCATTATACATGAACCCCTTAGGGGTCATATATAATGTGGTGGGACGCAAGTGCATGCACATGCCCCTCATTTACTAGTACTTTCCCCTCCTCTGGGCTTGTTTTTTGCACAGAGCACTTTGTCAAAAACAGGCAGTGACAAGGGCACAAGATTTTTGATCTAATGCTACATGCAGAGAGCTACAACCCCCGAGGGGCTAGTAAATACACTCTGTGGTGTCTGCTCTTGCAAGATTGGTGGGTTATGCAACCCATTTCAAGAAATGTTCTAACTAATAAATAAAGACAAAGTGAAATAATTCTGGTAATCTGTATCCAATTTATACAGTGTCTAAGCTCCACAAATATAGTAAGAAAACTTTCTTGTGGAAAGAACTTCCTTTAGTTCTGAAATATTCCACAGGGATCCAGTAGGACACAGTAATTGGTCACTTAGAGGATGTAGGGCATAAGTAATGAGTTTCTAGGAAACTATCTACAAAAAAGCTGTAAAGTGTAAAATATTTCATCAGCAGTTACTGAGAGGAGCACAGCAGTTATTGATAGGTTTGCAAAAAGTTGATGTTATCATGTTTTGAGTGTATAGAATCGAACCTTTGGAGACAGAGATCAAGGCTTGACTCATTGAATTTCTAGCGAATACCATAAGAAGACTGATTACATTTAATTTTCATCATGCACATTTAAAAACAAAGCTAGTTTCAGGTAGGGAAAGTGTGTTAGTTTAGGATTGGATTCTAAATTAATTCTCTTTAGAGTTTAATATCCCTGAAGAGTATAAAATCTACGGGCTCTTACTTAAAGGAGCTTTCCAGTTTCAGTTTAGTTGATTTTTTTGAATTCCAGCTCCAGATGAGTTATACTGTCCTGTATAATTTCACTGACAATTTTTTGAAACATTGAAAAATATTTGTGAAATTTCACTAAATACTTTGGAGTCAACAGGCATTTTTCCACGTGCCGAATAGATTTACATTAATGGGCATTTCTTCTCTATGTTTTTTCTCTTGTCAATGGCCTTGAAATCAATGGGCATTTTCACTTGCATTTTTATTTCAAAATGCATTGGCGCGGATTTACAAATATTAGAACATTTTTGCAACCCCCTAAAAAATGTGAAATTCCCTGAAAATCTGTACTAAACACAAAACAATTTGATCATCCCTAGTTCATTAGGGTAAATTGTTTAATCTAAATGGTTTTCTCTCACCAAGTTTTTTCTCGCGCCAAATGCATTAATGTCATTGGGTGTTTTTTTTTATGTTTTTTGTGCACCCAATTTTTTGTCAATGGTTGCTTTTCCCACCATATTTTTTCTTGCTCCAAATGTGTTGCAGTCCTTGGGTATGAAAAAATAGTTTTTCCCCAGCTAAAATGTGGAATTGTTGAAAAATTTGTGATCCAAATTTTTCTATATAGCTTATAGATTCTTTAAAAAAATAAATATCTAGTCACCTTGTACTGTAACTTCATATCTAAGCAGGTTAAACAGCTCCATCAGCCTATTAGTATATAAATGATAAATTATAGATATGGACTCTGTGACGACAGAATGAGACATATAATTATCCGTCCACAGACAATCTTGAATCTCTCATTCATTTCCTCAGTTCTAATTATGAACACCATTAGAATGTTAGTATCACATAGAAGTAGTTGCTAATTTTATGTCATTGAGGTTAATTATGCGCTTCAGTGTGAAAGATAAATACCATAGCTGTCGAAACTTGATGGGAAAAAACATCTAGAGGGAGACAATTAATAATGAGATAAGGCTAATTCACTTTCTAAAGTTTTTTTTGTTTCTACCACAAAACAATTAAGGAAGGATTTTGTTAACATATTTGACAGTTAACACCAACGGGAACAATCTTGTAGCAGAAAAACAAAAAAGAATAAAAGTTCTATACATGATTTATTGGAATGGAGTCAAATGCATTTTTCGAGGGACCCCTGTTTGGACTAATGAAGACATGCAGTATAACTATCCTTGCTAACTATACTAGTGAATATCATAGTCATCATTATTGTTATCATCACAAGGGAAATACATCTTGAATAAATCAAGCCATGAAAACTACCTATTTTGTCATTTAATGGTACAGGTATGGGATCCATTATCTGTAAATCCAAAGCGCTGAATTACAGAAAGGGATTCTCCCATAGATCCATTTTATCCAAATAATCCACATTTTTTTTAAATATTTCCTTTTTTCTCTGTAATAATAAAACAGTACCTTGTACTTGATCCCAACTAATATATAAGTAATTCTTATTTGAAGTGAAAACCAGCCTCTTGGGTTTATTTAAGGTTTAAATGATTTCTAGAAGACTTAAGGTATGAAGATCAAAATAACAGAAATACCCCTTATTCAGAAACCTCCAGGTACATAGCATGGATAACAGGTCCCATACCTGTATGTGTGCCTAAAATCTGCACTGTACAAATCCCTTTGCATGGGGAAAGCCTCGTCCCTAAAGTTGTAGAGATTTTTTAGAAGATTTGCTGCTCTCAATGCATAGGGTACTGATGTCAATCCACCTTAATACATAGTTTATTGCGTGGAGAGGGCCCCAGTGTGTTGGCAAGGCAACTGCCAATCATGAAAGGGAAGGGGCTTGTGTTGGGTGCAGAAAGGGTCATATTTTTCTGTTCCTGTATCTATATGATTATTTTACATTCACCTACCCAATGATTAAATTCCCTAAGCAGCACATGGTCTATGGCAAGTGTAGAAGGCCTATAGCTTGGCTAAAATTAAAGAAGGTTAAAATGCAGTGAGAATCAATATTTTAAAAGGAGATACACCAGATAAAGATAATAATAATGCTGCTGTGAAGGGTGAAGGCATCTCTAGCTGCTTCTCCAATGAGAACTACTAAGTAAATGATAAAGTACATTTGCAACAGTGGAATACAAAAAAATGGAGAATGAAGTGAGGTAGAAGCCACTACTGCTGAGACTACGGTTCGAGGTAGATATAGGGGGGTTAATAAAGATGAAAAAAAAATACAGGTATGGGACCTGTTATCCAAAATGCTTGGAACCTGGGGTTTTCCAGCTAAGGAGCCTTTCCATAATTTGGGTCTTCATACCTTAAGCCTCCTAAAAAATCATTTAAACATTAATTAAATCCAATCTGATAGTTTGGCCACCATTAAGGATTAATTATATCTTAGCTTGATATAAGTACAAGGTATTGTTTTATTATTATAGCGGAAAAGGAAATAATTTTGAAAATTTTGAATTATTTCATTAAAATGCAATCTATGGGAGATGGCCTTCCCATAATTCAGAGCTTTTTGGATACGAAGTTTCTGGACAACAGATCCCACACCTGTATCTGACCTTGGGAATGTGCTGCGTATCTTGACAGCGCTATATAAATAAATGATGATGATGATGATGCTACTGTATAACAAAGCTGGAGTAAAGGAAATACAAAGGTATTGGTGAGGGTAAGTGGATATATCATCTCTATGCTTCTCTTATTTATTATTGAAGAGGATTTTTTTTCCTGTCTGGACATTAACTTTTCCCCGCTTAATTTGTTCTTTGCCTTTCAAGACCCTCCCATAGGTTCCTATCTGTGCTATTTAGACATACCCAACTGAAGTCTTGAATCAGCAGTCTAGATAAATAATATCAGCAATTTTTCTTAATAATATTTAAAGACCTTTCCATTGTCTAGCAGAACTATCAAACATTTGTAAATCCTGAAACAGAGGATAACATTATTGATTTACCAGCTTTTATGGACAAATACTTTACTGTAAAAGTCTCTTCTGACAACACTCTTTGATGAATGGCTCTGTGATTCAGCAAACCTGCTTTCAAAATCACAGCATCAAACATCCCACACTTGATTTGATGGCTACAAATCTATGAATAATATATGGCAAACAGACCTAAAATGATACCTCATTTTTATTCAAGAAAATAGTCAGAATATGCTGGACCTCCAGAGGACAATAAACATATGCACCTCATCCTTTCCCTGAAATGTTACCAGCAGCCATCACTCATTCAAATATATTGTATTCTCCTTTTTCACAGCACAAATATTCCAGATTAAGTTTTAAAAGTACCAGTTCTGCAGTTGAGTTGCACCTTTTTTTAAGTGTTTTTCAAAATATTCTGCATTACAGAAGAGTTTAAATCAAATAAAGTACAATGGTGGAGGGGGAATAAGATAGATACATATACAATTATGATATAAAACATTTAATGCTAATACATAAGGGTCAATTTTTCAAAACTTGCATTTTTGAATATTTATACTCTAGATTGTGCAAATCTTGAAAACGTAATAAATAAAAACCATAATAAAAACAACTCGGTCATAGTGAAATCCCATTCTACCTGTCACGGTAGACATGCTAATGCTAAGCACCCTGTTAAGCACCCTGTTCTCGGCTCTTGCTTCTGCCTTTAACAGCCGCCTTTCACCTCGGGAGGAGCCCTCTGCTAATCGGCTGCCGCCAGGTCTTATTAAGAGAGGTGCCAAACGAAGGGGTCTGGATGAGTAAAGGGGCACGACGGTAAAGCAAAGTCTTTTTGGCAGAAGATCACAGTACAAGGCATAGGCGGAAAGCGTAGTCAGATCAGGCCGGATCGGGGCAGGCAGAGTGCAAACGGAGTCAAACAGGGTCAAACCAGGAGATCAGTCAGGACTGTTATGGATAGAAGAGTTGGTCAGGAGGTCAGGATTTCGGAAGTCAGAATCGTCACAAAACAGGCAAGGGTCATAACAGGTATCAGGCAGGCGTCCCTGCAGACCTCCTTCCAATAGACCACAAGGGTACATTATTACACTACCCTTCAAATTACATCTCCTATCAACTTCTACATGAACTTGCCAGCTTTTCGATGCTAAATTTTTGTATCCAATTTTTTTTATTTTTAATAAATATTGAAAACATGATTTTGGGAAACTTCAATTCAAATTTACAATTTTTGCTGCAAAAAAGTCAAATCAAAATACAAACTCAAATTTAGAGGCCCATTGATCAAAATTTGTATGGTTTTAGTGGTTTCTTAAACTGCAAAAATAAAAAGTGCATACAAAAAAAACACGAAACAAATACGAACAAGAATATGAAAACCTCATTTACGTAAGATTTTTTGTGCAATTACAAGCATCGAAAATTCTGTAAACCACTAAAACCACAAAGCAAAGAAAGATTTTATAATTACTAAGGAAGCTTCCATTGACTTTTACATGACCTTGCTAATTTTTAGATAGCAATGTTTTGTATTAGTGTTTTTTATGGTTTTAACATCTAATAAATTAAAAAAAATGTGTGGTTTACAGTAATTAATAAAATATGTTTTTTTATCACTACAAAATATGATTCAGGGAAATTTCAAAATTATGAACATTAATAAATTACCCATTAAAACTCATAAATCTGTGCCATTATTATTCAAATTTGAATTTGAATTAAGTTGAATATGAATTTGAGACAAAAGAAAGGTAAAAAAAATGTGAATTTGAATATTTTCAACTTTTCCATACAAAGAGTTAACCCGCAGTCCGGCGCTGACCCAAACATCCAAGGGAGTCCCTGTGAATTAGTTTATCAATGTGGCTTTATTCCAACACAGAGGGGCACATTTACTTAGGGTCGAATATCGAGGGTTAATTAACGATTTTCCTTCGATCAAAAAAAGCTAGTAAAGCCTATGGGGGCCTTGATGCTTAGTAGGTTTTAGGTGGCGAAGTAGGTGGTCGAAGTTTTTTTTAAAGAGACAGTACTTCGACTATCGAATGGTCGAACAGTTGATCAATTTTTAGTTCGAATCGTTCGAACTATTCTTCGTAGTCGAAGGTCGAAGTAGCTAATTCGATGGTCGAAATAGCCAAAAAAATACTTTGAAATTCAAAGTATTTTTTATTCTATTCCTTCACTCGAGCTAAGTAAATGTGCCCCATAGTGTGATATATATGGCAGTGGGTATGTGCAAAAACTAACACATTTCGTGCCCTTGCGGCACTTCCTCAGAGTTATTCTCCATACTCCATATCAAAAAATCTTGATAAGTCTAAAATTGGAGATGTGTTGTCAACATTCAAGCATTCAAAAATTATTAGAGCAATAGATTTATTTATATTTATTTATTTCATGCAGGCCATATTTCTTTCTTAAACAAATTAATGCAATCAAATATTTCTATTAATATGCTAGTGATGAAGAAAACAATTGCAGTTAAAAAAATATAGATTTTAAAGCAATAATGATTTTTTCCCCAAAAGAACTAAAATCAGAATATGACTAAATCCTCCTCTAGATATACAGCAGGGATCCCCAAATTTTTTCACCTGTGAGCACCATTCAAATGTAAGAAGGGTTGGGGAGCAACATAAGCATGAAAATAGTTCCTGAGGATGCCAACGAAGGACTGTGATTGGCCATATGGTAGCCCCTATGTGTACTGGCAGCCTACAGGAGACTCTGTTCGGCAGTACACCTGGTTTGTATGCAACCAAAAAGTTTCATCCAAACCTGTAATTCAAAATAAGCACCTGCTTTGAGTCACCGGGAGCAATATCCAAGGGGTTGGGGAGCAACATGTTGCTCACGAGCTACTGGTTGGGGATCACTGATATACAGTATGGTGCAAATAATTTGGAAAATTGCCTTGCTTCTCAGCCTGGTGTTGCAGAAAGGTATTTAACACCTATTGAGAAGAAAGATACTTCTATGCTACCTGTGGCAAGCATGGGATTAATATAGTATGGGTGGGATATATACACACTACCCTGATAGGAAGAGGATTCATGCCAGAGAGAGGCAGAAGGAGAGTCTTATTGTCCTGCTTCAGATTTAGAAGGTATGACTTTGCTTTGAAGGCCTTGCCTCTGCTAGAAACAAAATCCTTGTCTTTTCAATGCTTGAACTTTACAGAAAATAGACCGAAATACATTAGCAGAGTTGCATGGTTTTTGTTTATCACGACTAAGCATTTTCCCCCTGCATTAATGCTTCCCAGTAAATGGATTTCATCTATTTGTAGTGCTTATAATAAGAAAAGAAAATCTATAATAAGATAAATCAGTTCAAAGATAAAAGTACTTATACTGCAAAGACACTATTGGAGTTATATTACTCTTTATCTAATAATGCAAGAGTGAAGGTCAAAAAAGACAAATAGTAGTGTCACCCTATGTATTCTGGAAATGGATGTGAATTGGAAATGCTCAATGGTGCATTTGCAGATTTTTTGTTATTTACTCAGTATGTGGCGTGCAAAATCACTTCATTTATGCAGCTTTCAGCTTTTTTGTTCATAAGTTTTATGGGATTTAACTATTGTCAGACAGCAAAAAAAACCGGGCTGAATCAATGGCACCTCCCTTTTCTCAATACTAGTGATGGGCGAATTTATTCGCCAGGCGCGACTTTGCGGCGAATTTGCGCGTTTCGCCGCCAGCGAATAAATTTGCGAATCGCCCGTGAAAATTCGCGGCAAAAATTCGCCGGCGTCAAAAAATATTTTTCCGAAAAAACGGGCGCCGTTTCGTGAATTTTTCGCCGTTTCGCGAAATTCGCTAATTTTTCGGCGAAGCGAAACGGCGCAAATTCGCCCATCACTACTCAATACACTGAAAACAGATTTGTTCGCTAGTTGAAACACATAAATGTGGTTTATAATGTTATCAGGGGCAGTTTTTTTACAACTTGAAGCAATGTTCTCACGGCACTGGACGAGGCAAGGCCGTGACAGAATAGAAGGCCAACAGGAGCAAACCTATTTTATATTAGTCATTGATCTAAGCAACATAATATTGTATATCGGTTATTATATATATATATATATATATATATATATATATAAAGGGCAGTTATTCATCCAGTATGAATACTAAATATAAATACCTTGTTTTAGGTCAACTTAATTTGTATTTATAAATACAAGCTTCTTGATGTAATTAGTTTAAAACCATGTTGTTTCAGTGAAACTTTCCACCATTCCCTTTCACACTTATTATTTCATCATTTATTATTACTACAGTAGCTAACTGTATTGCTGGCCTATATCTGTTCCATGCAAAATTAATAGGGTTACCTATAATGCTGACCCAAACTATTCCTGCTCTCCCCTGCTACAAAAACAGTCCTCACAGGTTCTCTAATTGGCTAGTATGTATTTCATGGACATTAAAAACAAAGATTAATCAACTACAGGTCAGTAAGAGTCTCCTGGTACATTATTCATTTCTGTTCAGCCAGTTAAGCCGTTGTACAGTAAACCTTTATGTTGGCCAACGTTTGATAAATGTTTTGGATGTTTTGAAGGTTTGCCTAAGCTTTTTGTGTTGTATTATCACATTGTTGAAGAACTGAAGATCTTCAAGTTAACGAAAAAGAGGAAGCTGACTTGGAAGAGAAGAAAGAGAAAACGGCTTCTCTGGAATTATTGCCCCCTTTGGAGGAACGCATGACATGCTTCAGAAGTATGCTTCTCGAGAGAGGGGTACAGTAGCCGATTCTTTATGTTTTACATTTATGCAGCTCTTTGCTGTGTATAATAGTCACTCCTGACACTGGTAATTGGTAGGCTTTCATTAGAATGCACCGCAGGTCTTCAGGAAGAAATTACAAACAAAAAATACCGCCATATAAAGAAAAATTATGGACACACTGACAACAGCAGGAAGATGGTAGAACAGTGCAATATGTCTGCAGTGTTCTTATAAACATTTCCATTGTTTTTGTTTTCCTACTTTTATTAGAATAATTGTCACTTTTGAAATGATTATAATTTACTTTTTGCCAAAAATGTCACATTTGGCCATGCATCAGGAGGTAGTGCATGCTAATGAAAGCCTACCTATATAAATTCAAATATGTTTCAATGAAATGTTTCATTTCCTCATAACATAACAATGCTTCCATCACTAAATACCATCCATATTAATGTTGTAATATTAATGTAAATTATTCATGGGATAGTGTATATTTTCTTTTCAATGTACAAGTAGAACAAGAAGGTTCAGGGGGTCAGTAGAGCCTTGTCCTCATACTAAGAAATTGAGCAAAGTATTCAGTATTGGAATGATATGTACAATACAATCATCAGATGGAGTTTTTGATACAGCTAAAGGTAAATTATTTTGCAAAGCTTGACACCTCCCCAAAATGTTTTAACTGATCCTTCAATTATTGCTCAAAGGGGAACAGTATACCGAAATTGTGACTACTTAAATAATTATGGCTTCGTTTATTACCTTTATGATGGCATGTTTACTGGTCCCTAGGTTTCAGCATTCTCCACATGGGAAAAAGAGTTGCACAAAATCGTATTTGACCCTCGTTACCTTTTACTGAACTCAGAAGAACGAAAGCAGGTAATTCATACTGTGTGGGCTCCAAGAATGTCCTATGGGGATAGACAGCAGGATAACTTTCAGTTTCTGAAAAAAAAGAAGGGGGTAATTTAAAGCAAATGTTTTGAGTCCAGTATAGCTGTTTTTTTCTTAAATACACTTTGGGGTAAGAGGTTTATCAGTTCATCCCATGACCAATGGAATTTAGGGTAATAAATTAAAAGGGGGTTGGTATATCTAAGCCTTTATTTCATAATTTGGCTGGTGCCATTGACATAAAAATGAAAGAAACATGGAGCATTAGGAATAGCGTTGAATTAAATTATTACCTTTAATAGTCCATCTTTTTTTGGAGCATATTGCAGCGATTGAAAGGAAAAATGGTATTTCAGCAATAGCGAAACGCGTAATGGAGAAAAACAGAGAATACAAATGTGTTACTTTTCAGATCATTGACCAACCACAGTTTCATAAATGGAAAGGTGATTTTGATAAAAAAAAAACTACTAAGCAAAGAGGCTGGATTTACCAGTTGAAAACCATGGAATCTTTAGAAGGTATGAATAGAGAATGGGAACTATCTTTAATGCTTACAGCATGGAGCCACTGTCACTGTAGTGGAAGTATGTGGAAGTATGGTGGAAGCCAAGGGGTGTACCTATAGACAATTGGAGACAATGATATATAAATGAAGTTTTCATGGCACACAGTAGACAGAAACAGGATCAGGCAAAAAGCAATAATCAGGGTCAGACCAAGGTCATTATCAGAAAATCCAGGAGGGTCAGGAGAAAAAGGGAAATACAGGCTAGGAACCAGGATAGCAGGAACAGGGAACTCTGGAACAAGGTACTCACTCAGGAACAAGATACACACTCAGGAACAAGGTATTTAAGAACATGGAACTCTGGAACAAGGAAATCTAGAACACGGAACTCTGGAATAAGGTCGGCAGGTCATTCAGGGGGTACAGGAACACACACAATGACCCAGCACTGAGCAAGGTTCAGTGCTGGGTTTACAATGAGATGGTAATGAGGAATGGTAAATACTTAAGGGAAACGAGGTGGGTAGAGAACAGGGAGGAGACAACCATAGACAGGGAAAACACCCAAACCTATAGCATAGGGAACAGAACCAGCTCTAACAGCCTCCAGTGGCTCATGGAGTAGGTGGAGCACAGCTCTTAGAGTTCCTGGGCTGATCTTGACACTATCATGTTATTACTAGAATCACTTATTTTTGACCGATAATTAACTTATACCTACATTAATCTAAGATTTAGTGATTCATTTTAAGAGGATAATACATTTATGCGATTATCGAATAATTATTTATTGAATATGTTATTATATAACTTTATTAACTATAATATTTATGATTCTGATTGTAATTACAAATCTATGGTAGTGCTGAATCTAAATTGAGGTGGTATTCAATGGTAAATGGTTTTTATGGGCAGGACTGATGGGAATTTCACTGTAGGTGGGTGATTGGGACCATGTGATCGCTTCTGAAGTGGCAAGATGCCACGAAATGCATAAAACATTGATCCAAATTTTCATATGCTGATATGATGGAATTATTTAAAGATGGACTATTGAAGGTGATATTTTAATTCAATGATATTTCTGATGCTCTGTGTTTATTAAATTTTTATGCGGATGATTCTCTGTGGGGGACAGACCACACGTAGCAAAGAAGTAAGCTTTTACGAAGAGGTATGATGCTCCCCTTTTTCAGATTTCATTGGTGCTATTGAGCCTCACGTCATATGGAATGTGATAAAGAAGCTATTGTAACTAAATTGAGGACAACATAATTTTAGGGACATTGACCAGTAATGTTGGAATTAATAATGTTAAACTGATACCCCATACTTCTGTAAAGCCTGTCATATGCTAAAATCTAGTTTGAACTATTAATCTAAACATGCCTTTTTTCACTTTGCTGAAACTTTTTTAAAAAAAATGTATGGAAATATGTCAATTTTCACTAAAATGCATTGGAGTCAGTGGGAAAAATTACATTACAGTTAAGGTGTTTTCATATCTGATAAAGCATATACATTAGCTTACCTTGTTAGAGAAGCTTCTTTTCACTATGCTTCAACAGTTCTTCATGGGATAAAAAGGCCCCTGTTGCAAATTACTTCCAAACACAGAGCTTAGCTTCTTGGGTAGTCAGGGGAGGCTGGGGAGGGGTCCAATCCCACTTGTTGATATAGATGGCAAGGAACAGAAATAATGATGTTGGCATTTTCATGAACAAAAAGACTGCATTTTTTACCAGCCAAACAAAATGCATTTACAGATTTACAAAAATTTTCCACTGCTGGTTCAATTTGAAATTTAGTTGCAAAACAATGCCAAAAAAAGTTTGCTCATCCCTATTAACTAGCATTGTTACTCCCTACTTGCTATCGTGTCCAAGATCTATATTAAAAGTGTAATACATTGTTATTGGTGTTGCAAGTGGGACTTTCATGCACTTAGTTAAGGACAGTTTGTATTTTAAGATCATATCTAAGAATTTATAATGCTCCATCTGAACAGATAAAATACTCTGATGCTATAAAGGGAAATATGTTTTAGTTTGAGAAGCTGAAAACAATTCAGCAGGCAATCATAGGTATTAAGGCCCATTTTGATTGACAATACCCTTGTCTGTAATTCATTAAAACACTGAAACCTCATTAGGCATAATTTGAGTATTTAGGCTCAGTAATTCTCCTTTATGCTCTGATGAGGTGATTCTATGATTAAACACCTGGAAGTCTTCCATTGGGTTCTATTGGACTGAAACATCTGCAGCAAAAAAATGTCCACTGCCAGTGGGCCCTCCATTATGATTAATTTTAATGCAATCCTGTATATTTATTTGTTTCTTTTTCCATGTTTGTAATACCAAATAATGCTACTGGGTATTCCATTTTTGACAATGGAAGGGGTCTAAAGTGAGCTTAATGATGGTAATCATTTTTTGTTCATGAGTACTCAAAGCTGTGATTGGCTTAAATTGGGGCAGCTAAATCTGTGATTACTCCCCAGCAACAGAGGGTATAGAAGCAACTTGACCAACATGAGACATTTGCATGCATATTTGACATTGACAACTCTTCATATCCAATTTGGTGTGCTCTTCTTGTTATGGTTTGTCATCTTTTCTCAACAATAACAAGTAGTTATGGCTGAATCTGACTTTGCTGAATATTCACAAAACGGCAAAAATTCTCCAAGTCAATGGACATTTTTTCATGTGACTCTTTTTGTAGTGAATCCTGGGGAAAAATTCACCCACCACTACTAACAAGCAGGAGATAATGGCGGTTATGCATATTTTATATGCATAAAAAAATACTTGAAACAGGCAATGTAAATTTAACTGTACATAGAATCTAGAACTGTGACAACACTGCACAAACCTCTTGTCTGTAGTCATGTCATAATTCATTTAATCTCTGTATTATTTCTGCTCTCCAAGGTATTTGAACAATTTGTAAAGACCCGAATTAAGGAAGAATACAAAGAAAAGAGGAGCAAATTAATGGTTGCCAAAGAAGAGTTTAAAAAGCTTCTAGAAGAATCAAAACTGACTCCAAGGTATAATCTAGATTGCAAGATGTAATCTAAATAATTTTATACTTGAATGGGCTAGGGTCCGAAGTAGTTCTAAATCAGCATTTGTCATACTTTATCAATACAAGCCCCCATTTCAAGGTAAATCTTTGGTCAGGGTCCCTCTAATTTCATAACAAAGTGATACGATCAAACAATGGTCTTTCAACTGTAGTTCCAAGAATTGTGTTTCAAGAGAGGCTTGGAGAACAAATAATCATTCTCCCCAATTCCCAACAACGACAATTCCCAACAACCGTCATTCAACTGTAGTTCCAAGAATTGTCTTTCAAGAGAGGTTTGGAGAACAAATAATCATTCTCCCCAATTCCCACCTGCAGGCTAAGCCCCCCCCCACTGCTGCTCTAGGCCTGCCTAAAGATGGTTTGGTAACTATTGTCCTAAATTATAGGACTCATTTTCAAACTGTTGTAAATTGTGAACAAGTATGACTATCGAGTCTGCAAAATCCTAGAGCTATAGCTACCTTGAAGGTGAGGGTAGCTCCAAGGTTCCCACAGCAGCTTGCGTCAATACATGCAGCATTCTTGTACCTAAATGATCACATAAACATCATTTTGAAACAAAGCCCAAGAAATGTTTTAATCACAACTACAAAACATTTTTTCACAATTGTGTTTAATTCATGTTAAACAACAAATGCAATTGTGGGTGTTTTGATACATCCTCTCCCCCTCGTAGCCACAGAAAATGCTGTACTATGGGTAAAAAAACATAGTTAAAGGGATACTGTCTTTTTTCAAAATGCATCAGTTAATAATAGTGCTGCTCCAGCAGAATTCTGCTCGCTCATAACAGAGTTATGAGCGAGCAGGGAGAGATTCAGGCAGGAAGTGATGTCACACCAAGCCAATATGTCAGTTGCTATCCTAAACAAACAGAGAACACTTCAAGAGCTGTTTACTCAAGTATGGTTAAAGCATTCTGTAGAATAAATATAGTGTTATAGCTTGCACTATTGTGGCTAATCTATTGGCAATAAACTGCCTCAGTAGCTTTCCTTCTCCCTTAACAACAGAGCTCTATTTTAAACAACTTTTAACTGTAGTTTGGCTGAAATTATTTTATGCAGCTCTATAAATATGACCCTAATACATCTAATATTACAGCTTATTTAAATCTCAGTTAGAAACCCTTTACTTCATCTGTCTAGATATGCCTTAAACAGTATTATAAAAAGATTGGATTTGATCAATTACAACTAAGGGGCATATTTTTCAAAGGTCGAATATTAGAGTTTTTTTAAGTCGAATGAACTTGAATGACCTCGAAATTAGAATAGTATCTTATTTATCAAAAAAATTAAATATCTTAAACTCGAATGAAAATTACCGACCTGAATTTGACTAAACTCGAATTGAGTTTTTTTCTCTGAAAAAGGAAGGAAGGCTATTAACATCCTCAAATGGCTCACTGGACCTCTGCTATTGACTTCTACATGAACTCAGCAGGTTTTAGGTGGAGAATAGTTGAATTCGAATTGTTCCCAGGGTTCAGGTATAATAAATCTTGAATTAGAGTTTGGATTATTCCCAACTTGAATTTGTGAGCTTTGACCAAAAATTAGAATTATTAAAAAATTATTTAAAAAAAAATTTAAAACAATTAAGAAAATATTTTTTCAATAATTTGAATTCTATTTCATTATTTCTTTATTACATTATTTCAAGTAAAACTGAACTAAGGACTGAAAAACTCTTTTTTTTTTTTAGGACTGCATTTAAAGAATTTGCAGAAAGATATGGAAGAGATCAACGTTTTCGTGCTGTTCAAAAGAAAAAAGATCAGGAACATTTTTTCAATCAGTTTATCAATGTGTTGAAAAAGAGGGACAAAGAAAACAGATTGAGGTTACGGAAAATGAGATAAAATATGTAAATGCGCAATAATGTACAACTCTCCTATACTGCAACTGCCGATAGAAAAGGACATTTGTTCTTCATATATTTGTGTCACTTAGCGGGAGAGAAAAAAAAAATAACCGGAGGAACTGGAGGGAATGTTTGTGTTAATAAATGGTTTCTCGGTAGAGAAAATGGAGTTTACCGAGGAATAATGTTTCATATTGAAGCTATTTATTTTATAACATTCAGAATATAATGTTTAAATTTTCCACCTTTCCACATGTCCGATTCATTGTTTCAATTAATCAAACACACGATGCACAATGTATAAATTCAAAATAGGATGATATCAAGAGTGTGTACCATTAAACCATCAGAATTTTTTTAACCCACGCATCCTTATGTACTCAAAATGTAGTGTTACCAGAAATCATTTCATTTTATGATGTTCACATGTTACAGTCTGAGTAATAATAATGGTTAAACCTTTAGTGAAAGTGTGAATATCTATATATGTAATTAGAACAAAAAGTAGGCACAAAATAAAATGCTTTTGTCTTTGACCCGATGGACTCACTCAGTATATGTAACTTCTTAATTAAAGTTACAGTAACACAGTTGTTTTAAAAACCCACGTCAAGTTCTTTTTGTTTTTCAGTTGTATGCTGATGGTATGCATGAGTTTTTCCCTCATCCGATTTGTATACACAAATATTTTAACTTTTTTAAATTAATAAATATTTTAAGCAAGCCTATCTGGAGATTTTATTTTGTTTCCTTCCTAACTTAACAAACACATATTTAAAGATGGCATTGACATGGGTCACTGTTGGTTGCGACAGCTGTCATTAGTTCTTTTTTTTGTTGTAAGAAAATGACAGCAGCATGAATTAGGGATTGGGGTAGCCAACTATCAATAGCATGACTGACAACAGGAAAAACATTGTTAGGATAGGGAGAATGCACTAATACATAATGTACTGTATATGTATCAAACAATTGAGATGTATTTTAAGGGATACTGTCATGGGAAATTTTTTTTTTTAAAAAATGAATCAGTTAATAGTGCCGATCCAGCAGAATTCTGCACTGAAATCCATTTCCCAAAAGAGCAAACAGATTTTTTTTATATTCAATTTTGAAATCTGACATGGGGCTAGACATATTGTCAATTTCCCAGCTGTCCCAAGTCATGTTCTCTGATAAACTTCATTCATTCTTTACTGCTGTACTGTAAGTTGGAGTGATATCACCCCTCCCTTTCCCCCCCCCCCAGCAGCCAAACAAAAGAACAATGGGAAGGTAACCAGATAACAGCTCCCTAACACAAGATAACAGCTGCCTGGTAGATCTAAGAACAACACTCAATAGTAAAAACCCATGTCCCACTGAGACACATTCAGTTACATTGAGAAGGAAAAACAGCAGCCTGCCAGAAAGCATTTCTCTCCTAAAGTGCAGGCACAAGTCACATGACCAGGGGCAGCTGGGAAATTGACAAAATGTCTAGCCCCATGTCAGATTTCAAAATTGAATATAAAAAAATCTGTTTGCTCTTTTGAGAAATGGATTTCAGTGCAGAATTCTGCTGGAGTAGCACTATTAACTGATGCGTTTTGAAAAAAACATGTTTTCCAATGACAGGATCCCTTTAAGGATTAGATTTATTGAACATTCACGGCACTATAGACATGGCAGTTTTTCTTTAAGGCTTTGCTGCTACTGTGCCAGAATTGTTATGAGAAGTATTGAACAGATGGAGAATGGAATTCAGCTTCTTTTCTTCTGTATTTACTTAGAATATCATATTTTATTATTGAACATTGAATAAAATACAGTGAGTGTCCAAGCATAGTTGCACAGACCAGGAAGGTCAGGACTTCTATATCAAGCAAGGACCAACAGTTGCAAGTATCCTTACATGGTATTTTCTATGGAATGTACCCACTAAAGGGATGCTATCTTTATATGTTGAATAAATGTCTCATGATAAAACGTATTACCAGGATGGACTGTGGTTGAGTGTAGATCCAGAATAAATGCATTTAGCAGGTGAACAAACAAAATGTATATTAGGAGCCTGACCAAGCCCTGTATATATTTGTAATTGACCAGCACGATTAAATATAAATATATATATATATATATATATATATATATATATATATATATATATATATATATATATATATATATATATATATATATATATATATATACCATTATTCAAATATTCAGGCAAAAACTAGCAGCTCACGTACACAGTTATGAGACCTGTTATCCAGAAATGCTTGATACCTGGGATTTCCAGATAATGGATCTTTCCATAATTTGGATCTTCATACCTTAAGCCTACTAAAAAATCATGCAAACATTAAATAAACCCAATAGGCTTGGTTTGCTTCCAATTAGAATTGATGATATCTTAGTTTGGATCAAGTACAAGCTACAGTAGGAAATCATTTTGATTACTTGGAGTCTATGGGAAATGGCCTTTCCATAATTTGGAGCTTTCTGTATATCTGGTCCAGATAATGGATCCAATTCCTGTATATAAACAATTTATTCATGGGAAGAGCTATATTATGCAATTGGGGTTACATGGGGATCCTAATACTTTTAAGGTGCCATTGACTTTTTTATTGAAGTCTGTGCTGAGATTTGTTTACAGGAGATATTTACTGTTTTACTCATTCTTTAGATTTATTAGGAAATACTCTGATGAGCATATTTATAAATAAAAACATGAACACAGCTGGAGAGAAATTCTAGCTAGTAGAAATCTATTGCAACCACAATTCTTCCCATGATCATGACTACCACCATGTTGCACATAGTTAGGAAAATCTCAAATTCTATGGTATTACATGTTAAGTTAGGTTTAAAAACACACACATCCATCAGGTTCAATCTTTTAAGTCTATATATAACCTGCCTAACTGCTATTATATCCAGAGGAAGGCAAAAAAAAAAAAAAACATTTGAAGCCTCTGCAATTTGCCTCAGAGGGGGAAATATTCCGTCCTGACTCTAAGATGGCAATTGGACTAGTCTGATGGGTTAATCACTATTAAGTTAAGTTGTGGCAACAACATGTGGGAAAAGTTGATGAACTGAAATTAGTGCAACATTGAAGGTAATTTCACTTGTTTGCTTGCTTGAATGATGAAGATTCTCTTCCTATTGATTCACTTCCCATTGACATAAATTCATCTTAAAAAATATTCCTACAATTTTGAATGATTCCTGGCAAAATTAATGATATCTCCCCCAAGTTTCTAATCCATAATAAATTATGGTTTTAACTACTGGCATAAGAAGTAGAATAGGACTATGAGTGAATTGAAACACAGGAATTAAAACATTCAGTAAGGTAGCAGCTTCAAACACAATTTCTCAGTAAAAACCTAACACACCTGTTTAATGTGTGCAAAGAACATTTCATATTGAGCATTCCATTTGCAACATCTTTATTAATTCTGTTCTCAGGATCCAGTGTTGGACTATGTAATCCTAGCATGAAATTACTTTGATAATCCATAATCACCAAGTGAGAAGATCTGAACAAAGGAGATATGTGTTCAATTCCTCTTGATTTATTTAAAATAGTTTTGCTGTTTGTGAACCATTACATACAGGTGATTATGAATAAGCAGACATTTGATGCCCTCTGCAAAAAGTAATCCTTGTAATACTCTGTGCACAGACATAATGAAATGCAGCAGGATTTATGGAAAATGTAACCATAAAATGAAAGGGCTTTGTACAGTAGTTAATGCAGATCCCTGTACCAAATGCCAGGGATTTACAATTTTTAGTTAAAGATGTCCTAAAGCAATTACTAATAGCAATTAGTATTGCTATTTGACTTTTAGGTACGTATATGCTATAGTAAATTGAGCCTACCCGAAGCTCCCAAGCACTATTAGCTTTACCATGAATTGCCTTGGATGAAACTCTCTCTTCCCATATGTGGACCCTCATTATGTGGAGACATTGGGTTGTACACTAAAAACTGATTTACTACACAAGGTCCACAAAGTAGGACAATACAGGAACATAGAACATTTTTGGATAGGCATATACTCACAACACACACATCGGTGAGTAGAAATCAATAAGAGCAAAGCAGCATATAGATATGCACTCCAAGCTTAATCCCACTCACACTCCACGGTGGAGTTAAGGCTGCCCAGACTAAATAACCCTAATCTGTCTATCACTTCTAGAGTGATCTATTAGAGAATAGCTTTCCACTTACTAAACTTGACCTATTTAGGTTCCAAGTAAGGAATGCTTCCAAAAGGACCTCGAGCACGTGTGTTGTTTATATATCCTTACATGGTGCCACCTAGTGGGCAACTAAAGAAATGTAGGGTCATACTTTGACCAAGGATACAAGGGCTGAATTCCTTACTGTGACTAAGGACCCCGTTAGCTCTCCAAACATAAATAAGCCCAACATAGCTGGCCAAACATTAAGGGACTATTCTCTTAAAGGGGAAGCTAAATTACCAGTCCCATAGGGATAAAGTCTTGTATGAATCCAGTGTGTTGCATAAACAAAAGCCACGCTTGAAAAAAAAAAAACTGTCTAATGACATTTTGCATACATACAAATTAAGAAGCACAACTGTGAAGGAGAGGTTATCATATAAGTTTAATGAGTATTTTGTTTCAGACTGTGACGGTTACTTAGCCCTATATGTTGTAGTCAGAGCACCAGGGTAAGATTAATATTGGTGAAAAATAACTATATTAGCTTGCATAAACCTGGAAAGAAAAACAGTAATGATGTGATGATATCACTAACTGGAAATACTCTACACATAGCAGAAAGTCTAGAAAATATTCAGGAATCATCAATATCACATACATTTTCACTTGATAAAAATTGTTTTGGTACAGTACAGTGGAGTTTAGTGTCCTGACTCCTGGTAACTTGATAATAGAGTTTAAAGGGATAGAATTACAGAATAATGGGAATTGTAGTTCAGCAATATTTGAGTCAAGCGACACTGCAATGGAAGGAATATATATATATATATACAAGTCCTTGGAGTGCAGTTTGTTTGATTTCTGTTATACTAATGTGTTGACTGGCACCCAGGCATTTGAGGACAGTTTAGAGTGCACCAGTTGTATGGGATTTATATATATATATATATATATATATATATATATATATATATATATATATATATATATATATATATATATGCCCCTTTAAAAGACAGGGAAAGGAGAATGCCGAATATACAGTATTAGAAACCTCATCAGCACATTTGAATGCTCAGTTTTTACCCAGACCAATGCTTGTCTAATGAAAATAGTAAAAACCCCAAAAAATCCAAAGTCTTTCAAGGGACATCTGGGAACAGTAAGAAAGATGGTGCAGCGGCTGCCTTTTTTCCCTTGGGCTGGTGCATTTTTTAAATTAAAAGTTGAACTGTCCAAGGGACAACAATTAGCAACGGAATTCACTTGTTGGCGTCTAATATGTTTGCAGCCCTAAATAATTGTCCTTTCTTTGTCCTTTAATGGGCAGGTGCTCCAACAGAGAGCCCATATTGCCACAATTCATTAATTCATAATTCACAATTCATCTGTGTCTAAACATGCTCCTGCATCCTTCCACTTTTGATGAATGGGGAACACTAAATCTACCTCCACTCTGGGTCTAGAGGTAGATCCCTGGTTCACACAGTGGGTTGCATCCATAGGCACACCAGACTTGTGCTCAGTGAAAAAAACATCTATTTTAATGCGAGTTGTGCAAGTGATGCAACTCTATTCGCATTTCATTTGCATCAAAATGGGAGTGCAATTGCATCTGTTTTGATATAATTTTTGCATAATTGTGATGGGCTCAAAGTGCAGTCACAATGATGCTGGAGTTGTGGGAAAATCCTTGCAATTGGTATCTACAACTGCTCTTTGCACACTGCAGTGGTGTTTGTAAATGACCCCCTTACGTCTGGTTTCTATTTAAAAAATGTCCGTCCATTACCGTATACATAAGCCGAGTTTTTCAGCATCCAAAATGTGCTGAAAAAGTCTACCTCGGCTTATACTCGAGTTAGCGGGCAGTAGCTGAGATTGCAGTCACTTTTAATCATTCCTATACCAACAGTTCGCTTGGGGAGAGACTGCAATATCACACAGTGCCATCTGTTGGTTATATGAAAGAATAACAGTGCGCCCTCTGTTGGTTGTATGAAAGATTAACAGTGACTGCGATATCACACAGCGCCCTCTGTTGGTGATATGAAAGATTAACAGTGATGGCAATATCACACAGCACCCTCTGTTTGTTATATGAAGGATTAACAGTGATGGCAATATCACACAGCGCCCTCTGTTGGTTATATGAAACATTAACAGTGACTGCAATATCACACAGCACCCTCTGCACATGGTAGTGGGACAGTCGGACAATGCACACAGTAATCCATTTGGCAATTCTCTGTCACCATCAACTTTGCAAAGAAGTCCGGTTGATCGCTGGGGGGGTCGATTTGGTGGAATGTGCGCTGCTGGGAGACAGGGCTGTAGCTGTGTCTAGGCTTATACTCGAGTCAATAAGTTTTCCCAGTTTTCGTAGGTAAAATTAGGTACCTCGGCTTATACTCGGGTCAGTTTATACCGGCAATGTAGCTACCAGTAAATTTGTAATACCCCTAACAAAAGCTCTTGGCCTGCCCCCAATCCTATCAAAACGTACCTTTTCTCCGCCTTCTGGCCATCGCGTGCCATAGCTCCACCCCCTTATACATCACAACTGCCCCTTTTACATCACGGCCCACCCCTTTTGTTCCCACCACCGCACAGTGAAAATGTTATAAAAAAGTGGCAACCCTAATGCCAGAACATAATGTGAATGCACTTTTATTTCCTCCATTACTGTATTCCTATTAACAAATCAGTGTTCATGATATGTGCCCTTGATTTATACAGATATTATCCAAGAAGCTCTGCAATCATCGAACACTGATTAAATGCTTATTTTACCAGCGCCTGCCATTAGATCTCATTGGATCCTGATTATAGAATTATATAATCATATTTAACAATCACATTCTTGCTGAAAAAAAGACGTAATTAATTTTTCATCATACTAATGCATAACTCCAGATGAAAAACATAAATTATTGAGGCTAGGTCTATGTTAACATGTATAGGGTATATACAGTAAGATACTGTAAGATATTGGTCAAATTCACTGTAGGCATAATATTCCATAATCAGTAGCACCAACATCACAAATTGCAGAAAAATGTGTTCATTGAGATGCCTAGATCCATTTATTGTAATAATATTACCTTTATATAGTAATACTGATGGAATGTGTATGTATGATATTTAATGCAAGGAAAGGGAATTAAGATAATGAAAGTTGAATTTTAAAGAGGAAAAATGTGAATTTAGGAAGGGCAAATTACAAGTAAAGAAAATGCAGGTACAGCTATGGGATCTATATCCAGAATGGCCCTTGGGGATTTCTGGATAAAGGATCTCTCTATAATTTAGATCCAACTTAAGTTTGCTAAAAACATTTAAACATGAAATAAACCCAATAGGATTGTTTTGCCGCCAATATAAATTCATACAGCTTATTAACACTCAAGTAAAAGGCACTGTTTTATTATAACAGAAAAAAGTAAATCATTAATATAAAATTGAATTATGTCATTATTTGCTTTAAATTGACTCTATGGAGATTACTTTCCTGTAATTCAGAGCTGTCTGGATAACGAGTTTTCGGGTATTATGGAAAATACATATTCAAAGAACCAACAACATAAAAAATAAAAAAAAACCACAGCTATGAGATCTGTTATCCAGAAACCCTATATCCAATTATGGGAAAGCCAGCTCCCATAGACTACATTATAATAAAATTATTCAAATTATTTTACATTTTTCTCTGTAATAATAAAACAGTATCTTGTACTTGATCCCAACTAAGATATAATGAATACTTATTGGAAGCAAAACCAGCCTATTCGGTGTATTTAATGTTTACATTATTTTCTAATAGACATGGTATGCAGATCAAAATTGCAGAAAGATTCCTTATCCATAAAACCCCAGGTCCTGAGCATTCTGGATAACAGGCCCCATACCTATATAAAAGGTTTAAAAGAACCATTAGTTTACAGTCACAAACCCTTCATCCAACTTAGACAACACAAGCCAGTGTTAACTTGTGGAGCCCTGCCTGAATATTTACCTACATATTTATAACTAATATCTCCAGTAAGCTAATGGCTGGACATATACCATTAGGAACGGAGAAACACCTTACCAGTCATGATCCCCATACCCATATGCACTCATCCATGCTACAGCAGGAGACAATTTAAAAGAAATGGGAACATTTCCCAAGAAATGGGATTGGCCAAAAAGAAGCATTCTGTAAGTCAAGTTTCTCTAGAACATTTGCTCAGACTTGCTGGTCTATTTTGTAAAAAGATAGAACAAGTCCAATGATATGCCTAATAAGAGATGAGTAGCACTATACACAAGTTGCAACGTACCTTTCGTAGAACGTACCTTTTGTAGAACTAGGTCACCCCTGATGATTCTGGTCTTCACCGGTGACCTTTTGGGGCCCTTGGAATCATACACAGTAACAATGCTTAGGCAGGATCTGAGTACACAGAAGCCAGCTTGGGCAAGGAGAGGAAAGGGAAGAAGCTATTTAAAGGGCTAGGAGCCAATGGGAGAAGAGTAGACAACAGACAGGAAAGGCGACCAATGCACAAATAGTATAAATAACTGGTTCCAAGTGTTGCCTTTTACGTGCCTTCTGCCTGCCTTTGCCATAAAAGGCAAATATATTGGTATACGTGAATTAGGGCCAGGCACTTGATAAAGGGATTTGCCTGAAACATGTTGTGAAATAAAACTTTTTGCAGTAAATCTGCAAGTGCCTGGCTCTACTTTACTTATACCAATGTACAAAAAGAACAGTTAATAAGCGTCCAAATTGGACACAGGTGCAAGTTCCTTTTTGGAACAATGCGTCAGACGTGCATGCGTCAGACACTCTTGCGTTGGACTCAAATGTGGTGGGCGCGTTCTCGCCAGGCACGGCCACACTGGATGTGAGCGCGCCGAAAGCACCTAACCCCGAACCCGCCATTCAACACATCCAGTGGTAAGCTCGACCAAGCGACCAGCAGGACAGGTTACATCCACAGGTTGACTACCAGTTGAGCGAGTTCAGGTTGAAATTTGGTCAACCATAGTGGCTTTGGGTCGGGTATGTGTCATACTGGGGAAGTACACTCCTTCTTTGCTCCCAAAGATTCCCTGCCTAGGAATCAGAGGTACGCATACAAGCATCTTACAGAGTGAGAAGATACGGCCACGGGTTGGGTGCAGGCCATACAATGGCAACATTTAGTGGGTAAGGGTTGGGTGTAAGTTAAGGTTTTGCTGTTAGGTTAGGTTCAGATGTGGGTTGGGTTTTTCCTGACACACACATCACTAACATGCAGGGTAATTTAGTTACCTCACTGGATGAGAATTGGAGCATTTGAGGTGAGGGGGAGAAGCCATATCCTTGAACTCAATTTTATTTTATATTTCGTTGAGTTATAATAACACTCAGAAACAGAAACAAGGAAACAAACTCAAAGATGAACAAACTGTGATCAGCATTGTGACTGTGTACCTATCACTGTAATAAATGATAACTTGGTGCAGGTACAGGCAGTACAAAGCCGATTTTAGTCATCTCTTGTCAAGGTCTTTGTAGTGATAAAACAGACAGGCACTGTTCTCTATTGCATCTGCTGAACACATTAACTGGATTAATGTCTGTTGTTCAGATGTCAGACTGTATCAGTAGATAAACTGCCAGTGGCATCGTTTAGGTAAACAAAAGCAGCCCCTTAGCAAGGGTGGGGGTATATAAATACAGCATACATTTATGTATGAGAAAGAGAAAAACAATGATAGTATTATATAGTTGGCTTCCTGCTTTCCTTTGTTTCACTGGGTCAACTCATCTACCTCCCTTCTTACATAATGATCGCTGTCATCCTTATTGTTCATGTTCTCCATTATATTCAACAACATTGCTTGCCCTGCAGGTCCCAGTTGGTTGCTCTAAGGTGCCTTTACTGGTCTTCATCACTGCAAATGAGGTCAGTACTGAAACTACTATTATAGACCTTGACTGCACCATCCAATATTTCATTTGAAATATCCCAGTGCTTGACAATTTCAAACTGATTTTGCACAACCTTCCGATTCCCTCTCTTATATAAATTGCCTACAAAGTATTGTTTTAAGGGATGTATGTGTGTAGTGCCAAGAAGAAAAAAATAGAAAATACTGTATATAATAAGAGGATGGGAACCAGAGAGAAGAAAATTTGGGGAAAAAAAATCTTTTTTATTTTTGTGATATTTTTGTTTAACATTAGACATTCAGGTTTTATCTTACAGTTAAAATAAGTCAGTGCAATATGTGTGGTGCTAATCTAACCATTGACGCACAGTTAGCACCTTATTAAAATTGAATAAAGAATAGGTGGTGCAAAATATTGGGAAATGCTGCAAGACAACCTGCCTTAAATCTGAAGCGTCAGTGACAATTATTTTTTCAGTGGGACAATAATTTCAAACAAAATGGCAAAGTAATATCAAGAAAAAGAGGTACATATACTGACTATATAATTATATATATAAAAGAACTCAAATCAGTGAATTTGGGGGTGAAGAACCCAAAAACTTGAATCGCTCGAATTAGTTTTCAAGCAAATCCACTGAACTGCAACATGACCTTGACAGGTTTTAGCTGGAGTATTCAAATTTTTTTTCAAACCCCAAAATTCAAGTTTTGACTTGAAAACTCAAATTTTTTTGGGTAAAAATCACCCCCTACAAACTCCAGGGAAGATGGAAGTTGCTGTAGCAGGTAAGGCTGTGCTTATACTGGCTCAGAAATATACAGGTATGAGACCTGTTATCCAGAATGCTCGGGGGTGTTTTCCCGATAATGTCATCATATCTTAAGTCGCTAGAAAATCATTCAGCTTCAAATAAGGATTCATTATTTCTTAGTTGGGATCATGCACAAGATACTGTCTGATTATTACAGAGAAAAAGAAAATAATTTTTAAGAATTTGGATTATTTTAATAAAATCGAGTCTATGAGAGGGGTCCTTTCCTTAATTTGGAACTTTCTGGATAATGGGTTTTCAGATAACCCCCCCAAAAGGTATAACTTTCTGGATAATAGGCCTAACATTCTGGATAACAGGTCCCATGCCTGCAATACAACAGAATTGGTCAAATACTTCCTCTCCATTCTCTCACCAATTTCTTAGCCCAAGATATTATAAGCCTTTCTGTGTCGTCTTCTTTCATAGATAAGAACTTGGGGTATGTAAATTTGCCCCACGCCATGCTATGGGTTGAAGCTTGCCGCATAAAGCCTAGATAAGCCTTTTATTGTCAACAAAGCGGCAAGATCAAGACCAGAACAAGTTTTGAGCCTTAGGCACAAAATCTGTCTGGGGACTTTTTTGTTGTAATTTTTTTCTTTTAAAGATGTGTGTGTGTGTATTATACAGATAAATAATGTAAAGGATAAATCATCCCTGCTGCGTGTAATAAGAACATTACAAGTCATTGAGTCACGTACAAAAGTTTTGTGGAAAACACATTTCTCTTTTCCTTTATATTATATTTTTTTCGCTGTGGATTTATTATTGGTTTTAAATTATTTTTTCTAATTTACAAAGACTACATTGCACTGTAATACACGGAGTATATCACCGACCAGAGACAGCCTTTATTACCAGCAATATGATAAAGCCTCTGATTTTCCAATTCATCTTTTGGAAACCAAATGCAGACTATCCACAAAGAAGTAGGATTGGCTATACAATAATAATAGATCTCCATGTGCTGCTGGTTACATTTCCAGGGCTAATTTGTGGGTATCCAAGAAATGATTTCAAAAATACTGTCTTAGGACGAGTGAGACCCTTTGAGGAAAAAGGTCAGGGCAATGCACAAAAAAAATGTAGCAAACAAATATAACTAATTTTTAATTATTCTAAACATTCCAATGTATCATTAGGTCTGTTTCAACTTAAGATCACAAGAAATTTGAAGAAATTAAAAAAAAAAAAGTTGGTGCAAGTAACAAACCCCCCCAAAGCTAGTGTACCTTGGTCTAGTCCTCTTCTTTTGTCAAGTATGCCACCTACTATTTTTGTCATTTTTCTTCTGTTTTGTTGTCATTCATCTCCTGTTTTTATTTTGCCCACTTCTATTTTTCCATGTAAAACAATTTATATCTTTCATTGTCTTTCTTTTCTTATTTTTGTTGCTTCTTTTTGTAGTTGGGCAATATAT
Organism: Xenopus laevis; assembly: GCF_017654675.1. Taxonomy (NCBI): domain Eukaryota; kingdom Metazoa; phylum Chordata; class Amphibia; order Anura; family Pipidae; genus Xenopus; species Xenopus laevis. The sequence continues at coordinate 16,575,833 of NC_054383.1, forward strand.
ATATAAGTCTTAAGGAGTGTGATTTTGTGGGGGTTTTAAATGGTCAAATGATGCATGGTCATCGGGACATGGGAGTTAGCGATGGGCGAATTTGCGCCGTTTTGCTTCGCCGAAAAATTTGCGAAATTCGCAAAACGGCGAAAAATTAGCGAAACGGCGCCGGCGTCTCGTTTTTGACGCCGGCGCCCATTTTTTCGACGCCAGAGCCCGTTTTTGGCGCTGGCGCCCGTTTTTTAGAAAAAAAATTTTTGACGCTGGCAAATTTTTGCCGCGAATTTTCGCGGGCGTTTCACAAATTTATTCGCTGGCGGCGAAACGCGCAAATTCGCCGCGAATTCGCGCCTGCCGTATAAATTTGCCCATCACTAATGGGAGTCAATGAGAGATGGCTTAATGGGTCAAATATATTAGTTGACAGCAGTTCTTCTACAACCTCAATTTTCAGGCTGTGGTACAGCCCAGAGTTTGTCTACTAGAACTTTGTGTTAACCCCTTATCAATAAATTGCCTACTAAACCATTTTAAGCTCATTTTTGGAGTGATGGTGGTGCAATGGATAACACTGTTGCATTGCAGCCCTTGGTTCTACTCTGCAAGTAGTTTGCATGTTCTTCTTTGTCTGTGCAGGAGGTTTTTTTTGCAGCAGTTTTGCAAATTTATTCGCGGTGGTGAAACAAATTTGCGCCTGCTGAATTTATTCGCCCATCACTAGTCATCAGTCACATATGCATTAGAAACATCTCCTGCTCATAGCAACAGTTAGTCTGGAATTATAGGAGGCACTGCATTGTGGTAAAAAAACATGCTAATTGTGCCCAAAATTGCAATTTGCCCATTGCATTTGCTGCTAAGGAAATGACCCCTAAGGTGTTGGTTTTAAACAGGTGAACTGTGAATTGGTTGTTTAGATTATATGGCATAGTAGTAGTAGTAATCTACTGCCTGGTCCAGAGGTGGTGGTAGCTCCAGGAGTCAATAGGTGCAACTGCTTCAGATCAGGAGGTAGTGGTAGTGAACATAATGACACCAGAAATGACCAAAAATGACTTTCACCTGGAAACTTTCAGCACAATTGCCTCCATTTTAAGCCCATTTTTATATTGTATAAAAGCTGTTCTATGGTTTCATATAATTATTGCCCCAGACATGTAGACACTATACATAAGAGGAAATGAAAGCTCACGTTGACTGACCGAATATACCTGGGGCAACCTGAAGTAATACAGGTAGAGCATGGGACCTGCTATTCAGAATGCTCAGATCCTAAGGTTTTCTAAATAAAGGTTATTTCCATAATTTGGATATCCACACCTTAAGTCTACTTAAAAAATATGTAAACATTAATAAAACCCAGTAAGAACCTTTTGCCTCCAATAAGGATGACTTGCATCATAGGGGCAAATTTACTAAAGGGCGAAGTGACTAACGCGGACGAAAAATCGCCAGTGTAGCATCTTTTGGTACTTCACCGATTTACTAATGAACTTACTAACAAATTCACTAAGATGTGGATTTTAATGAACGTTGCCTCTTGCGCCAGACTTGCATTCACCACCTCAGACCAGGCGAAGTGCAATAGAGTAGATAGCATTTTCTAGTCCCAAAAAACGCTAGCGTATTTTCCTTTTTCAGGATGATAGGCTGAAAAATAGTGTAAAATGTTTTTGGGGTAATCGGATTCCCCCTACATTTCCTTACATGTGGCACATAAACTATACACTGGGCTCATGTGTAGGGCCCTATGAAAATTAGCCAGCGCTAGCACAACTTTGCTTTGCTTGGCTCAGTAACGCTAGCGCAACTTTGCCAGCGTTCGTCGCCCTGGATGCAACTTCCGATTTTAGTGAATTAGCGTTGTCCTGGAGAATCTACGCCTGCGCTGTGAGCGAAGCCGCCACTGGCGAATTTTCAGAGGTTAGTAAATTTGCCCTATAGTTAGTATCAAGCACAAGATACAGTTTTAATAATTCAGAGAAAAAATGCACAATATCTGATTTTAATGAAGTCTATGGGAGATGGCCTTCCTGTAATTTGAAGCTTTCTGGATAATGGGTTCCAGATATTCATATTTCTTGATACAGATGTACCCACAGATAGATGTTAACTAGCATTGGGGATATACCTTTTAGAGATGGAAATCAATAAACTCTCACTTGTAATCTCTACTTGTTGTTAGTTCTAAAGTTTTAATCAATAAAATCAAATAACCTGAACTTCAGAATCTCTTGCAAGCTATATATCTGCTTAGAATGGAAGATAGATTTGGAGAGCACTGCCTATCGATGCAGCATCAATTCCCAACTTAATCCTTCTCCACATCTCAATCTGTAGGTCCCAGCTCTGCTCCATCTGTAGCATAAAGCACAGAATTTATTGATGGAGGATACATGTAATCATCCGACCGTTTGCAGAATTCCCTGCATGTTTTTACAGAGAAATAAAAGCAGCGTAGTTCTTAGAATAATAATTTCTCTGGAAATAACAATTTCATGTCCGTACATTTCCCTTACTCAATTTTCTGTTCCAGGGTATTGTTCTGGCTGGAAATTGAAATAAGCCATATGTTTGCGCACAAGGATTTATGTTCCGTGACAACTAAACAACAACTTGTATTTGGAGAACTTTAAGAGCATTGTTATGGGGAATGTGCAGGTTTTTTAGGCCACTGGAAATATTATGTGATTTTAGATCACATAATATTTTAGATAATTTCGATAATAGATCATTTTAGATAATTAAAAGCTGCTATTTTCTATTATCTTTTTCTATTTATATTTTGAATGCAGGTCAGACTTGGGACTAATAACATGAACATTCACTTGTGCATCATCTCTGTGATAGAAATATCCCATGGGTACCTCTGGCACATTGTACAGGTATGTGATCAATTATCCGGAAACCCATTATTCAGAAAGCTCCAAATCATGGGAAAGCCACCTCCCATAGACTCCATTTTAATCAAATAATTTACATACTGTATTTAAAAATTAATTTTTTCTCTGTAATAGCAAAACAGTAACTTGTATTTTTATCCCAACTAAGATATAATCATCTTTATTGGAGGCAACATAATCCTATTGGGTTTATGCGGAGGGCGGCCTATTTATCAACATTTTGGTGTTTTTAGAGGTTTTTGAAACCACAACTAAACTCTCTTTCTCTAAAACCACGAATGTCATAAAATTGATTGAAAATCCAAACAGAAAAAGCATGAACGAGAAAAGTTGCAGAAAAGTAACAAAAACTGCAATTTTTCGAGTTGTTGCACAATCACTATGACTTTTTCAGATTGTAGCACAAAAGTCAAAAACAACCGAAAACCTCTAAAACCACAAATCAAAGAAAGATCTTCCAGTTGTAAAAGGGACATCTGCCATTGACTTCTACGTGTTTTGGACAGGTTTTAGCTGGAGTTTTTTTGTATTTGGAATTGTGTCAGTATTGTTTTTATAATAAATCCAGAAAAAATTGCATTCCCCCTCCCGTGATTTTTTTTTGATTGTTGGCATCATAAGGCACGATCTGAAAAAAAGCCGCTTAATGTTTAAATGATTTTTAGTAGACTTAAGTTCTGGAGACAAAGATTATGGAAATCTCTGAAACCCCCAGGTCCCGAGCTTTTTGGACAATACCTGTATTTCACTGATGCTCATTCCAGATATGCTGAAAGCTTAAAGGGGACCTGTCACCCTAGGAAATAATTCCAAATCCTATTTTATGGTGTTAATCAAGCAAATAAACTTCACTTACACTACATAAATGATTTCAATACAGTTTTATTCAGTCTTGGAATTCACAGTCACAACAAACAGGCCGGCGCCATTTTGTGGACACTGTTATTAAGACAAGCTTTGTATCATCTCAAAATCTTCTTTATGCACCAGAATGGGGACGTGATGCCTATGTCCATGCACTGATTACACAGTTAGATGTGGAGGAGGGAGGGATAATGAGAAAAGTGTAGTGACCTCTAGGAAGTGCTGGATGGAAAGTGAAAGTAATTGCCAGTCCCACCTCTATATGATTGACAGCTGAGATTTTTAAATATTTATAACAGCTATGGATGGTTTAATAAAAAAAGGAATTTGGGTTTTGTGTTTAATATTAAAAGGACTTTTTTCATACTGCTTTTTATGTTTGAGTGAAAGGTCCCCTTTCAAATGCTGCAATGCAAAAAAACAATATAATTTGCAAAACGTTTATATAATAAAAGTTGGCAAAAAATTTGCCAATGGGCCCCCATGTGCCTAATTCATTCTGCACAACTGATCTGCAGAAATTGAAGCCGGCTGCCATGGGAACCCTGGAGGTACGGCCTGGCTCAAAGATGACAGTAGCTCCAGGGTTCCAATGTGTAGTGGTCACCAATCCTGGCAGACAAAAAACGATTGATCTCTGATTCTACAGTGTTATTAGTATTGTTAATTTGTAATAATGTCTATTCAGTCTTTCGCCTATTGATATTCCAGACTTCCATTCAAATCACTGCTTGGTTGCTTGGGTAAATAAGACCCTGGCAACCAGATACAGTAACTGCTGAAATACTGGAGAGCTGCTGAACAGAACAATACATTACTTTAGTTTGATGGGAGAAGAAATGATTAACGAATAGTTTAATGAAAGAGAACAATCTTTTCAAAATAACAACTGACTTTTCAAAGTCAAGTCTGAGGGTACTGATGTTAAAGGAGAACTAAAGCTTAACTAACGAAGTATGCTACAGATGTTGTACATTATGTTTTGGGCTTCTGTACCAGCCTAAGGCAACCACAACCCTTTAGCAGTAAAGATCTGTGTCTCCAAAGATGCCCCAGTAGCTCCCCATCTTCTTTTCTGCTGATTCACTGCACATGCTCTGTGCTGCTGTCACTTACTGAGCTTAGGGACCCACTCACAATATACAGTACACATAGAATAGAAATGTCACAATATAAGGCTGATTATTAATTAATACAGATAATTACTACATGGCAGCACAGAAACCAGTGCAATTAGCATCAGAATTTAATAATCAGCAAACCTGTAGCATCAGCTTATATTACAGGGGAAGCTCATTTTCTGCTGGATAAATAGTGACGAGCCCTAAGCTTAGCTTCTCAACAGCCAATCAGAGCCCACTGAGCATATGAGTGTCACAGACACTTTCCAAGATGGTGACCCCCTGTGACAAGTTTGAAGTCCTGGATCATTGCTGCTATTGACAAGCTGAAACTTTAAGCTGGTGCGATAAATTCAGTAAATAAAATATTGTATTTTTAGCCATATTCATCTTTAAGGTTTAGTTCTCCTTTAAAAGAATGTGTTATCGCTGGAAAATGCATTTTGGCATTTTTTAAAAAAAAGGATATGTGCATATGTATACAGTTAACTAAAAACAATAAAAAACAATATGCAGATACAGTTCTGGGAAGGCTGCACTTGATGTAGATACTTGTCCATGCCTTAGAGTCAAGGCCCTGGAGTGATGTTTATAGTCAACGAACTCGAGCTGATGGTTTATTTTAACTTTTATGTTGCAATAACACCAGATGTCATTGTCAAGGAGTTTACGCTTTTATAACATTCTAGATGTTCACTGAGGTGTAATTACTGCCAATACAGAACAACAGAGTTTTCAGGGAATAGACAGAAGCCAGTAGTGGATGGATTCATAATCCTAAAGGATATAATTGGAGTATTGATTGCCCTGTGTTCCTACTGTTTCTAAGCCACTAAAATGCCAATTGCAGATTTATTTTGAGATATAAAATTAAGTAGACGGTTTACTAACAGTCTAATTTCTATTTTTTTCTTTGAATCATATTTTTCCTCTAAGAATTCGTGTTTTTTATTTCTCTACAACTCAAGATTTATAAAGTGTAAAAATCATGAAGAATGCAAAAATTCCCAAAGTAAAAGTAGTTGAGGTCCCATAGATGTTGATGGAAGCTATTGGAACTTTTTTTTTTTAGCCATTCAGACTTTAAGAGGTTTTTGAATTATTTTTTGCTAGTAGTTTTAGATGTTTTTTATATCTAGTATAGGTCAATCTTAAAAAAAAACAAAAAAAACCAACTGGACTTGCTGAGTAATGAAGATGTTTCACTACTCATCCGAGCAGCTTCTTCAGTTCAACTGACAGGTGGTGTCGAAGGCCCCGCCTCTGTTCAGAGATGGTCTCTCCACCTTGACATGAATCGCCTATGAAAAACATGAATCTCATCCATGTTTTCTTATTTAAGCATTAGTAAACCTGCTTTCTATATTTGGGGGCCGATTCATTAACTTCGAGTGAAGGATTCGAAGGTAAAAAGCTTCGAATTTCGAAGTTTTTTTGGGCTACTTCGACCATCGAATGGGCTACTTCGACCTTCGACTACGACTATCGAAGGATTCGAAGTAAAAATCGTTCGACTATTCGACCATTCGATAGTCGAAGTACTGTCTCTTTAAAAAAAAATTCGACCCCCTAGTTCGGCAGCTAAAAGCTACCGAAGTCAATGTTAGCCTATGGGGAAGGTCCCCATAGGCTTTCCTAAGTTTTTTTGATTGAAGGATATTCCTTCGATCGTTGGATTTAAATCCTTCGAATCGTTTGATTCGAAGGATTTAATCGTTCGATCGAAGGAATAATCCTTCGATCGTACGATCGCAGAATTTGCACTAAATCCTTCGACTTCGATATTCGAAGTCGAAGGATTTCAATTCCTAGTCGAATATCGAGGGTTAATTAACCCTCGATATTCGACCCTTGAAGAATCGGCCCCTAAAACTCTGGTTTTCAGGAGGGATGAAGAGTGATATTTTTTTTTTGGCTGCTACAGATTTGCAGCAAAATTTAATTTTTTGGGTCTAAATTTTTGCAAATCTACACTAGAATTCCAACATGCATTTTGTTTGTCCAGAAAATGGAAATTTTTTCTCACAAAACTGCCCATTGACTCCTATGCATTTGGTGTAATTTTAGTAAAATTTTTCCATTTCAAGAATTTTTCCATAGTTTCACAATTTTTTTTGGAAAAGCAAAATGGGCTACTTTTGCACATTTCTAGTTTTCAGCTTCATCTTCAATACAACAAGCCGAGTTTCTGGTGTCCTAAAACATACTAAGCCTGGGTCTGACTTGGCCGGTGGGACACCACAGAAAAATACAGTGGGCCCTGGCCCTTATGATCCCCAGACCCACCTCCCTAATATGCCCCCTGGTCTGGGTCGTGGTCACAGCAAGATAATGGGTACACTGGGGGGAACACAATGGAAGGGGGTTATAAGCTAGCAGGGGGGTTGCGGTTGGAAGTGGGGGCCCCTGCGGTGGAATCAGGGGCACTTCGTCAATGAGGCGAACTGAGAATCTCGCTTCAGGTGGCAGCATCTCACTAGGTACCCGGGGTGGCTAAAATTTAGGGTTGAATCTGTCCCTTATTCAGCCAACTTGGCCCTATCTAGGTCGTTCGTTACTTGTTCCTTCCCTATATGATTGTGCCTACCATACCTTGATTTTTACCTAACCGATGCTCAGCAGGGACAAAATCTGAGAAAAATGTTTGCCTGGATGTTTTTTTTAATGGACAAAGTTTTATGTGATTGAAACTTTACTGTGAAGATGAAGCCATGTAAATTTCAAAAGTACACGAGAAACTCATTAAGAAATAAACTGGATGTGGTACATTCTGCACCAGTGGCTGCACATGGCCAGAGATGTGAAATGTACAAGAACATCACAAATGTCACCTAAAAATGCATCAGTTGGCACGGAGATGAAATTGTCTGTCATTTATGGAATGTTATCAACTTGTGGGCTCCCAAGATATCAGTTTTTGGTCTGGAAAAAATAAATAAACGATGATAAATAAACTTGAAAATGCTTTGGATATTATGTTTATTCTTCCGAAAGAGAAATGGTGATTTTGAAAGACACTGCAATGATTTTGTGATTTTCTGTAATTTTATATATATGAAATATTCACATACTTAATTTGGGTTGAAAAAAGTCAAAATCCATCAAGTTCAACTTATTCCAAATGAACCCTATTGCATGCATATACAGTATATACATACAGACTTATTAATACACTTACATATATGTATAGGGGTGCAAAATTGACACTAAATTGACACAAATTGTCAATTTTGTCACTGGCATTAAAGTCAATGGTCTCCCGATTAGTGTTGACGCGCGTCAGATTTCGACGCAAGCAACCTTTCGGACGCGCTCCAAATTTTTTGACGCCAGTGCATTTTTGCAGGAGATTAGCAAATTTATTTGTCAGTGGCAAAATGCGGAAATTCGCCATAAATTTGTGATTTTATTCGCCCTCACGCTACCAACTATCCATGTCTGAAGCAAAACTGAAGGGCCCACATTAACATTTGGCTCTTAAGGGAGAAGTAGAATCTGCAAACAAAGGTACATTTACTAGCACTGGTTCCTGGAGTTTGTGATTAGAAACAAGAAGACCTTTCCCTTTACAAAATTTCACATTATTAACAACTAAGATATCTGAATACATCTAAAATCTGTTTTCATTGCTATGGATAGCTGCTTAGATAATTATATTTAACAGCTCCTGCATAAGAAGACTTTATAATCCTCTATGAATTATGCATCAAGCAGGACATGGGGATATGTTCACTGAAATAATGATACAAGACCATCTTCCAAACTGTATGAGCTACTGGAACTGTGGCCTGGGGTGACTACAAGTCTCCCTGTTACTTGCTAATTGCCACCGACATGAATATGGGTTTATATTACAATCCAACATGATGATTCCTGTCACACTGTGGGCTTGAGAACTTGCATGTGATAAAACCACTTTCATCTGATTCCCAGGATCTGGCATTTGCTGAAATAAAATTAGATTGTAGGTGTTTTGCAAAAGAAATTGGACTTTGGAGCTTAAAAAAAAAAAAAAAAAAGACAAAGCAAAGATCAATGTTATCTGATTCTCATGCGGCTTTCTTGTGGGGAAATGCCTCAAGCTGCCCTTAATAAAAATTATGAGATCTTGACGTTATTTGAGACCATTTCTGCAGGGAAATATTTTCAGATCCTTCAAGAAAGACGAAGAAAATATTTACCTTCCAGTAACTGTATTTTCCCATTGGTGTTTCTATCAGTGTCTTTCTGTCTGTACAACTATCTGTATCCAGCTACATTAACTTTTTCTGATTTATGTCTGTCTGTACATCTACATTATAGGGCCAATTCACCAGGCTCGAGTGAAGGATTCGAAGTAAAAAAACTCGAATTTCGAAGTGTTTTTTGGGCTACTTCGACCATCGAATGGGCCACTTCGACCTTCGACTACGACTTCGAATCGAAGAATTCGAACTAAAAATCGTTCGACTATTTGGCCATTCGATAGTCGCAGTAATGTCTCTTTAAGAAAAAACTTTGACCCCCTAGTTCGCCATCTAAAACCTAACGAAGGTCCCCATAGGCTTGCCTAAGTTTTTTTGGTCGAAGGATAATCCTTCGATCGTTGGATTAAAATCCTTCGAATCGTTCGATTCGAAGGATTTAATCGTTCGATCGAACGATTATTCCTTCGATCGTTCGATCGAACTAATTGCGCTAAAATCCTTCGACTTCGATATTCGAAGTCGAAGGATTTTAATTCCAAGACGAATATCGAGGGTTAATTAACCCTCGATATTCGACCCTTGGTGAATTTGCCCCTATCTGTATAATTTCTCTCTGTTTATGTCAGTCTGTCTGTCTATACATCTATCTCTATCTATCTACACAATCTCTCTTTGTCTATGTCCGTCTATACAGCTGTAGGGGTCTGGTAGTTTAGCTTATCCTTTAAGACAATAATTCATTAATCTTTGGTTAGCTGTGTCACTGGGCTTAATAAATGTTTGAACAGCTAAGTGGGGTCCTTAGCCCTAGAAGGGAAGGAAGTCTTAATTTCCTGGGTCAAAGCATTACCCCTAGAGTTCTTTCGTTTGGCTACTAGGTGGCAATATGTAAAAATATATAACGTGTTCAGGGTCCATTTAGTTTAACAGGAAGAGTTTTATTGAACCTTGATGAATTACAGTAATTAGGAGACCAGACCACCAATGATGGGTAAAAGTCTGTATAAAGGGACTAATAAAATAATGATAGTATGATAATTAATTAATTAATGACTAATAAAATGGAAAAATGGCACTCCCCAGATTCCTCCCCTAATTCGAAAAGACTGACCTAAGCCAGGTGGGTGCAGGAGATTTAATTGGGGCCCATATAAAGTCATATCAAACTGTGTTCATTTAATGCTAAGGCCCTGCCGCCAGAAGCTGAAGGGTTAACATCAGTTAGGAATACAAGATAGAATTGTAGGTATAGAACTGCAAGTACACATTCTGGCTATATTTTAGTAGCGTTAGCAACAAGGTTTGCACAGGGCCAGATTACCTCTTAACGCGCCTCTAGGCCCCTGGGTCCTAGAGCCTGCCCGCAAACGCGTGCACCCCCCTGCAATCGCATGCGCCGGCCCCTAGGCCACCAGGTCCTAGCACCGCCCGCAAACATCCCCCCTTGCAAGTGCATGCTTCCCAGTGCTCCCTCTAGATGCGGCTGGACGGCATGCCACCCCTCAAATGTTGCTGCCATAGACCAGGCCTTTGTGGCCTCTCCAAAATTCCGGGCTTGGACTTGCAAACTGTTGGTCACAGGAAACTATTCCTTGAGCAATATGTTTTACAGTAAAGGGAAGCCCGGCACAGCTTCATGCTGGCAGAGCAGACTGGGAGTGGGACAAAGGTGCTGGCTAGGGGTTGGTAGTTGGGATTTAGTTACTGTTGTTGGGGGTGGAGTTGAGTTAATTTAAATCAATAGCAGTTAGGCAGGGTATCCATCTTGGACAGAAAAATCGGAGTCCCATCTGCCATCCCTTGGGGTATAATAAGTTCCGAAAAAAACGTATCCAAATTTTTTGTGATTTTTGTATTCGGAGTTTGATAAATAACCCCCACATGTGAAATTGTGACAAGCTTACGAAGATTCCAATGTTTTATCTAATAAATAAATCAGTTATTCTGAAGAACCTTCTTTGTCTTGAGTCTTGTAAAGTAATAAGGTTAGGTCTAATAAGTGGAAGGTTATTCACTGTAATCTAGGGGGTGTATTTATCAAAGAGTGAAGTTAGAGATCACCACAGTCCACTAGTGTGAAATTCTGCCACTCTCCAGTAATTTCTATGGGATTTTTAAAAGAGTATTTATCAATGAGTGAAAGCTCACCTTTTTGATAAATATACCTTTAAAATCGCTATAGAAATTGCTACAAAAACCATTTTATGAAACTTGTTAATTGTCTACACTTGGAAGCCCATTTATCAATATCTCAATTTCCGAAAGTCCGTAGAGATTTTTTCTCTGTATGTATCAATACACTTTCCCGAAACAATTTTTGCGGGAAAAAAATCAGAATTTTCCAAATTTTATGGAATTTCCACCCAGAAACTTTTTGGATTCTTGCCCGAAAACTTCGGATTATTGCACGAAACCCAGTGCAAATAAAAAAATCATTGGGACTTCTCCCATTGCCTTATATGCAACCTCAACAGGTCTGAGATGCCGGATTTTTGGATTCTGACTTTTTCCATCCTCGGGGTATAATACCGAAAATGTGTGTTTTTTTAAAATTCCGATTTTATACTAAAAAAACACGAATTTTTCGGATTCAAAGTTTAGTAAATAACCCCCTTGGTTCTTGTGTTCCGTCACATCAGCAAACGGATGCCCACAACGAGCACAAATAAGCAGGAACCTAACAATAACATCAGACAATACAAATAGTTTCTGTAGTTTGGTGGTTAATATCTCGAGCCCCACTTGTTCCCCATTACCTGACACGTACTCTGTAGCCACTGGAGTAGCAGTTAATATAAAAATCATCAATTCATGAGAAGAGGTTAATGTTCTTCAAGATCACCTCTTAGAATTAAGGAGCAGGCTTTTAGCTCACTACTCTTACTTTTGCATATGTATAATTCAGGTTTAAATTGTATTTGCAGTGATGGCTCTGTGATTTATAATGCTGCCTGGAAAGGAAACCTGCTTCTGCTTCTAAAAGGATTTCCCTGAAAAAGAGATATTGCAGCTTTCAAATGTATTTTGTGTAGGAGTCTGTGGGCACAGGCTGTTTTTTCTTTCAGCGGAATGAGCACTTCCACGGAAAGTTAAATAGCTCATCTTAAAGGGGAACTAAAGATTAAAAGAGCACAAGCTTGTAGGGGATCAGAGAAATCCTTCTCCTTCCACTTTTGACATTAACAGGGACATTTATACAGATTGCTTGTGGCCCCACAGAAGGGGTCGTTGGGAAGTAAGTCATAAGCAGAGGACCAATGTTCACAGTAGGACCATAGTTTTATAGGAAGCAGACAGACATCACTGTGATTGGTTATATTTAGCAGACAGACAGCACCATGATTGGTTCACTTGTATGCATGCTTAAAGGAGAACTAAAGCTTAAAGCAGGGTAGAAAAACAACACAATGTTTTAGGCTTTTATAGCAGCCCAAGGTAACCACAGCCTTTTAGCAGTAAAGATCTGTGTCTCCAAAGATGCCCCAGTAGCTCCCCATCTTCTTTTCTACTGATTCCCAGAACATGCTCAGGACTGTTGTCGCTTACCTGAATTTAGGGACTGATATATATATATATATAGATATATATAGATATATATATATATATAGATAGATAGATAGATAGATATATATATATATATATATATATATATATATATATATATATATATATATATAGATATATAGATATATATATATGTCATGCAACAGAATAAATATTCAGTCCGGTAGCATCAGCTTTTGTTATGAGGGAAACCCAATCCATTTTCTGCTTGATGATTTGCTGTAACCCCTAAATTAGCTTCTCAACAGCTGCCCAGACCACACTGAGCATGTGCAGTGCCACCGACACTCCTAACAAAATCCAACATGGGGAGCTCCTGTACAAAACCTTGATAGCCTTGATCGTAACTATTGTAGAACCTTTACACTGGTGCAGCAAGTTTAGTGTATAAAATGCAGCATTTCTAGTCATATTCATTCTTCACTACCAATATCAATAAAGAAGTTCAACCAATATCCATTTCTAGGGTTTTAGTATTGATAGGAAAAATTAACTTTGAAAGACTTTTGAAAAAAACAGTTATAGATTTATTGTCTATATATTTATTTATTGTCTATCTGTTATCCAGATAGCTCCGAATTACAGGAAGGCTGTCTCTATTTTAATCAAAAGATTCAAATTTTTACATTTTAATTTCTTTTTCTCTGTTCCCTGCATTTAATCCCAACAAAGATATAATTAATCCTTATTAGAGCCAAAACAATACTACTGGGTTTATATGATGTTTAAATTAATTTTAAGTAGACGTGGGGGCCTATTTATCAACAGTCTCATTTTTGAAACCACGACTAAACTCACTTTCTCTAAAACCACGGATATCATGGAATTTATTAAAAGATCCCAACTGAAAAAGCACCAATGGGAAAAGTCACAGAAAAGTGGAAAAACACGCTACTTTTTTTTTTTTTTTAAATATGTTTTTATTGGTTTCACAAGTTTAGAAGGGGTACAGAAAGAAAGAATGGGAAAGGGGAGGAGGGAGGGTCCAAGCCATATTATCCATATCACACAGTACGTAAATATGTTAATGCATTACATCATGTTAGGATAGTACAACATAGTTCTCCCGCAGGAGATATCGCCAGAAACATACATCTAGAAATATATAGCAAATCCCCCCAACCTAGAGAGGGCCTAATTCGAGGGAATCAATCAGTCCTATATATGCATCAGAAACGTCCTTCTCAGGGCGTAAAGAGCTGTACATAATCATCTGTATCCCTAAATAGTAACCATCTCAACCATACGTCCCTATATTTTAAGTGTTGCTTGCTAGAGAAGGTGGATAGTTCCTCGAATTTGGCACCCTCCGGGAGATCAGCCTTTTCTGAAAGCCCTCAAATTCTGATGTTGCATCGCCTATTACGGTTTTCTAAATCTTCCGTAGCCCTCTTTAGCATATAAATCTGCCGCTCTTGGTTGGTGGCTCTTGCAGACAGATGGTCTGTTTTATCAAGTAGGCCCGACTGCGCAGTTTCAAGGGCAGTGAGCTTGCCCGCCATTTTGGCCAATTCCGTCTGCAGGCCAGTTACCTCTTGCTTTATTGATGACTGGATATCTTGCAAAAGCTGAGCCAAATCGGCTTTATTAGGTAGATCAGCCAAAAGCGTCTGGAGAGCCGGGGTATCAGAGGCGAGGTTAGGTATGTTGTTAGCGGAGCGCTGATCTTCGTCATACGCCATATTGGAATCACCGGACCTCTCAGCTTCTTCATTAGACCTCTCGAAAAACTCCTCGATGTCCCGGTTCCGTTTAGCAGCTGAAGTCTTTGGGGTATTGCTGACAGGTGGGGCTTTTTGATTTCTCCTCATTTGGGCGAGTTGTAGCAGGTATAAAGAGAGCTTAGAATAAAAGTGTGTCGGAGCTCCACAAAACGCATCTCAGTCAGTGCACCATCAGACCACGCCCCCAACACGCTACTTTTTTGACTTGTCGCACAATAACTATGACTTTTTTGTATTGTCGCACAAAAGCCAGCGTAAAAAAACACCTGAAAACTTCTAAAACCATAAATCAAAGAAATTATTTTAGGTGGAGTATTTTTGAATTCTGAATTGTCTCAGTTTTGTTGCCTAATAAAGCCTTGAAAATTCATGCCTTTTTTTCCACTACTTTTGTGGATTTTTGGCATCAAAAAGCCTGATTAGTGATGGGCAAATGTATTCAGTATGCGCAAATTTGCGGTGAATCTCCATGTTTCGCTGCCCTCTAATAAATTTACCGGCAACAATTAAACAGACACCATTTACTTTATTTTGTGTCGGCGTCTGAATTTTAGTTGGAGTCAACATTGATGCCCGCGAATTGACGATTGCGTCAAAATTCTCGTTTCAAGAATTTTTCACCTGTTTTGCGGATTTCGCGGCAAAGTGACAAATTTGCCCATCACTAAACCCGACAAGAAAAACAAGGAACACCATCAAAGTATTTTTAACAAGTTAAAAACTTATTGGCCAGTGCCCCATCATTATTATTATCTCCTCTTATAACCCGCTCATTGGGAAAATATATGTTCCTCACTATTGAGTTATGTCTTCAGTAGGATCAGTGCACGGACTGTGGCAAACATAAGCCTATGGGAAATAGCAATATATATATATATATACATAAAGGCTCAATGAGCTCTCAGCGATAGATGCAAAGCTTTCCAGGAATCTGATGGGCTCTTTATTATTTATTATTTCTACGTGGTTTTATTGCATTTTTTTCTCCCCAGAGATTCAGTCTTGTAGAAGAAAAATAAAGCATAAGCTTTCACTATCTAACCATATTTCGGGATGATGTGAATATAAGGCTTAATGATCAGCCGGATTTCTAACCTCAGCCTCGCAAACATAATGGTCATACGAAAACAATCAAAATAAATCTGTGCAATACTGTATCTCTAGATTGAGATATAAATCAAAAATAAATCAGCAGCCAATGACCCAGGACTCGGGCAGAACAGAAACCCTCACCAGGAGAGATCACAGTCGCAAAATGAAAAAGCCTGAAGCTGATCAGCCTCTTTCTCTCCAGTCGATAAAGCAACAAATTCTCATGGACAGCCTGAAACTGAAAATAGGGGCAAAGCACTTGGAAAATGTTGGACGAGGGAATATTTATACAGTAATCACAACTCAGATATTATATATATATATATATAACAATGGAATTTGCTTCCTTGTTCTTGCAAATTGAAGTTCGAGGCATTAAAAGCAACTTTTCTAGCATCAAAATAACTTCATTATAGATGCAAGAGAATTCATCAATGACAATGCTGATTCCCAGCTTCTTGCTGTTATCTTCCATATAGAGATTATTATGTCATTTTCGCTTTATTATAGTATAGGATCTGTTATCCAGAAAGCTCCAAACTACAGGAAGGCTGTCTACTAGTCCATTCTAAGCCAATAATTCTATATTCATATATAATAATTTTTAATAATGATTTCCTATTTCTCTGTATTAATAAAACAGTAGCTCGTATTTGACCCCAACTAAGATATATTAAATCTTTATTGTAGGCAAAACAATCCTATTGGGTTTATTTAATATTTAAAGTGGCGGCTTTACCTTTAAGTTAACTTTTAGTATGTTATAGAATGGCTTATTCTAAAGAACTTTTCAATTGGCTTTCATTTTTTCTTTTTTATAGTTTTTTTGAATTATTTGCCTTCTTCTTCTTCTTCTTCTGCTTCTGACTCTTTCCAGCTTTCAAATGGGGTCATTGACCTCATCCATACCTCCCAACATGTTGGAAACAGAAAGAGGGACAAAAAGATTTGGCATGCCCATTAATTTGTGACCACACCCCCTAATTACCATGTACATTTTACAAAATGTTGCAGTTTATGAAAGTTTGAACACATTTCTGTGGTTTTTATGTGTTATTTCAGTTGTGAAGGTGAATTGCCCTTTAAGTTGTTTAAGTTCTTATCTTGTCTAAAACCGTTACAAAGTATGTTAAGTATGTATTCTGTGCTCTCTGCCAATCGTCAATTAAGTTAGAAACTTTGTATCTTTTTCTGGCTGTTAAGTGCAGCAGATCAAAGAGAAACTCTGGACATAGCAGTACATATCCGGGAGTGCGGGTTGAGCTGTCAAAAGCGGGACTGTCCTGTTCAAAACAGGACGGTTGGGAGGTATGCTTATCTAAAAAAAGAAAATATTCCATGTAAGAAAATTTTCAGTTTGCCAAGGCCGGATTCAAAATGAGGGCTCCATCGCCCCTCCCTCCCAAAGGATTGTGCGTGCATTCCCATTCATTCTTCTAACCGGAGCACTAGCACCTAGTGGCTAGTGCTCCGGAATTAAACAAATCAGTAGTGCGGCTGGATGGCATGCCGTCCCTCTTAATTCATGCTGTCCCAGGCCCGTGCCTTTGCAGCCTCACAACAAATCAATGTAGGGACCTATAGGATCTGTTTGGCTCCTATAGAGTTAAATCCCTACTCTCTTTCTTTACTCTATTGTTATTGGATTAAGCCCCAGTAACAGTTCATTTAGTACACCATTAGTTATTGGTCAAAGTGAGTAATACCATTTCCTGCCACACTGCTATATAGTGTGTGTATGGAGTGGCCTCTTCCTCTTTGGCTTCTGGTGTCTCTGCTGCTAGGTGTTTCCCATTGAGCCTTAGATCACCAAGGCCCCAGTAAAGCCATTCGCCCTAAAGGGACCTGTACCTTTGGTGATTAAGTCAGGGACCAGGAAACCCTGTGAACGAGGTTAGCTTTCATTAGGGCAGATCTTTAATAGACTCTCTAGGAGAGTGAGATAGTCAGATTTATATAGCATGAGC
Organism: Xenopus laevis; assembly: GCF_017654675.1. Classification (NCBI taxonomy): domain Eukaryota; kingdom Metazoa; phylum Chordata; class Amphibia; order Anura; family Pipidae; genus Xenopus; species Xenopus laevis. The sequence goes on from NC_054383.1 coordinate 16,593,246, forward strand.
AGCTGTGTGCTCCATCAAGGATAGTAGCAGGGAGTAGCTTCTCAAAAGCTTCTTCGTTTGCCTTTAGTGCAGGGACTCAGTGGATAGAGTGTAAGGCTTTAGACTTCATCTCCCCAACTACTCCACTGGTGATCCCGATCCCCACCGAGGTATAACTGTCTTCTGGGAATTGATGTGCACTTGACTACTATGCCTTATGGGAGTGACAGTCTTCATTGTGCTGTATCATATTGTGCTTTGTTACAATAAACCATCTGTTATTTTACCATCAAGGACCTCCTGGCATCCAATCAATCCATTTTTATATGCAGTAGCCTGTATTATGTAGTTATACTACATCTTAAAGGGATAGTTTCCACTTGGCAAAGGCCCTGACCCTTTTGTGCAAATCGCATGTAGCCAATGCTTTATCATGCTAGTGGGTATTTGTCTAAATACAGCCAAATAGGTGCTACATCAATGAATGGTTGCTAGGCTAATTTGAACCCTAACAACCTAATTGCTGAAACTGCAACTGGAGAGCTGCTGAAAAAAAAGTGAAATAAAACAAAAATGACAATTAATAAAAAAAAGGAAAACCAATTGCAAATTATCTCAAAATATCACTCACTACATCAAAATTCATTTAAAGGCTTCAAATAATTTTTTTAGTTGACTTGTATGGTGATCTAAATTTTGGAAAAACTCCATATCTGGAACCCCCAGGACCCAAGCATTCTGGATAACAGGTCCCATACCTGTATCACACTGGGATCAGACACAAGGATAAAGGGCAGACTGATTCAGTGCCAGGTTGGAGGAACAAAGAACATGTAACCATATTTACACAGATCAGCTGTGATTCTCATTGGAGGATTATTTTGCATTTAAATGGGTTGCTCCCCCTGCAGAGCTGGGAAATATTTAAATGAGCAATACTGCTTTATTCCCCTTTAATATTTTGGAGGTATACCTCTTCATAAAGTAGCGCATTACACCTCCCATGATTGCTAAATCTTTAATAATATGCTTGGAATTGTAGTCCAGCAGCACGTGGGTGGAGTTGCCCAAAACACATACAGCTTTTGGAACAAATTCCTTACTGAAATTCGAATTTGAATTCACGAATAAAAATTTTTCTTTAAAAATGTGTGTTTTTTTAATTCTCAAAAACTCAAGTTTTATAAAGTATAAAAATAAAAGAATACAAAACTGTAACAGCTGTCAAGGTCCTATTTGTCCATTTTTAATCAAATCAGACTTTTAGGGTCAGGGCAGTAGGGCAGGTTCGGGAAAATTTGTCGCCTAGCGACAAATCTCCTCTTCTCTACAGCGACTAATCTTCCGAACTGCCTACCTGCCTTCCCGTCGGCTAAAATGTAAATCCCCGGCGGGGTGGCACTCGGAGTGTTTTGTTTTCCGAAGTCGCCCCAAGTTTCCTCGTGATTTGATTAAAAATGGACAAATAGGACCTTGACAGCTGTTACAGTTTTGTATTTGTGTTTTCTATACCTTATAAAACTCGAATTTTAGAGAAATAAAAAACCCTTAGAAGTTTTCAGATTTTTTTTTACTAGTAAAAGACAATTAGAGGCTTGGGAGGTTTGCCTATTTTATTCAGATCATTTAACATTTGTTTTTCATTCATGCTTTTTATATTTGGATCTTTTAATAAATTACATGGCGTTAGTGGTTTTATTTGTGGGTTCAAAAACCTCTAAAACGAGAATTCTGATTCTTCTTAGGCTTCTTAGGGTTGGTCTGGGCTTTTGTAACATTGAAAACTGCTCAAGGCTCATGCCTGTCTGGTTTGGCAGATGAGTTTTGCGGCACAGGTGTATTAGGTACGTGGTGGGGTCTCTGTTGTTAGGGTGGTGGCCCTTGATGTGACTCGTCCCCTTTGGGGTCTGGATATCCCAGTCCAATGATAGATATTTATTAGCGGCATCCTTGGCTTGCATAGGGTTAACAAACCCAGACAATGAACTAATTTCCATTTTAGCGTCTCTTTTTTATCCGTGTGCATGATATTAAAACAAAGTCATCCAGTAAAGAGGATTCTACATTTTAATTTCCATGAAGACTCTGCGCAAATGCTAAAAGGTTAAGAAACAAGATTACAAAAGTTTAATTCATTCTTGAAGCTTAATAAACCTTTATCTCTCTGTAGCAGATCTTTATGGCTTTGTGGGGTTGCTGCGCGGCGGCTCCCTACCATTATTATTCATATGCACTTGTTTGGTTATGACCCTTTTCAATTTACTGAGAAATAAAATTACAGCCTACAATTATTCTCCAGTCATCTGCCTATTTACATCATATATATCCCTCCCAAGCAACAACCATGAATTTATAATGCACCCGGTCTGACATTTTTGCAGATGTGGTGCCAACAAAATTGCTTCAATTAAACGCAACCTCGGGTCAGTTATAATCAGCTGCAGCTCGGATCAAATGCAGCCATAACGGGCCGTCTTTCTCTGTACATCCTTGTAAGCGCCGGGGTAATATTGATATTTCTTTCACAGAAATCTATTCCATTTCAATGCTAGACTTAAATGTAAAATTGTTGCTATCGTCATTATTAATAACGTTTGTTATAGAGTAGCAGTCCTACCTCCCAGTTGATATGAAATATTTTTTTTTTACAGCATGTTTATATATAGTGATGTACAAATAAATTCGCCTACCGCGAATGTGGCGGCAAATTTCCCCGACTCGCTGCCAGCGAATAAATTAGCGAAACTCCCGGAAAATTTTGGACGCATTTCAAAGTCACCGTGCGTCAACAATATTCAGATGCCCATTGACTTTAACACCTGCATCGAAATTGACGCAATAGATTTTTCAGACACGCATGCAAAATATACACAGGCGGCAATTTTTCATGTATAAATTTTTTTTGCAAATCTTTAGCTGTTTTGCGAATTTCACTGGAACCTTTTTTTGTCGAAGCGAAACAGGAGAAATTCACCCATCACTATTTATATCCAATACATGTAGTTTTAATAAAAATAAATTCTCAGTTTAGCCCCTTCTTGTATTTCTTTAAGCATGTTGATTACATATACTGCCTCCATATTGTTTAGGGGCACTTGAACAGGTCTAAGATTGTCGCAAGGTCTGTTTTCTCTGCTGTTGGAGAACCTGCACTGCTCCCAATGGCATATACAGGCAGCTACAAACTTATATGGGGACGTAGTTCATTTAGTTAAACAGATAACTAAACTAAATGTAGATTTTGATATCACAATATCCTTGGATAAAGAAGTCATACATGCCAAGAATTTGGCATAACAATATCTCCCAGGCAGAGTTATTCACAACCTCACTTCATGAAGAGCCATTTTAACTGCTGAAAATTAATGTTCTGTTCCTACAGTCTAGAGTTATGGTTTCTCGTTCTTTGTGTTTTTACTATGGGATTCAACTACTATATGTAGGCCCAGATTTGTGGAGAGGCCACAAAGGCCCGGGCCTTGGGCGGCAAAAAATTAGGGGCGGCATGCTGCCCAGCCGATTATTAGCTGCACTGTGCGTCCACCGTTCGCCATCGATTGTTCTCGTGCACGGGCGTTCGGAATGCGAGACTATATGTCTATAATGCCCTCCAATGTACTTGAAAGAGTAATCATGTCCCTCCACAAGAGTCTTTTCTCCAGGACAGCGTCAGACTGGAGGGCTGGGGCCCACCAAGCTTTCATATCAAGGTCCCCTTGCCCCCTGCCACAGTTGTAGCCCCTCTCAGTCACCGCTGTTCCCCTTCTCTCCTTGTGTCTGAGATCAGGCCAGGGGGAAGTCAGTAGGCAGGTAGTTCTCAGGCAGGTAGTGGATCATGGTAGTGGGTCGGCAGGGCCCACAAAGGCCAGGGCCCAGTGGGATCTTTCCCGGTGTCCCACTGGCCCAGTCTGACCCTGCTCCTGTAAACAATGACTCGGAACCTGGATTTTTCCGGATAAGGGATCTTTCTGTAATTTGGATCTTCAACTTCATACCTAAATTCTACTAGAAAATCATGTAAACATTAAATAAACCCAATAGAGTGGTTTTGCTTCCAATAAGGATTCATTAAATCTTAATCGGGATCAAGTACAAGCTACTGTTATTATTACAGAGTAAAAGGAAATCATTTTTAAAAATGTGGATTATGTGGATAAAATGGAGTCTATGGGAGACACATCCTTTTGAGATGGATAAATAAAGCAAATTAACTACTGGGCTTTTGTGGTTCTATAAACCAACAGTTCAGTAAGATTATGGGAGTGTTGTCTAATTTGTTGTGTAAATGTGCAATCGCTTCTTAGCCGACCTTTGCGCAGTTTATTAAACCAGGTTCTGTTTTTATTAGCGCAGTGTGTATTTACTCTGCATAAACAGAAGAGCGAAAGAATTGGTACAGTATATGAAAGATACAAGTGTTTGCTCAATGTATTTCATTGAAAGACATAAATCCGTTAACACCATGTGCTTAAATGTATAAAATAATAATAATAATAATAATGATATAAATTCCCAGAATGGAAAGGCACCAGTGTATTCACATTTTAATATGCCAGAATTCCGACTTCATGAAGTTTATTGATCTGCCGGGTCATTTGTCTCTTCTGTTGGTTCTTCTTTTTTTACATAAGCAGCACATTTGAGTTGCTTTGGAGACAGATTACAAGGTATTATGACGGGGGAGAGACTTGTTTTGAATCTCCTGCTTTCTCTCCTCCATATTATTGATTTTGTAGTCTAACTACTAAGCTACTTGTATATAACTTATATTCACATTTAAAAGAGGGAAAAAATGTGTAGTATTGTGGGAGCTACATCTCTTTTTTTTTTTATTTAAAGAAAAACTATACCCCCAAAATGAACACTTAAGCAACAGATAGTTCATATCATATTAAGGGGCAGATTCATTAAGGGTCGAATTTCGAAGTTAAAAATACTTCGAAATTCGACCCTCGAATTGAAATCCTTCGACTTCGAATATCGAAGTCGAAGGATTTAGCGCTAATCCTGTGATCGATCGATCGAAGGATTTTTCGTTCGATCGAACGATTCGAAGGATTTTAATCCAACGATCGAAGAAAAATCCTTCGATCAAAAAATCACAGGCAAGCCTATGGGGACCTTCCCCATAGGCTAACATTGACTTCGGTAGGTTTTACCTGCCGAAGTAGGGGGTCGAAGTTTTTTTTAAAGGGAAATTACTTTGACTATCGAATGGTCGAATAGTCGAACGATTTTTCGTTCGATTCGTTCGATTTCGTTCGAATTCGAACGAATTTAACCAATTCGATGGTCGAAGTACCAAAAAAATACTTCGAAATTCGAATTTTTTTCATTCGAATCCTTCACTCGAGCTTAGTGAATCGGCCCCCTAAGTGTTATATTAAAGAATCTTACCAAACTGGTCTATATATTTAAGTAAATATTGCCTTTTTACATCTCTTGCCTTGAGCCACCATTTCGTGATGGTCTGTGTGCTGCCTCAGAGATCACCTGACCAGAAATACTTCAACTCTAACTGTAACAGGAAGAAGTGTGGAAGCAAAAGACAAAACTCTGTCTGTTAATTGGTTCATGTGACCTTACATGTATGGTTTGTTGGTATGTTTGTGAGTACAGTGAATCCTACGATCCCAAGGGGCGGCCCTTATTTTTTAAAATGGCAATTTTCTATTTATGATTACCCAATGGCACATACTACTAGAAAAGTATATTATTATGAAAATGGTTTATTTACATGAAGCAGGGTTTTACATATGGGCTGTTTTATGCAATATCTTTTTATAGAGACCTACATTGTTTGGGGGTATAGTTTTCCTTTAAGGACATTACCCACAAACAATGGTGGAGATTAGGTAGCTTCTTTTTCTTCTTGTGGCATATTGCCAGGCAATACCATCCTGTTAGGCTTAATTCTAGTGATGGGTGAATCTGTCCCATTTCGATCCGCCACAAAATTTGCAAATTTCACACAAAAACGGGCAAAAAATTTGCGACAAGCATTAAAGTCAATGGGTGTCCATTTACATGACGCTGGCGTCGGAATTGTTGCCAGCGGCGGAATTGTTACCGGCGTCAAAAAACATTGACTCCGTCGAACTTTCATCGGCTAATTTTCACAGCAATTGCAAATTTATTCGCCGGTGGCGAAACTCAGAGACTCGCCGTGAATTCGCGCCTGGGAATCAATTTTCCCATTACTACTTCATTCTTTTAATTTTTAATAGATCTAAGTAATGGAGATTCAAATTATGGAAAGATCCCTTATCTGAAAAAACCGTGGTGCCCGAGGATTCTGGATAACAGATCCCATATGTAAAGGGGCATGTGTTGTCACTGAATTATTACAGACTCTCGCATATTGATAAGGCACCAATATATGCCACTACAATCAGTCAGTGTATTCATTGAACATATACAGTATATTACCAATAACAGAGGTAAATAGGGTCCCACTCAAGAGATCTAAACAAATTATGAATTTATATACTGAGTATCATGTGCACAGTCTGGATTGACCCCTCAGATGTATAATGGGAATGTAGAGCCACACTAAAAGGTTCAATATTCCCATTATACATCTTAGGGGTCATTTACAATTTTCAAGTGAAGGTTCAGGGTGTAAAAAACATGGCAAGCTACCATTTTTATCAATTTCCCCTTGAATACAATGCTGTCTGCAATCAGCAGCCTATCCTGGCCCCTCTCCATCCCCTAAATTGTGTGTCATTGATCCAGGCTTAACGTGTATATAACCTTACTGAGTCTCCTAATCTCATTAACAGAGTACAGTGGTCAGTTATGTCCAGCATGCTGCAGCTCTGCTCTCAAATATCTGATTAGTAGTGATGGGCGAAGTCTGGGCAGCAGGTAGAGTCCTGCGCTGAACCAGTTTTTGAAACGTGAACCTGACCTGGACCTGCAACCCACATTGCATTGCATTTTTACCCACTTGGACTCACTACCCAACCTGTGAGCTCCTTATCCGCAACCCAATGACCACCATTAAACAGGAAGTGCTGTTGCTGTGAATCGGAAGTGGCATCATCAGAAGTGGGCAGGCATGAAAACCTATAAAAGCTCTTTAGGAACAAAAAATATAGATCATATAGATAGTATAATACAAGAAATGTACTGTAGTTAAGACCCACAGGTGATCCACAGACCCACATCCATACATGTTTCCAAAATCCTTCCCGCAACTTGCAGGGTACTTTCTTTTTTTGCCAATAACCCACTGCAGGACTCCAGCAGTAGGCTTTGATCTGGATAGCTTCTTGAAGAATTGGACTGTCGGGGTCAAATCCCGAAAAGGTGGCAATTTAAAACGAATCAGTAGTGATGGGCAAATTTCCATGGTTTCGTCGTTGGCTAATAAATTTGCGAAATTGCAGAGAAAATTTGCTGGCGTTAAAGTTCTTTGACACCAGCGTCGATTTTGACCCCCCAAGAAATGACGCCGGGAATTTGCGAGTTGTTCGGCAAATCGAAACGGGACAAATTCGCCCATCACTACTAATCAGATATTTGAGAGCAGAGCTGCAGCAAGCTGGACATAACTGACCACTTTACTCTGTTATTTGTGACCTAATTTCTTCAAACTGGTTTTGTGTTGTATAATATTTTGTAAAACTTTTACAATTCCATTTTATTAGTTTTTTCTTTTGTAGTTTCTAATACTGTGTAGAACTGATTATTTTTTAATGAGATAGAAAATCCATAGTGTAGTACTAATGTAATTCACTTTGCAGTGGAGGGGAAAGGCGGCACTTCAAAGCAAGCTCAGCCTATAATAGCCTCTTTTAATTGGTATTTATGCTTTTTTGATAGTATCAGGAGAATATGGTGGGGAAAAGAAAGCTTTACAATTAGTGTCCCCACATAGTTTAAAATTAATTATTGCATGTAAAACGTTCTGCTACGCAGACAAAAATGTCTAAAAAAAATGGAGTAAATTATCATGTCGAAGCAAATGCAACAGTAAACTCAATTACTCTCTGTCTTAATTAAGTGGAAATGCACTGCACTGCATTATGTTTTTTGATGCATCAAAGTGCAGTAATTTACGTACACCATATGACATGTAGTCAACTGTATTCTAATGTGTATTATATAGGGAATTATGTACCTCTCTATAGTAAAATATAAGGATATATTATAAGAGTTCCACGGCCATATAAAGGCACAAGGTTGAAGGCCAAGTGGTTATATGCAGCACAAGTCATGGAATTTCAAGGTAACTCATATTTTACAACAGGGGGTACATTATTTCCCCCATAAGTCAAGTGACACAAATGACATCAGTAAGCACTAGTGATGGGCGAATTTATTCGCCAGGCGCGAATTCACTGCGAATTTGCGCGATTCGCCGCCTGCGAATAAATTTGCAAAACACCCGCGAAAATTCGCCGGCACCGTTTCACGAATTTTTCACAGTTTCGCGAATTTCACACGAAATTCACAAATTTTTCGGCGAAGCGAAACGGCGCAAATTAGCCCAACACTAGTAAGCACTGATTATAACTGATAACATCACTAAGCACCATTTCTAAGGATATAATTTACAACACATTAATGACTCTTGTGTATTAGGGGGCCGATTCACTAAGGGTCGAATATTGAGGGTTAATTAACCCTCGATATTCGACTAGGAATTAAAATCCTTCGACTTCGAATATCGAAGTCGAAGGATTTAGCGCAAACTTTTTTAGATCGAAGGATGTTCCTTCGATCGAACGATAAAATCCTTCGAATCGAACGATTCGAAGGATTTTAATCCAACGATCGAAGGAATATCCTTCGATCAAAAAAAGTTAGCCAAGCCTATGGGGAACTTCCCTATAGGCTAACATTGACTTCGGTAGCTTTTAGATGGCGAACTAGGGGGTCGAAGTTTTTTTTAAAGAGACAGTACTTCGACTATCGAATGGATAAAACTGTCGGAAGTGGGCTTCTTGGTTTCTCATTTGTCTCATTTATTTAATAGCATTATAGGGTTGCTAGGGTAAATGGGATGCGAGCAACCTCAGCTCATGCTTTATAATAATCAAAACTCTTCATATACTATAAAAGGATAACCACCTTATCAAGAAAGTTATAGGGTTGCTTGGGTGAATGGGTGAATGGGATGCAAGCAACTTCAGCTCATGGCCCAGGCAGAATCGGACTGACCCTGGAGAAAGCCTGGTGGGCCTGGTCCTGTTGAGCCCAATGGTCCGCTCGAATGGAAAGGTTATGAATTGCCAATGCTGAGCATAGGAGTCCAAAATGAAGCAATTAATTGGTGGCAGCACAACTGTCAGGGAAAGTTTATTGAGAGTCAGGAAAGTTTATAAAGAACTAAAACATTTATTAAAAAAAAAATAAACTGTCAGATTCAAAAACTTTCATTACCTGTTTCATAAGTGATATGTGTTGACACCTCTTATAAAAAAATATAAATTGCTCCCTTAGAGTTTTCTCTAAAACATATCAGTAGGTTAATTGGTTTCTGATTAAACTGAGCCTAGTGCCTGGGTTTCAAACATGGAGGAGGAATATGACACTATAAGCTCAAACGGAACAGGAGCCAACATGAATTATTAACATTCTCTGTAATGTGCTGTATAATATGGCAGCCCTCTAGATAAGGGAATCTAGTAAGAATCAAACATACAGTGAGTTCAAGGACGACCTAAGAATTTTTCTCATGCCATTTTTACAAAGAAGAATGAGAAATGCCTGAAATGCATTTATGTACTGTATTTTCCTAAATACCTTAAGTGAGATTGGTAGTTAAAAGTATCCAAACTGGGTTTATAATGAGCAAAACTCTTCATATACTATAAAAAAGATAAAAATGATTTAAACCCTATGTTTAATTGCAAATAGTACAAAGACAATTTATTAAAGGTTGAAACTGAGAAATTTTATTGTTTTCGGAAAAAAATATATGCTCACTTTGAATTTGTGTCACGGTCGGCTCCCTAAATCCAGAACAGATGCTAGGCTCCCTGGTCTCGGCTCTGCTTCCGCCTGTAGCAGCCGCCTTTCACTTTGGGAGGAGCCCTCGGCTAATCAGATGCCGCCAGGTCTTAATAAGAGAGGAGCCAAGCAAGAGTGCTGAACTGGCAAAGGGGCACGGTCGTTATCAAGGTTTTTGGACGGGAGGCACAGTTCTAGGAATAGATAAAAGTGTAGTCAGGCAGGCCGGGGTCAGTGCGGGCAGAGTTCAAGTAAGTCAGACAGGCTGGGTCGTTGTAGACAGAGTTCAAGCATAGTCAGACAGGCAAGGGTCAATACCAGTAGAATCGTCAAGCAGGGAGGGGTCGGGTACCTGCGGGTTACCCGCAAAAATCTGCGGTACCCTGTGGGATGCGGGTAGAAGTTCCCGGGTGCGGGTATAGATGCGGGTCGGCGGTTCTGCGGGATTGCGGATAAGGTACTTGCAGGTAGGGTCGGGTAGTGGGTTCAAGCGGGTAAGAATGTGGGTCCGGGTTGCGGATTGCAGGTTGTGGGTACGGGTCGGGTACGGGTTTCAAAAAATGGACCCGTGAAGGACTCTAAGGCAAGGGTCAATAATGGCAGAATAACATGGGTTGTTTATTTTTAGGTAGCAAGAGATCAGTTTTAACCAATACATCCCTTAAATTCCGGGATCTTTAATATGAAAGATACCCACGACCGGATGCTGGTCAAATCACAGATAAAGAAAGTAGAGGGTGTAAATCTAGTTGATCTATTGAAAGGAAAAACACAAACTTAGCGTGATGATTGGGTTCCATTTGTGACTTCTTATAATGCTAATTCAAACTGTATAAGGTCAGTTTTATATAAACATTGGGAAATTTTACAGAAGGATGGTGAAGTGGGCATGCTGTTTAAGAATAAACCACTGCTTTCATATAAAAGATCCCAGAAAAAAGGATTTTGAATAATTTTTTTGGGTGACGGGTCCCCTTTAAAGAGATACTGACACCAGAAATGATTCCCTTTTTACATTTATCATAAAATTGACTTTGCATGCTACTTATGATTTTGCCATAAAGTATTTGCCCAATGCTTTTACATTACCTATCTGACTCCCTTTGATCGACCTATGAGGGGGCTGCCATATTTGTGCAGCAGGAATCCGTTAACTGACAGGTTGAGATGGGACAGTCAGGACAGTCAGGTTGGAATAACAGTCAGTTTTAGGAACTTCAACTAAAAATTACTTACAAAAACAAACCTCTCAGCATGACCTATAGGTAACTTTAAGGGGCAGATTTATCAAGGGTCGAAGTGAATTCGAGGGAATTTTCGAACTAAAAAAATTCGAAATTCTAAGTAATTTTTTGGAAACTTCAACCATCGAATAGGATACTACGACTTCAAATTTACTTTGAATTCGATTCGAAGTAAAATAGTTTGAATATTCGAATATTCGATAATTGAATTACTGTCTCTTCGACTTCAATAGTTCGCCAAATTACACCTGCCGAAGTGCTATGTTAGCCTATGGGGACATTCTAATGCATTTTTCTAAGTCTTTACACATCCAAGTAAAATCGTTTGATCGTACGATAAAATCGTTCAAACCATTTAATCGTTTGATCGAGCGATTTTACTTTGATCGTTCGATGGCCAAATTTGGTTGAAAAATCCTTCGACTTCGATATTTGAAGTCGAAGTATTTTAATTCGATGGCCAAAATTCGAAGTATTTTTTACTTGAAAATTCAACCTTTGATAAATCTGCCCCTTAATGTACAGTACATTCATATTTTAAAAAATAGTTTTTTAGTGTCAGTATCACTTTAAAGTCAATGGCCTTTTTTCGTGTGCTGACTTTTTGGTCTTGCTGACTTTTTGTCTTGGCTGCTTTATGTCCAAATGCATTCAAGTCAATGGGTGTTTTTTCGTGCAACAACTTTTTAGTCTCTTTTTTGTTGCAGCAAATTTTTTGCAGATGCCGAAATGCGGAATTTTGCAGCAAATCCATGCCTGGCAAAAAAAATCGCTCATCACTACTGGAGAGTGAATAAACTCTATTTCTAGACTCAAGGATTAGAAGTGAAAGCTATTCATGAACTACCTTTCTCAGTATTATATCCTTTATACCATGCAAACATGGTAAAATTTTTATCTCACTTTATCTATTAAATATTATTGCAATATCTAAAAAGTTCAAGCTTTCTCAATACGATAACTACGTGATTCAATATCAATTGTCCAACCAAATGACTGTACATGTAAACTGTGTCTAGATAATTTATTTCTAAGTAATAAAGAAGTAGAAGTCCCCAATCTGTGTGAGCATTCATATCACCAATCTGGGCTTCAAAACTCAAATCAAAGACTTTTTTTCCCCTCTATTTCCTTCCTTATGAATTCAATAATTCAAGATGAATCCTGCTGTGATCTACTGATTTGTATATGACTTGCTTCTCATTGTTCTACATTCCTGACTGTGACCAGTATAATTCCTAGAAGCCATACTGTATCCAATGTCAGTGAAGCTCTCAAGCGATATGAAAAAATAAAAACATGCTTCCTAACAGCCAGTAAATCCATGATAATCCCTATCCCACCATTGTTCATAATTCCCTTTATTGCTCTTTCCCGGAAGAAGATCCTACATCTTAGATTGCTAGCGTTATATCTATCCAGTAGCGCTGTATAAACAATAAACATACATACTAACTACCCTTGTCTCATTCACCAACAACAGCTGTACAGCTAGATAGTTATCTTATTTCTAGAGAGTTGACACTGCACCACTATGTACAGCATGAACTACCTTTCTCAGTATTATATCCTTTATACCATGCAAACATGGTAACATTTTTATCTCACGTTATCTATTAAATATTATTGCAATATCTAAAAAGTTCAAGATTTCTCAACACGATAACTACGTGATTCAATATGAATTGTCCAACCAAATGACTGTACATGTAAACTGTGTCTAGACAATTTATTTCTAAGTAATAAAGAAGTAGAAGTCCCCAATTTGTGTGAGCATTCATATCACCCATCTGGGCTTCAAAACTCAAATCAAAGACTTTTTTTTCCTCTGTTACCTTCCTTGTGAATTCAATAATTCAAGATGAAGCCTGCTGTGATCTACTGATTTGTATATGACTTGTTTCTCATTGTTCTACATTCCTGACCGTGACCAGTATAATTCCTAGAAGCCATACTGTATCCAATGTCAGTGAAGCTCTCAAGCGATATGAAAAAATAAAAACATGCTTCCTAACAGCCAGTAAATCCATGATAATCCCTATCCCACCATTGTTCATAATTCCCTTTATTGCTCTTTCCCGGAAGAAGATCCTACATCTTAGATTGCTAGCGTTATATCTATCCAGTAGCGCTGTATAAACAATAAACATACATACTAACTACCCTTGTCTCATTCACCAACAACAGCTGTACAGCTAGAGGAGACAACAGGCTGAACAAGCCTTGTTTTAGGAAAGGAATGAAAAATGGGGTTGCTTATGAAATTATGATAATTAGATGAGAAAAGTATCATATTATGCAGAATATAGTTATCTTATTTCTAGAGAGTTGACACTGCACCACTATGTACAGCATGCAATTGAGATAGACAGATACCACCGGCTCTTAATGTACTCATTTAATCCCACTGCCTTCTCTTAAAAAAAAAAAAATTTTAAGCACTTTATCATTGTTTGGATTAGTGTCTTGAATAACACCTGGCTTATATTATTAACAATAGTCAGTGTCCCATTAAACAGATGTAGCCAGTTTTACACTGTACAGCAAACCCTCCGATACTGGCATATAATTTATGATATCTTTAAATCCTGCAGCATCATATTATTTGTAGATTAATAATGTGCGTTTTGTTGGATTTTAGAATGTTTAGCAATTCTGCATACAAGGAGTTTCTTAATGGATACCAGATGTCAGAGTGAATGTGTTGCTGTACGGTATATTCTGTAATGTTATATATTTAATGCGTTCCTCATGAGATTTCTGGGACCTATCTACTTCAAAGTCGTTGGAATAGGCTGTATCTTAATGATTCAGGCTCTATAAAATAAGGTAGGGTGTGGAGCAGTGTATAAGCAGGGTCGAACTGGGGGCCTGGGACCCTCACAGGGTCCCCCCTCCCAGCAGTCCCTGGGTCGCCTCCAGAACTTCAGCCCCCTGCCTGCCTCCACAATTGCGTTGTGTAAGCACATGCACAAAAGACGCGCATGCGCAAAAGACAGGCTTTGTTTTTTGTGGGGGAGCAGGTCTGGCCGGTGGGGGACCATGAGGGCCAGGGCCCACCGGGTTTCCCTGTGTCCCACTGGTCCAGTTCGACCCTGTGTAGTGATAGGCGAATTTATTCACCAGGCACGAATTTGCGGCGAATTTGTGAAATTCGCGAAACGCTGTGCGAAAAAGAAAGGGACGCCGGTGTCAAAAACTGCCGCCGGTGTCAAAAAAACGGCAGTCGGTGTCAAAAAAACGGGCACCGGCGTCAAAAACGAGACGCCGGTGCCATTTTGCGTATTTTACGCCGTTTCGCGAATTTCGCACGAAATTCACGAGTTTTTTGGCGAAACGGCGCAAATTCGCCCATCACTAACCCTGTGTATAAGGGTTTATTCTACCAATCAAAATCAATACAAGGGACCAAAGATATCTTACTTAGAATGCTTCTGAAAGGAACAGGTGGGATTTTAGGGCATCTTTGAATAAGAGTAGTAAACAGTGGAGAAGTATAAAAGTAAGCATGTTTTATCTCTTTAGCAATGCTCACCCATGAATAAAATGATACTGTGTGGGTTATGATAATCCCACTGAAGATGAAAATATTAAAAGTACTTACAAGATTCTGAGGGTTTAAGCATGCCCCCAAATAGGCCAAATTGCCCTGGGTTAATCCCACAAGACTGCTAAAATGCTCACTTGCCACATTACGCCTAATCTACATGTTCCATTCTGTTATTACAACAGTTTTGCAATTTCATAAAATGACTCAATTTTGAGGTACAAAATGTAAGCAGTTTAAAAGCAATTTCCAAGCAACTACTGAGTTGCCTTGCATTAGTAATTTACTATAATAACATGAAATGGGTATTTAAAAAAAAAAATGGCATCAATCTAAAATAATGTTGTCGGGCGAAAAGTTTTACTTATAAGAGGCAAGGGTGCCATTGATTTCTGGCGTTTGAGAGGATCCTTTTTTTTGTACATATAAATATTTTATTTAAAAGCAACAGGAAGGAAATGGAGCACAGAAATAAGGGCATCACTCTCTTCATTGTCTTATTGAATGCAGCAAGCTGTTCTCATTAAAATGTTTTCCTTTTAGATGGAGAGAGCTATAAAGCAAACCATTTCATTACCTTTGAAGTGCAGAGGTCCTATGGCCTGCTGGTATCACATGGTACTGTAATGTTAGTTGCTGCCTTCAGAGGTTGATGTATAAAAGAACATCCCTATTGCACATACAGTCGCCCTACAGCCATTATATTTCTCAGAACAAGTTCTGAAAATCTGCACCTTGATGTCTATGCCCCAAAGAACTTTCATATTTCTTGGACCCATTCTCTATGTAATAAGAGTGCTTGCATGGTGGAATACGTGTGGATACAAATTAAACTCCTCCTTCTCACTTCTTTATTATTGAAGTAGCCATCACAGTACAAATGAGTGCAATGCATTTACAATAGGAAATTTCATAAAATAATACAGCATACTAATGAAGTACTATCAAGTGAAGGTAGTCCTGGAGGGTGAACCATTGCATAGATTAAGATTGGAGCAGGATATATACATACACAGAGCAAGGAAAAGATTCCCAATAGTAGCTGTACAGTCCATGGGTTATCATTTTAGAGCAGCTGGTGTGGGAACTGGTAGTGGTGGTGGATTCACGTATGGTGGGTTGACAATAGAAGAGATAGGTCATACCTTGACACTCAATTTATTAACAAGGTCTATCCAAGGAGACCGTACTTGGAGTACACCAACTAAGATATGGACAAGGCATGATAAATTTGTTTTTTCAAAAAGAAGTTGTAGGAAGGGTCCTGATCTTTCCATTTGGCAGTTAGGCATTTTTTTGGCATATGCCAATAATATGAATATTAAAGGAAAAATATACCCTTATGCTTCATGTAAATAAGCCATTTTTTAAGATTATGTGCTATTGGGTAATTCTAAATAGAAAATTGCCATTTTAAGAACTGAGGGCTGTCCCATGGGATCCTACAATAAACGGTGCACACAAACAAAATATACATGTTAGGTCACATGAGCCAATTAATGGACAAAGTTCTGTCTTTTGCTTCCTCACTTCTTCCTGTTACAGTCACAGTTGGATTATTTCTGGTCAGGTGATCTCTGAGGCAGCACACAGACCATCATTAAATGTTGACTCAAGGTCAAAGATGTAAAAGAGCAATACCAATACTGTACGTATTCTAAAATATGCCACTTAATATGATATACACTATCTGTTGCTTAAGTATTCATTTTGGGGGTAACATTTTTCTTAAATGACCTTTCAGCTCTAGTTGGGGTAAGCCCAGACACCTGGTTAAGCAAGGTCACCTGAGGGTTCCAAATCAATAGGTATATTGAGTATATTAGTTATAACATAAATGAGGTTCAAAAGTGCTGGATTTTAGAGCTGAGACAGACCATATGCATGAAGTGTGCTGAGGATTGGTGGCACCAGGGACTTTTATCTGCATATATTAGAGCTATCTTGTGGATTGATGTGTTTTAAGATATACCTGGTGCAGAAATTTTTGAATTTATTTGTCCCCAGACTAAGCATCTGATGAATCACATGCAAGTGTGCTTATTGATACAGGGGAGCCATGGATCTGCTGCCATCCTTAGTTTGACAGCTATTCCAAGGTTTCCACTATAAACTGTATCAATAGGTACAGCTTACTAGAACCTGAAGAATTATCACAAATGTCATTTTAACACTGAGAGCCAGAAAATACACCATCCCAACTACAACAACAATTGTACTTGCAATGCATCAGATTTGTAATGCGTAGTACAGTATGTTGGAGTTGTGAACTTCTTAAATGGGTTTGGGTGTTCATAAATTATCCCTCTTACGAAAAGGCCAAAAAATATTACACTGTCTTGAAACCACTTAGAAATTTTAATATAAAATTATTTATATCTCATGATGTCCTCCTCCGATGATATACTGGGGCTTCTGCTGTCCTGAAAGCTCAAGTGGGATTGGCAATACTGTTATGTGTAGTGCTCTTGACCTTATATTTGGCTAGATAAGATTTATGTGCCCATCAGTGAGAAATTTACCAGCCAGTCCATTGCCAATAATAACCTGTAAACTTGTTTGTGAGTAATAAGAACACAACTTTGCTGAGCGCGCAGTTTAAAGGACCGTTTATGGAACAATTTCCTCTGGATTCGGCAGCCTTGGCTTTTGTGATTGCTTTTTAGTCAGGCTTGATGGATATGTGCAGGCTCCTCATCATTTATGTTCTCTTTCTCCCTGTGGAGGATATAGTCAGTTTTCTGGAAAACATAAGAAATGCTTTGTCTAAAACAAGCTAATCAGTTTCCAGTTAAAAATAAAATATTTGTCTGTGGCATTTTGGAGTATTGTAAAACCACCTGAATGATGCATAGATTGTCTAAGCCATCAATTTGCAATTTACTGTTAAAGAGTTGCAGCTTATTGTGGGGCTGAGTACAAATCTCTTAGCTGTTTGAATTGTTACTGGAGATTTTCAATTTATACAGCACTGAATGTAGCATCTGATAGTATATTTTTCAAAACAAGATATAGTTATAGGTGAATAGGATGTGATTTAAACTGTCATGTCTTCAAAGCATAAAAGCATTGTAGTTATTTCTGGGGGAGGTAAATAATGATGAAGTCACAAATGCTCATTTATTTCATATTCTGCAATGAGGTTTGTGGTCCCTCCTTTGGAAAGCTAGGGGATCTTCCACAAAAACAGAGAGTAGCATGTACTCCGATGAAATCCTAGTCTTTATTGGCTCCACATATAAAAAGAGTCAGAAGGACCAAGGCCAAACATCTTGTGGGCTCTTACGTTCTTAATAATAGGCACTGGGAATGCCGAGGACCTTGAGGCCCTCCAGTTTGAATGGTGAGCTGGGAGCAACTAATTTTTCGAAAGTTAGGTGACACAAGTGAGAATGTTTTAACAAGAAAAAATTGTGATGCTTATTTATTGACCTAGCTAATCTTCTACATTAACACTTTCTCAATGTGTATAGGATCTAATTTGCTCAGTCTATTTAGTTAACCAAGACTCCATTATCTGGCTTCATCCCAGAAAGAGATTAACTATCACAATTTTGTTCCATAAATCATTGCCAAATCTATTTCAGGAAACATGCAAGCTTGTCCAGTAACAATCTCCATAGAATGAGCAAGTGGATGAACACTCAGTGGCATCTTTTGCACCCCATTGTACTCTGATACTGGCATCTGAGATCATAGTAAATGAGCTCTATATTTGTCTACTTTGGCCTGAGCCCACTAGTGCTCCCTAACATGTGCATTTTTGCGACTCCTGCTTCAATAAAACCACAACACTTGCTTCTCATGGGGAGGAAAATTAAGGTGTAGTTAAGGTCACATGTAGGCAATTTTAATGGGGTGAGGAATTAAGTTTGCCTAGACTTATTTGGCCACTCCATTGAAAACTCCACTACAGTATGGACTCTTGTACTTGGGTCTTCTCAGAGGAAGGTATCACTATTTTATTCACACAATAACTAGGCACTAGGGTTCATTTTAAACAAGCTGATGATATATTAGCAGGAATAGGAAGTTTACAGAAGTCATATATTCTGTTTCTTTAAGATGTTATAGTGCATACTGAACTAGAGTTACAGACTGGAGTAATACTCCCTCTGGGATTCGAGCCACAGTTTACAAGGCCATCTTAAGAGAACTCCAAGGGGCTCTAGTTTTATGCAACCAAAACTTGCCTCCAAGCCAGCAATTTAAAAATAAGCACCTGCTTTGAGGCCACTGGGAGCAACAGCCAAGGGGGTAGTGAGCAAGATGTTGCTCAGAAGCAATTGGTTGGGGGATCACTGATCTACATGCTTCAATTCCTACTCTGGTGAAACTGGTATACTAATCTGCACTCCTCAATGGATCATTTGTGTGCTCTTCTAAATTGTTCAATGTATAATTTGTTCCTACATAAATTACTAGGATCTCGCCTACCTTTGACTTATGCTCTTTCACTTGGTCCCTCTTCCCTGACTTCTACTTACATCTGATCTTAACCCAAGGCTCATCATACACATGCTTCAAGGGGGGGGGGCAATGCCCACCTTATATAACGCAAACCAATGACAACCCTGAAACAATGGATCACATAACTTCCACTAGACATGTCACTACCAATCCATGCTTATGCAAAGCAGTCCTATTGGAAGAAGACTAAAGAACCATAGTGGAAGGAAAATGACATAGTCCTCTACAGAACCATTTGTATCTTTTTAGCATAATTAGTATTTTCCATTGTTTAAGTAATGAACTGTATAATTAGGAATTCAAGAATAGGACGAAGCACATTATATAATTAAATTTTGTTGATTTAAAAAAAAAGAAGAAAAAAAAACTTTAATAACAAAACATACCTGAAGGAACAGAAACATTTTCAGAATGCAATTAATCAAAAAAGTAGACAAGACAGATCTATAGGTATCTAAGTTTGTTTTTTAAGAACAAATGTATTCGTATTATTTAATATTTAAGAAACTCGCCAAAGGAATGTAATTTAAATGGTACATTAAAAAATACACACGTGGTTATTGTTTCCTTCAAGCCGGATACAAACTAATTATTCAGCAGAGCATAACAGGAGCAATTATCGTGTGTTTGAGATACAACATTGTGTTCTACATTATTTCAAGTGCCATCAGATTAAGTGCTGGTTTGAACAATTTTATTAAGCAAAATGTCTAACAACTCCACTGAGCAATAAATAAACCATAATTATTTTAAAGCCAGATTGCAAGGTGTTGCAATAAATATGAAAATACCACATGATAATTCTCCAGAAATTCAAAACTTTAGCTGTGTTGTTAAAGTGACAGAATAGCTACAATATTAATATTAAAATAAAAAGTGTATGTGTGTAATGTAATAATATTTTTCACCAGGTTGAGTAACCCATAAAGGTTTTCAGGGAGTAGGGAGGATGCCTCCTTTCTCCAGCAATGCACCATGAACCAAACATACATTGTACTATATAACAATATTTGGTACAATTTAGTTAGCAAGTTAAGGATTTGAACAGATGTGGCAATAGGGAATATATACCAAATAGGGGGTAATTGAATTTGTTTCCTTCCGAGATAGATGAGCTCTATGGCCCATTGATGGTGGTTGTTACTACAGAAGAAATCAAAGGGCTCCTGGTGGAAGGAAAATAACTTAATAAGGATCTCATTCTTCTCCTTCTCATCCTAATCAAAGAGGATTCCATTTTTAGAGGAACACCTCAGAGTTCTATGAACTGAACATAAGCTCTTGGCCTATGGCCTTGTGCTTTTGTATGGTCATGGAACTTGGAAACCTCTATTATCCTCATATTTTAAAACAGGGTGTACATTATTCTTTATAATACATAAATTCCAATAAATTATGTGACACAGATTACATCACTATGCATTAATCTGTTGATGTGGGGTTCCTCAACATCTGTTACAGGTTCAGTTAGATTTCCTTACTAAAAAGAAACCCTTACTGCATTGCTAAACTTTTATTTATATAGTTTATAGATATTACAGTAAGTAGATACATTCAGCATTTTCTTTAGTGTTTCATTGTACAGTATCTCTCACATTTTGAATCACAAAATGCAATTTCACCAGGATCAGACTGACCCACTGGGGTACAAGGAAAAATCCCAGCCCCCCCCCCAGTTAATTCTGTTGCCTGCCCACTAACCACCACCAGTCCTTTTATCCAAGGTTGAGGGGGTATCTACATTGGGTGCAGCATCAGCACTGGCTGTGGCATAGAGTAGCATGGGGATTGGGAAGGTGGCGGCATGGCAGATGGAAGGTCCTAGAGATCAGTTTCTCTAGTCGAGTACACTAAATCCAACACTGAATTCCACTGTGCATCTGTGCCCCAGTTACTAAAATACAAAGTTTTCTAACTAGGTCACAGTTTTTTTGCCTGCTATTGGTAACCTTGTATGCAGCGATTGACGTTAGGCCTCTCATTAAATTTTAGGTGAAGTCATTTCTTTGGGTTCTCTATTTTCCTCCCACAGTCCTGACTTTAGGATAAATGGCTTTTTATGAAGTTGACCTTAATTTTATAGGTAACATTGTTTCCCTGTACAGCTATGAGATCTGTTCTCTCGGAAACTCATTATCCAGAAAGCTCAGAATAACAGAAAGGCCATCTCCCAAAGATTCCATGTTATCCAAATAATCCAAATTTTTAAAAATGATTTCCTTTTTCTCTGTAGTAATAAAACAGTAGCTTGTACTTGATCCCAACTAAGATATTTAATCTTTCTTGGAAACAATACCTCCCTATTGGGTTTATTTAATGTTTACATGATTTTCTAGTAGACTTCAGGTATGAAGATCCAAATTACGGAAAGTTCCCTTATCTGGAAGCATTCTAGATAACTGGTCCTTGACCTGTAGTAAAGTTAATAAGACTGTACGCTTCACTTGGGCAAGTATTCTTTTTCAGGAGCTGCATGATTTGGAGGCATTCCATAAATAAGGGATAATGGATAAATAAAGAATAATAATAATCCAAGCAAACAGTCACTTTCTTACCTCTCTAGCAGCTGCTTGGGACTAACCAAGGGGTCACAGAGAACCAAGTCTCTTCCTGTAGGTTGATATTTACTACTGAAGACCTGTTGGTTATGTCTCCTTAATGTGCTTCAAAGTTGCAGTTCACATCTCTGGTGTCCCTGTAGCTGTCTAGCTACTCAGGAAATAGGATAGCATATAAAAAGCTCTTTGCTTCATAAATAAAAGATAGTGCTAATAAATGCAACACTTTGTGCCAATGTACAAGTTCAGTTCTGGTATCTCTTGGATATTTATGCCATCATAAAAAGACAGGCTAGGTATGGCAGCATTGAAAAACAGTTAAAATCTTCATTAGCAGCACAAATTCTCGGCACCGGCAACAATTATTATTTTGTGCTCACTTGCCCAAAGTATGAATTATGAGGCTCTGTAGTTTAGCTCGACTTCTTCACTTGAGTAATGTTGCCTTCAGTAAGTAAGATACTCATCACTATTCAAGTGTTTAATCTTTGATGCCCATGAAGGAGCACCACAATGTTTTTTTACATATATCAAAGAAGAGTTTGCTTATGAAGATTTTCTTTTTTATATCTGTGTACTGAAGGATCTGAGCTACAGTTTACTTTATCTAAAAAAAACCTTCCACCATGAATGATATTAATGAGCACTCTGGATCAAAACAGAGTAGGAACACAAGCAATCTAATAAATACTGTGGCTTATTTGCTGATAAAAGACATTATTCTTGGCATCATTAAAAGTTAAATCATTGTGCAGATACAATGAATTTAAAAGAAAGAAATGGGGTGCAATCGCTGAGAGATGACTGTAGAACAACAGAGAAGCGCTGAAAACATGCTGATTTTATTTTGCAGGAACATAACTCTGAGCTCTAATTCTTTAATCAGCTGTTTGCATTGATTGTGAATTGCAGGGGTTGAGTAGAAATTTCTATAGAATTGGCATAAACAATGAGTTTACAAGCACTGTTTAACCGACGACGCAGCAAATCTGAACATTTTCTTCTGTTAATCCACTACTTTAACGAGAAAATTATCAAATATGTAGGTGTCTAAAGTAAAGCTTACTTACTCACTTTTTGGATGATTTCAACATTGACAAATACATGAAAAGCCTTAATAATTGAACTTGAACAGTCCTGTGGTGCAAAGTGCAAAAAAGGGGTAGAATGTTGCATCCTTAAAAATGCCATAATTAGGTTATTCCTGCCATGTTACTCTAGCATTTAGCATCAATCTCATAAGGCCAAGCAGCAACTATTGTGATTGAAGAGCAGGGCACAAAGTGTAAAGTGTGTGGAAACCCCTTCTCCTATAGACTCCATTTAATCCAAATAATCAAAATGTTTAAAAATTGTTTCCTTTTTCTCTGTAGTAATAAAAGAGTCATTTGTACTTGATCCCAAATAAGATATCATTAATCCTTATTGGAAGCAAAACCAGCCTATTAGGTTTATTTAATACATGATTTTCTAGTACACTTAAGGTAGGAAGATCCATAATTATGGAAAGATCTGTCATTCGGAAAACCCCAGGTCCCAAGCATTCTGGATAACAGGTGCCGTACCTATGGATGCAAAGTGACCCAGTGCTTTAACACCTTGGTGTAGGCTTTTCTCTGCACGCAGTTCCTCAGTAATGCACATTGTTTTACACCGTTGATAGTTTGTAAATGGAAACCATGACAAGTCATGTGATGCCCACATTGGCACACAAGTTTCAAAAGGATACACATTTTGCAGGAATAATGATGGGTAGCTTGTATGTAGCACTGAGTGGAACATTCTGCACAAGTAATGCTGGTGGAAGAAATTGTGTTTTGTGGCAAACTGTACTATTAGTAAGAAAGACAAAAGACTGGGGGTGGGGTCCAGGTCCACCAGAGCTGCTACACTAGGGGCCCAAACCACCCCTAGGTCCTCCCCACTGGAAACCCTCCCCCTGCCCCCCCCCACCAGCGAAACATACTTACTTATTTCATTATGCACCCACGTTTAAGATCAGAAAGCAGGTCAGTCAGCGGAGATCTGGTCTGGGGTGGAGTGGTCCTCAAGGGCCCAGTGCAACCCTGCTGCTGCCATTAGGCACAACTGTTCTTGATTGAGAATGGGAGGAAGGAAGGACTGAGTATGGCCTTCGAAACAATTTTTAATAATTTAATAATTGAGATTATTTGTTCAACTGATTGTATGGAAATTTGGTCAACAACAACTAAACCGTAGAATGTCTTGATGAGGACCAGTTAAGTCAACATCTCAAAGTAAATGTACATTGAATTAAGACAAGTTATTTTGTCATCTCTCTTTGTTATGATTCATTTTGTAAAATGCAATGCTACATGACCTAATTAGTAATTGTAATTTTTTAAATTTCTGAACGTTAAAAAGCCAAAGACCTTGAATGAATGTGTTATACAGGTATGGCACCTGTTATCCTGAATGCTCTGGATATACCTGGGGTTTTTCAGATAATAGATCTTTTCATAATTTGGATCTTCATACCTTGAGTCTATTAGAAAATCAAGTACAAAGTATGGTTTTATTATAACAGAGGAAAAGGAAATTGTAAAAAATTGCATTATTGGGAAAAAATCGAGTCTATGGGAGATACCAATCGGAGGTTTCTGGATAAAAGGTTTCTGGATAATAGATCCCATGCCTGCAATGCATTTTAGTTATATTGAATTGTCCCTTCAACATTTTTGTGTTACCTAGGACATACAAATTACAGTAGAACCCTGATTTTACATTTCCCAGGGAATGTTGTGAAAACAATATAATTTCTGGGAAAACGTAAAATCCAAGAAGATAAGAAAAACATTTGCCCATATGAGACTGTAAAAAATGGCATAAAATGTAAAATCTGGGTATATAAAATCGGGGTTATACTCTATTTCATTGAAGACATTCCTCCATTGTCTACTGGAGAGTGAGTTTGAAGCTTACTATTGCTGCTTATAAGAACAAACTTATTTTGCAGAGTATCAAGTTGATCCAGGGACTATTGATGGGCAAATAAATTTGCAGCCAATTTCTGCGTTACAGCGAATACATTTGCGAAACTGCAGTGAAAATTAGTCAGCAAAAATTTGCCAGAGTAAATAAATTTTGGCAACATTATTCGAACCCCCATTGACTTTAACGCTAGTGTCAAAATTGATCTGAGCATCAGAATTGACGCGGACGTCAAAATTCACATTTCAGCGAAGTGAAACAGGACAAATTGGCCCATCACTACCAGGGACTGGTCCGATTGCCATCTTGGAGTTGGAAAGGAATGTTTTCCCCCCCTGATGCAAATTGGAGAGGCTTCAAATGGGTTTTTGCCTTCCTCTGGATCAACTGGCAGTTAGACAGGTTATATATAGACTTAAAAGGTTGAACTTGATGGACGTGTGTCTTTTTTCAACCAAACTTACTATGTAACTATGTAACCATGTAACTTGCAATAATCCAGGTTCCATCTGTTGATGACTTATCTTTTTCTCACCCTTTGTTTCAAGAATTTTCTAATAATTTATTTGCAATAAAATATGTATTGTTGCCGCTAAGTACCATACAACAAAAGTTTATTCCAAAATAACCTTAATAATATGAGGGTTGGGCTCATTCAGCATTACAGTCTAATGAATATAATTTATTCCAAAATAACCTTAATAATATGAGGGTTGAGCTCATTCGGCATGACAGTCTAATGAATATACCTCAATGGGAGACTAAGTCCATTCATTCTAACATTTTCTTAACATTTTCTGTTGACAGCAACATAAAATCACAAATATTAACAAATAAGAATGTTAAAAATACATTAACAAAGACCTAATGGGTGTGCGGAAAAGAAATAAGAGTTATGAATCTAAGCAGAATTACTTAAGAGATAATGTATTTTCTATCTTTGTTCTTTTTTTTTTTCCTTAAGAAAATGTCATTAAAGGGCAAATGGAAATCTCCGCACATTAGAAATGTTTGCTTCAAACTGGATTTAGAAGTAATTACTCAGTAGAGCGTAGAAAGTTCAATTATCATTGGTTTTGGATGGAGCATTTTTATACATTAATTTAATTACTACCAAACTAACCACAGGTCTAAATTCTTTTGTCAAGCAGATGAACAGAAACTCATCTGAACAACTGCCTGCCCATAGGCACTTTCTCTTATTGCAGAAGGGAATGGCTTAAAACAAATGGATAATTTCATGAATTATGGCTAAAATAACAGGTACATGTAAAACTCACTCCATCATTTACAGTTCAGGGAACACCTTCAGTAATTATATGAAACACTCTAATAGTATTACTAATATGATAAGCAAATTTTTTCGCCAGACATGGATTTGCATCAAAACTCCACGTTTTATCATTTGCAAATTGTTTTGCGAAACTGCTGCAAAAATTTGCCGAGACAAAAAAGTTGCTTGGACAAAAAAACGACCATTGACTTTAATGCATTTGGACAAAAAAGTCTACTGAATATCTCTCCTAAACTTAAACAGGAATTAAGATGAAACAGGATTTTTTCATAAATTGTTATGATCTTTTTTTTCTGGACTACTGGCGCTATGCATCCTATTTTGTAGGTTTAGGGAAGTTTATGGAATAGCTTTCATTTCTAATTCTTGAGTCTAGAAATAGGAATGTACATTAAGGGGCAGATTTACTAAGGGTCGAATTTCGAAGATAAAAAAACTTCGAAAGTCGACCCTTGAATTGAAATCCTTTGACTTCGAATGTCGAAGTCGAAGGATTTTTTACCGAATTTAGCCTTCGAACGATCGAAGGAAAATCGTTCGATCGAACGATTAAATCCTTTGAATCTAACGATTCGAACGATTTTAGAGTACGATCGAAGGATTTTCCTTCCATGTACAAAAGACGTTGAAAATGCTTGTAGAAGGTCCCCATAGGCTAACATAGCACTTCGGCAGGTTTAATTTGGCAAAGTATTGAAGTTGAAGTTCTTTTAACAAGACGGTACTTTGATTATCGAATGGTCGAATATTTGAACGATTTTTACTTCGAATCGAAGTCAAAGTGAATTCAAAGTCGTAGTATCTTATTCGATGGTCGAAGTATGCAAAAAATTACTTTGAAATTCGAACTTTTTTAACTTCATTTTTTAAAATTCACTCGAACCTTAGTAAATCTGCCCCTAAAAGTTACCTATAGCTCATGCTGAGAGGTTTGTTTTTGTAAGTAATTGTTAGTTGGAGTTCCTTAACCTGACTGTTTTGCCAACCTGACCTGTCGCGTGTAAAAAAAATGTTGATGCTAATTGATTTCAATGTGTTTTGCTCATCACTAGTGATAAGTGAATACATTTGGCAGACACAATTTCACTGCAAATTTCCTCATTTTGCCGCAAGCGAAACGGCGGTGCCAATTTGCAGGCGAAAAATCCAGCGTGTTGGAAAAAAAGACTTGTGTCTCAATTTGCGAGAGCATAAAAATTGTTGCTAGTCAAAATTATTTTGACGCCCATTGACTTCAATGCTTTTTTATGGCACAGATTCACCCATCACTACTCATCACTACTTATGTTATGAAGACCCTCTGATGCATACAGCAAAATCATCCCACCCTTATCCTTTCCATAAATGTGTAGGGAATTAGTGCAGACCCTTTGCTCTTTTCCCTTTAAGGGCAGAAGCACAGAGCCTGTGTCTGTGTGCTGTAAGCTGTTACCTAGCAACCAGCTGTTCAGTGATCTCAGTGCAACAGGAAGTGACACAGCAGCTAGTGACTGGCTGGCAGGAAAAGGAAGTCACAAATACTGGCAAAAGAAGAGAGCCTGGCATAAAGAACCGCATGGTGAACAGAGAAGGAAGTCAGAGAGCTGCGGGTGGGCCCAGAGAGCTCAGAGGCACATTCCTGTGGGGATACCAGAACTCACAGTGGAGTGATGAGGTATGAATTTAATTAGAATAACTAATTAAGTAGAATTACTAAGTAAATCACTAATTAAAAGGGCTGCGATAGAAAGTGATTCAATCTATTGTAACCAATGTTGTTAATCACTTTTCAATTTTCTTAATGGATATACATTAAGGAACAGACTGTCTTATTGTTTTTTTTTTTTCATGTTTAAATTTATTTTTTAGCAGACTTAAGGTCCTATTTATTAAACCTCAATTTTTTCTAGTCGAGTTTTTTACGGGGAAACACTTGAATTTTTAGAGGAAAAAGAAAACTCACATTTTTAGAGATTTATTAGAAGCCGCTAAAAATCCAAATCTGAAAATACTCCAGTTAAAATCTGTTGAGGTCATGTAGAAGTCAATGTTAGACATTCCCCCACAATAGGGATGTAGCGAACCGCCGTTTTGGTGTTCGCGAACGCCGTTCGCGAACACCGGCAAAAAATGTGAACGGTTTGCGAACCGTTCGCGAGCTTCGAACACCCGCAAAATCGTTCGATTCGAACGTTCGAAGGATTTTTCGTTCGATTCGAACGTTTGAAGGATTTTCATCGTTCGATCGAAGGATTTTCATTCGAATCGAACGGTCGAGGGATTTTAATCGTTCGAACGAATGGAAATCGTTCGAACGAATGGAAATCGTTCGATTTTAGCGGTCGAATGGTCGCGAACTCAAATTGCGAACGTTCCCAAACGTTCGCGAACATTAGGCGGACGCGAACGGTCGAAGTTCGCGCGAACAAGTTCGCAGGCGAACTGTTCGCTACATCCCTACCCCACAATTTGAAGATGTTTTGTGACATTGTGATCTGTGAAAAAGTGGAGGTTTTCAGGCAACAACTTGAAAAAATCATACGATTCAAGCTACAAATATGAAAAGTTTTGAATTTGCAGATACTTTTCCTGCATCGACTTTTTTCAACCTAATTTTTTAAAAATCAGGTAAATTTGTGGATGGGAGTTAGGTCCACTTTGTTTTATTAAAAAAATTGGGAAAAATTGAGTCTTAGTAAAGAACATGTAGCTTAGTAGCATGTAAACAGGTTTTATAGACTTTTCATCTTTTGGTCAATAACATATGAAACTATTATATGAAATACCCATATCACCATCTGAAATGTATTTGCTCATTGTACATACCCCAGACATTACAACTTCCTCTGCAAACATATAAGAAAGTTGGTCATTAAATGTAATTTGGGTCACCATAGCTTCTCAGATCTTTAGGCTGACTGGCACCCAGGTCCGGACTGAGAATTAAAATAGGCCCTGGCATTTCAGGTACACAGAGGACCAACCAGCCCACACAGACTCCCAAACAGCCCCCACCAGCCCACTAAATACTGACTTTCTATGGGACCTTATAGCAGCCCCTCTGGCATTTGCCAGAACCCACAGATTGCCAGGCCGGGCCTCCTGGCACCCACACCACCACCATCAGACACCTTATTGATAATTAAACTGGAGGTTTACATGAAGTTGCAGTTGAACTAGAAACACTTTATTTACAGTCACCAGCACAAATGTTTGTTTCTTAACAGGTGACCAGTAATGACAACATCTGATTGGTTACTGGTTGCTACTCAAATAGGTAGAACTTCCCCTTGTGTTCTAATTTATAAGCTCCTAGCTAGTGTTAAATAAGTGAAAGATGATTTAACAAGCCATTTGAAATGATAGTTCTGGCATTGTAGAAACAGTCCTACATTTTACTACAAATATTATTCCTTGTGTTTTTGAACCAGATTATTCCCATTATTTCAAACCAGGTGTAAAATGCCTTCCTTAGAGACCCCAGCCCCACACAGATTTTTGGTTGATTAAACATTTTCAAAAGAGAATAAACCGTATAACCTTCTGAGTGTAGATTGCTAATAACCCCATTACTCACAGTATTAATATTTTGGAAAGCATTTAATCCATTAACTATGCATTGAAATGAAAGGTACAATTAGAGGCAGCCTTTCTCAATTATTTATAGAAGATATTTTCCATTTTGAACTAAGAATTTTTTTTTCTTTCTTTGTCGACAGCTGCAATTTTCTGGCTTCTGGAAGCAACCATACTGATAACAAGCCATGGTGATGAGATTATTTTTAATGATAAATTGAATTGAAAGCCTCTGCTTATTTATTCATTTTCTGCTAATTATTTGGTAATTTACTTTAAAGACAAATACATAGAAGTCTGCTGAGGTTTGGCAGCATTCCCACAAGGGAATATCATCAGCACTAGTATATAATAGATGGATCACTGTCAGTGAGCACTCAGAGATGAGGATGGGTGGCTTTGTTTGTTAGAATAGAGGTTGCATTTTGGCACCCATACTGGAAGGACCATTTGGCAGTTTGGCACCCATACTTGAAGGGCCAGTTCTCAACCTACACCCCAGCAGAAGTCAAGATAGGGAGGATGCATGCCAGGAATTCCCTGGCACAAACTAGGGATGAGCCAGACACAGTTTAGTGTACAGCTTTGCAGAAAAATCAGAAAACTTTTCACACATTAATGCTATAATTTTGCCATGTGTTTTATTTTGCTGAAAAATGTCAATTTAACTACCTGTATTAAAATTTCTCCATTAAAAAACAAGTTTTGTTGCGCTTGAAAAAACACCAAAAAAAATGACAACTCCATGGAATTTCTCCATGCCAAAAAACACCATTGGCTCCAAAGCATTTTGTGAAATTTTGCCATTTTGCAATTGTTTTCTGCAGTTGGGTCAGTTTTGTTCATTACTAGCACTAACATCTTTTCTGGGAATTAAACTTTTTCAGGGTGCAATCACATAATGAAAAAAACCTTTTAGTTAACATATAAAGGGAAACAACATACTGTACAGATACCCAGGGAAGAGGAAGAAATAGGGTAACATAAACATATGTCTTTAATCATAAGACCTAATGTACAGCCTCCATTGTACAGCATATTGTCTACAAAATCTCTACATCCAAGTATCAAATACATTTAGGGGCAGATTTATCAAGGGTCGAATTTCGAAGTAGAAAAAACTTCGAAATTCGACCATCGAATAGAATCCTCCGACATTTGAATTCGAAGTCAGAGGATTTTATACATCGTACGATCATATTACGATCGTAGTACGATCGTACAATCGTATTCCGATCGTACTTCGAATCAAACGATTTGAACGATTTTATCGTGCAATTTTCCAAAAAATCCTTCAACTTAAAAAAAACTTAGAAAAACACACAAGAGGTTCCCCATAGACTAAACAGCAATTTGGCAGGTTTTAGTTGGCAAAGTATTGAAGTCAAAGTTTTTTTAAAGAGACAGTACTTCGATTATCCAATGGTCGAATAGTCGAACGATTTTTACTTTGATTCGAAGTCGAAGTAAATTTGAAGACGTAGTATCCTATTCGATGGTCAAACTATCCAAAAATTACTTTGAATTTTGAATTTTTTTACTTCGAAAATTCCCTCGAATTCACTTCGACCCTTGATAAATCTGCCCCTCAATGATGGGAAAGTTGCAAGAGCACACCTGATTCTGGGCTGACCTGGTTTCTTCACGCAATACACATATGCCCTTTAAAATGGCCCATGTAGTGATAACAACATTTTCCCCACATTTTGCAGTGAAAATTACTCCAATGGGTGAAAAATGTTGTTGACCATAGACTTCAATGCATTTCGGCAAATTTTCTCCAAAGCAAAACAGGTCAGATTCACCCATCACTACAGGGTACATCTTTAAAGGAGAAGGAAAGGCTGAATTTACTTGGGGATTCCAAAAGTTAGGCACCCCCTAGTGATTGTATATACTTACCCGAAACCCCGGGCTGGTGCTCCTATCAGCAGAAAACTGCACTGGTCTCTGGGTTCTTCCTTAGAGCACCACAGAGCAATGGATTCCTTCTTCTTTAGCCTTTCAGGTAAATGTTGGAGAACATGAGACTGGAATAATATTTCATCACAGCACCCAGAATAATCAGCAGTGGATGTTTTAATTACCTAATTCCTAGTGTACAAATACCTAAGGTGTAATGATATAAAAGTATCAAAGTTTGCACCAGGGTCTAGTATGTAACCCATAGCAACCAATTATATGTTTGCTTAGGTGACCAGTAAATGTTGACTTTTATTACATTAACATCACAAAAATTGGATTGTGCCCCTGGATGCAACTAACATCTTCAACTGAAATAATGGGCAGTTCTAGAGAGGTTTGGTTTTAGTCCCCATTTTTTTTTAGTTTCATTGACATAATCAGGGTAAGGACCGATCCTTTAATAGTGGGCATTCAGATAGTCAGCATAGATGAAGAAGACACAGTATTTACAAATAACATCTGTGTCCTGTTAATTAAGGGAAATTAATGTACACAGATTCTTAATGACTCTTGATCACTGAACTATTTAGAAAACAGCCATGTGGCATCTACTTTTTAAAGGTATGATCTTGCAAACCCCTTAACAGTCATTCCACTTAACTAGGGGCAACTATACATCTGCTGAGGTTACTGCACAGTGAGTCATTCCATGATCAAAAAGCCCAGACCCTGAGATCTTGGAGCTCATGTGCAGAGAATACAAGCAGTGGGAGAAATTATGCTCAGATATATGATATTTCTTTTCCTGCAGGCACAGAGTAGATAAAAATAAAAACATCATTGAAGATCTGTACTCAAGTAAAACCTAATGCCAGATGTCAATATCACTAAAGAAGAAGAAATGAGAACACATGCACCATAGACATATCTATATTACAGTAGGTATGGAAGATATGAAGTCTTGAAGGTAGCTATGTAAAATGAGTGCAGTTCTGATACTGTGCTACATATTGAGCCTTTGCCCATAGTTCAAGAACAAATGATATATTTGGACATTTGAAATGCAAATTCAAAAAAATATCTATGAATTATTATACAGAGGGGTTGTATGTGTATGGACCCTTTGGGTTAATTGCTAGTGACGAGCGAATCTGTTGTGAAATGTTGAAAAATTCGAGAAATGCATTGAAGTCAAAGGGCATCAACATTTTTCTTGCTCCAAATGCATTAAAGTCAAAGGGCATTTTTTCTTGTGCCAGCTTTTTTTTTCCAAATGCATTAAAGTCAATGGGCATTTTTGGTTTCAAAAAAGAATCCAAAATAATTTTTTAAATATGTTAGTAGTAAAAAAAATGCAAGCAGGAAGGGATGGAACCCTTAATATCAGAGTATATTCTAGTAATACAACTAATGATGCATGGCTCACACATGAGGAAATTCAAAAGAGACTAGAACATGTTAAGACTAGAACATGTATTCATCCCAGGGTACTTAGCAAGTTTAGCTCTGTGATTGCCAAACCTCTTTACTTAATTTTTCAGGATTCATTGAGGTCTGGCATGGTGCAGAGAGAATTGCTAATGTGGTGTCACTATTCAAAAAGGGATCCCATTCTCAGCCTCAAAACTATAAGCCAGTTAGTCTGATGTCCATGGTAGGAAAGCTTTTCGAAGGGTTAATAAAGGATGAGATACTGGACTTCAAAGCAAATCATAATACTATGAGTTTGTGCCAGCATGGTTTTATGCGTAATAGATCTTGCCAGACTAACTTAATTTCTTTTTATGAGAAGGTGAGCAGGGACCTCGATTCTAGGATGGCAGTGGATGTGATTTACTTAGACTTTGCTAAAGCATTTGTTACAGTACCACACAAAAGGTTACTGGTTAAATTAAGAAATGTTGCCTGGAACATAGTATTTGTACCTGGATAGAGAACTGGCTAAAAGATAGACTAAAAAGAGTGGTGGTAAATGGAACATTTTCTAATTGGACCAGTGTTGTTAGCGGAGTACCGCAGGGTTCTGTACTAGGTTCTTTGCTTTTCAAATTGTTTGTCAATGACCTGGAGTTGGAAAGTACCGTTTCTATTTTTGCAGATGATAAGAAATTGTGCAGAACTATAGGTTCCATGCAGGATGCTGCCACTTTGCAGAGTGACTTGTCTAAGTTGGAAAACTGGGCAGCAAACTGGAAAATGAGGTTCAATGTTAAGAAATGCAGGTTATGCACTTTGGCAAAAATAATATATATGCAAGTTATACACTCATCTGGAGTATGCAGTGCAGTTTTGGACTCCAATCCGTAAGAGTGATATAAATAAGCTGGAGAGAGTGCAGAGACATGCAAATAAAATGGTTAGAGGAATGGAAGACTTAAATTATGAGGGTAGACTGTCAAGTTTGGGGTTGTTTTATCTGGAAAAAAGCTTGCAAGTGGACATGATTACACTTTACAAGTACATTAGAGGACATTATAGACATATAGCATGGGACCTTTTTAACCATAAAGAGGATCACCGCACCAGAGGCCACTCCTTCAGAATAGAAGAAAAGAGCTTTAATTTGAGGCAACGTAGGGGTTCTTCACAGTGAGGATAGAGAGGTTGTGGAATACACTGCCGAGTGATGTGATGGCTGATTCTGTTAATGCTTTTGAGAGTGGCTTGGATGATTTCTTGGACAGACATAATATCAAAGGCTATTGTGATACTAAACTCTATAGTTAGTATAGATATGGGTATATATAATTTATGTGAACGTATAGAGTGGTGTGTGTATAGATGCTGGGTTTTCAATTGGAGGGGTTGAACTTGATGGACGTTGTCTTTTTTCAACCCGATTTAACTATGTAACTATGTGTAGGCTAGATTTATCCCTAATTAATTTCTGCTGTAGTGAATCCAGATCACATGAGGCATTGAAACCCCGGAAGGTGAACATTTCAGCTCCCCAAGTTGTTTCCACAGTGGTGTCACCAAAGCTGTCTCTGATCTGATTGTACTTAATACTTCTGAAATACCTCAAGGATCTGTGAGTATATTAACTCTGTGGAGTTTGGATAGACTAAAGCTTGATTCTTTCAAGACCCTCTTTTCTAAACAGCCCAAGGGAGTTTAGTTCAACTAAACCTCCCCTTTTATTCCTTCTACTTAGCAAAGGCCCATCCTGGGTGTCCAGTGTAACCAATGTTCTATCCTTCCTTAGCCAGATCCTATCCATGATACAGTAGGTTTACATATTTTTGTTTATGGATGCCATTTAGTTTGTTGATGCAGTGGTGTAACTAGATATTACTGGGTCCCACAGCAGAATATTTTTCAGGCCTCTAAAATGTCTAGAGGTTGACCTGTTGTACCAATATTTATTGTATATGAATTAAGGCCTCATGGGTCTTTATACCTCCTGGACCCCCCTGCAGTCACAGAGTCTGCTTCCTCTGTAGTTATTCCCCTGGGTAAATGAAATGCATGGCAACTACCATGCACATGAACAAACCAAAACATGTGGACAAATAAGAGGCTTATACAAAAGCAAATATTCCCACATTTCTTGTTGAACATTTATGACAACATTAAATACATTCCCTTTGAGACTGAGTAAGCCATTACTCTCCTGTTTGCATTTATGGTTAGTGCATTTGTATCTGTTTAGTCTGTTTACAATGAATTAACATTGTGTTCCACGGGATATTTACTTTCTTTCTAAACCAAAACTGACACAACACCAAGTTGCCTCCAGCCACCGTGGTGCTGCTTCCATAATGCGGCACTTCTAAACAAAGGCTTGTTGTCACTTGCTAATTTGTCTATTCTGATTTCTCAAGGACGTCCTTTGGGCAATGGTGTTTTGTTTACTTATGTAGTTCAATTAAAAGTGATACGCAACAATGGTTGGCACAAACTTCACATATTTCCAGCCTGTGCAATCCCACTTGTGATATTAAGTGCTGTTGGTGAATACTATAAACTGACAGCTACGTATTGATATGGTTTTAGGGCTGCATTCCTTAATGTGTAAGTGGCAATTAGATGTGTCAGAAGTCTTCTTATTCTAATGGCAGAATTAATAGCAACACAGGCTAGATGTTTACTCGCTAATTAATCTCCATTTATGCACAGTGGCAATTGCAAATGTATTGAGAGGTCAATAAAAGTCAGTACTGGAATCACTGCAGCCGCTTATTACACATTAGGGCTTAGATTATTTGTATAGGTAGAAATCTGTGTGTGGGCATGGGTATGTATGGCAGTGTGTTTCTGTGTGTGTGTGTGTGTGTGTGTGTGTGTGTGTGTGTGGGTGTGTGGGTGTGTGAATGCATACCTCTGTGATAAAATCCATTAGTTTATAGAAACCACAGGACACACTCTACATAAGCTTACTGCATTGCTTCCTCCACACAGAGCTTATGATAATGCCCCTGCCGTAAGGTATAGGTAGAAACGTTAAGTAGGAATTAAAGAAAACAAGACAATCATTAGGAATGTACTTATTTCTAAAATGGAAACCATAGTATCATCTCACTTTAATAATGAGCACCACCATAGACCCTCACAATTAAGGTGGATGGTATTAGAAGTGGTAGGACTGGTCACAATAGTGGTGATAGAAGGAAATTACTTTTGCAGAGAAAGAGACAGATATGTGGATAAAGTAGGTGGATAGTATTCAACCTAAAGGATTTAATATCAATGTCTACTGAGTTTAAAGGGGTTGTTAACCTTTGAGTTATCTTTAAGTATGATGTAGAGCAAGAGAGAGAGAGAGAGAGAGAGAGAGAGAGAGAGAGAGAGAGAGAATTTGTCTTCGGTTTTCATTGTTTATTATTTGTGGATTTTTTGAGTTATTTAACTTTTTATTCAGCAGCTCTCCAGGTTGCTATTTTGACAATCTGGTTTGTAGGGTCCAAATTATCCAGGCAACCTTTCTCTGATTTTAATAAGAGACTAAAATATGAATAGGAGAGGGCCTGAACAGAAAGATGAGTAATAAAAAGTAGCAATAACAAAAAATTTGTAGCTTTACAGAGCATTTGTGTTTAGATGGGGGCAGTGACCCCCATTTGAAAGCTGGAAAGTCAAATAACTAAAAAACCAAAACACAAAATTGATGAAGACCAATTGAAAACTTGCTTAGAATTGGCCTTTCTGTAACATACTAAAAGTTAACTGAAAGGTGATCCACCCCTTTAACATGCTTTCTCTAACATAGATTCAAGTGAATACTGCCCTACCCAGTTTTGGTATGACAGTATAGGAATTCTATAACTTATCCCATCTCCTATAGACTCCATTTTAAAGGAACAGTAACATCAAAAAATGAAAGTGTTTTAAAGTAATGAAAATATTATGTAGTGTTGCCCTGCACTGGTAAAACTGTTGTGTTTGCTTAAGAAAAACTACTATTGTTTATATAAATAAGCTGCTGTGTAGCAATGGGGGCAGCCATTCAAAGGAGAAAAAGCTCAGGTTACACAGCAGATAGCAGATAAGCTCTGTCTGTCTAATGGTGTTATCTGTTATCCATTCGTTAACCTGTGCCATTTAGCCGTTTTTCAATTTCCGCCATTGCTCCACAGCAGCTTGTTTATATGAACTATAGTAGTGTTTCTGAAGCAAACTGATCAGTTTTACCAGGGCAGGGCAACACTACATTATATTTTCATTACTTTAAAACACTTACATTTTTTGGTGTTACTGTTCCTTTAAGCAAATAATTTTCTTGATGTAAACAGCAATTCAGCAGGTTTTAGGTGGCGAATAGTCAAACTCAAGTTCTTAAAGGGCCATGATAAATCTTGAAAATAGAATAAGAATTTTTGAATAACTCCCTAGATGAATTTGACAGTTTTGATAATAAAAAATTCCAATTTTCAGTTTGACCCTTGATGAATCTGCCTCTTAATGTTTAATCGATAAACACAACTGCTTGAATATTGCAGCTGGAAGATATACAGTGGTTGAAGTAATTGCTGACTGTCTGTTATGCCCAGTAAAGGTTGTAGTAGATATTATTCACTCCATTGCAGTATCCTCCGCCTAAGATAATGATGTTCAGAACTAAAATAACCAGTAGTGATGAATTATATATTTGCTGCATATATACTTCATGTGAGAAATTTCTTTTATCCAAAGTAACAGGCAACATGAGCTAAAAAAAATACATAAAAATAAGTCGCAATTGAGCCTACCCCGCTCCTCTGCACTAATGCTCAGGATTCAGAACAACCCATTGCAGCAGTTCCCTGGAGATGCTCCTGTAACAGCAAAAGTCAGTTGAGAAAATCTTCATGTTTGGTACCGTAAGCCTTTTTTATCTTCAGCATTCATTAGTTCACCTGCAGCCTACCTTCAGCATCACCAGACTGTTTGTAAATCTTGTTCATTTTAGTGGCATTGGGGCTTATGTGAGAGTTTTAAGCCTTAGTGAGGTCACTAGATCCCGGATCATAGCGAAGCTAATAGTCAAACAAAGCACTTGTGCTTGCACATATTTATTGGGAGCTTATGTTTAAGACTGTGTGTACAAGGGTCCTTGGTTTGCTTTGTTCTGTGATGCTGTCAAATGTCAACTTTTATTCACCAAATAGCTTCCTTTTTGCAGAAATCTGGTGTGTAGTAAACTGCTATAATATGTAGGAGGGTAAAGATTCGCTCACCTTTATTCACCTTTATTCAGGGTGTTCCCATAATGGTTTGGACAGCTAAGAGCTGATTTACATTTGGGAGGGGGAGTTTTCTCCTTTTTCCAAGTCAAAGTGTTTCACTGGCAATTTGCATTGGCCTGGGGGTGTCAAGCTAGTAGGATGTCACCATGTGCTTGGCCGCTTTCTGTGGATCCCTACTTGCTGAAGGGGGAGGTTGACACCAGAAAAGCCTAAGGTGGAAGTAGGCCTCAGTAGTAGGAGAAGACAGTTTGAGGACAGTTTCTATAATGACTTTCTCTAGGAGTGAGAGGCAGGATCAGGGTAGTTATTAAAGCAGTGGTCTCCAACCAGTGGCTCATGTGAACATGTTACTCACCAACCCCTTGGATGTTTTTTCAAGTGGCCTTAAAACAGGTGCTTATTTTTTTCAATTCCTTGCATGGTTACATAACAAGGTTGATGGCCAAACAGAGACTCCTATAGGCTGCCAGTCCACATAGGGCTACCAATACCACAGATCTTTATATACGTTTACAGTGTAAATGATGGATTGATAGTAATTCTCCTAGCCTGTTATCACTGGCATCTGGGGAGACCAGAGCATCTTCTAGTAGTCAGGCAGGCTGGTCCAATCCTGGGTACAATAGTCAATCACAATAGATGGCAGACTACCTCTGGTTTTACAGCATGTAGCACCAAAATGTGCCTATTTTATGCTGCCACATAAATAAATTCTTCAAACAACTCATTTACTTTAGATATTACTTCATTCTTGACAGCAAGATTCTGACGTCTCTCCAATCCCTTTTCATCAATTAACAATGTTCTGCGCACATTACCATGCAATCCATCTATATGTGTCAGCATACATGATGCATAAGTAGAGTCTTTGCATGCACCGTGTCAGTTAAACTTTGATTTCTTATTGCTCTCTACATGACACAAAGCCCTTTAATGATTCCCCTGGCTAACAGAAAGCATTGTGTCCATTTAAAAGCTGTAAAAATGATGCATGGGGACTATTAAATCTCCATAATACAAAATATACATCCTATTTTGGAACAGCTTATATTCAGATGACTTCTGTTATGATTATAATTGATGTGCCAGTGTTTTTATTACTTTATCAAATGTCTTAATTATACTTTTTTTTAAAATACAGAGGTATTTACAAATTTCAATGAGCTTCTTGTCTATCAATATGTCTGTCCATTTCTGCATTATCTATCGATCGATCTATCTATCTATCTATCTATCTATCTATCTATCTATCTATCTATCTATCTATCTATCTATCTATCTATCTATCTATCTAACAATCAATCAGACTTTCTATTATCTACCTATCTATCTTTCTATTATCTATCTGTCTATCTATCTGACTATATCTGAGTGAATTTACAGATATTATGTGAATATAGGCTGAAAGTATGGACAAGTGACTAAATTGAAAAAAAAAACCTCAGAAATTCAAGAAGGTTGAATTTGTGGATATCTTTGCTCTGTGTGTGTACTATCTGTCAGAATAACTGAACAAATGACTTGGGTGGCTATACACTGTCTAAGACATGATTGGAATTCAGTTTCATACCCCTACTCTGAAGACACCAGAGAGTTTAATGTGCTTTAAAAGAAAGTACGCCCCAGACACAATATAATATGATTGAAGACTTGAGCAGACCAAGAGACAAAAGAAGTTAAAATAAATAAAAGTTTTATTTATTTCAGGAAAAAAGACAAAGAAAAACATGCAATCTTTTGCTTGAAGGGGATGGAAGATGTAGCTCAGCTGCAGCTGGTTCAAACATTGTTTTAGCCATTTTTTTTTTGTGAATCAGATGTTTCTGTTGATTAAGGCAAAAACTGTAACTAGAGAGCCAAAGACTGGCAAATCCTGCTCCTTGCCCTGCATTTCTTGTGTAAGTTCCATGGCTATGTATGTTTGTTATAAGTGACGAGTAAATGTTCACAGAAAAATTAGTAAAACTGTGAAAATATTCGCAATGGGCGTCAAAATTTTAAATACAAGCAACAATTTAAACGTGAGTGACAATTTTTCTCGCTCCAAATGCATTAAAGTTAATGGGCACTTTTTCGTATGGCGACTTTTTGTCTTCTCGCAGTTTCTCGAAAAAATCGTAGATGACGAAAAGCGGAATTTTGCCACAAATCCATGGCTCATCACTGTTTGTTATCAGGAACAGAATAGAAGGCAAATCACAATATGAATTTGGTTGACTGGGAAAGGCTTAAAAAAAATTTCAGCTCCCTGGAGGTTGGTGCCTAGCCCATTTGCAAGCACTGATAAAATTGAATAGATTTCATTCATATATATATATATATATATATATATATATATATATATATATATATATATATATATATATATATATATATATATATATATATATATATATATAGTTTCTGGATATAAAATCCTGTAACTGTACTAATAACTGCACTTTGTGATAGACTCTAATCTAGACTCCAATAAGGGCTTTCCATCATCCTGGACCAAAGACATGACTACCCTGTTACATTAATAATCCTGACTTTGTTTAAAATATGCATAATCACATGCAGAAATGCCTGCTTTATCAAATTTTTTATTTATTTGAGGTTCATTCAGACAACATCGATGCTGCTCACATGCTACTGTTGCCTTGCTGTGTTAAGAGTAATAGTATAGCATCATAATTTTATATGGCATGAGTCAGAACAGAGAGCGGGTTATCTGGGTCAAGCTCCAACAATTCTTTTCATCATCCTAGCGGCCTGCCTTTCTTGAAATAAATGGACATTTACTTTGTACAGTTTACCATGATAACAGTCTGCCTTTTTATACTTGAACTATCTAAATTTAATGTTTCGCCAACAAAAATGCAACCCCTATTCTATTTGACACGCAGAGGGCAGAATAGA
Organism: Xenopus laevis; assembly: GCF_017654675.1. Taxonomy (NCBI): domain Eukaryota; kingdom Metazoa; phylum Chordata; class Amphibia; order Anura; family Pipidae; genus Xenopus; species Xenopus laevis. The sequence goes on from NC_054383.1 coordinate 16,634,279, forward strand.
TAAGAGTAAGTGCTGTGTACACAAATAAGTCTTGTCACTGGTTATTTTCTGCTCTTCCTCTGGTGTCTGCTATGCAAGATTTAAAGTGACATTTAAAAACAAAGTTGCTTTTATCCTAAACATGGTGCCAGTCATGTATATGATCTTCATAAAAGCAGATTAGGTGGAGGATGCGGCTGTTCACAATTGTCCTGAATCAAGAACACAAAACTAAAGATACCAAATAAAACAGTGGCAAGAGTTTCATAGGGTAAATCTATTTCAAAATGTTATCTTCTGATGATAAACTCATATTGATGAGCTGATAACAAGGTACAGGTTTACAACAACTGAAATTAAAAAAAAGAAGCAGATAAATGTTATTTTTTTTCATTGCCAGCTAGAACTAAAAAAAACTTTTGCTTTTTCAAACCAATTGCTGGGGCACAATTTAATATTTTTTAAGAAATCTGAGAGTTAGCCTATATTTATTTTCCCAAATGCTTTCAGTGATGCTTCGCTTACTGTTATATATAAATCATTATACATTTTTAATTGTCATAGGTAAAGACTTTTGTGCTATTTGTTAAAAGGGTTTCTGTTTTTTATTTCTAAATTATACTGTTTACATTAAAACAATCACTCTAATATATAAACTTTTATTTCTAAATCAACAAAGTTTATTTAGTAGTATTTTTTAGATATAATATTGGTGTGTAGGAAGCCATCTCAGGTAATTGTGCCTGATCCTGTGCTTATAGAAAGAGCCAGCACATCACAACATAACTGCTTTTAGATAAGCTTTTGTTTCAGCTACTCAATGTAACTGGAGTCATAGTGGGACTTGGATTTTTACTACTGAGTACTCCACATATCTACCACTAGGTTGGGCATGGAAGCATTTTAACAATGCAGGTATCAGTGAGATGTTATCTAGTTACCTTCTAATTGCTCTGCTGATATGCTACAGGGGGGAAAGGGAGGGGTTGGTATCACTCCAATTAGCAGTACAACAGTAAAGAGTTACTGTAGCTTATCAGAGCATAAGTTACATAGCTGAAGGCACCTGGGAAACTAAGAAAATGTCTAGCCCCATGCCAAACTTCAAAATTAAATATTAATAAATCAGTTTGCTCTTTTGAAAAACAGATTTCAGTGCACAATTATGCTAGACCAGTACTTTTAACTGATTTGTTTTTAAAAAGAAACATGTTATCTGATGACAGAATCCTTTTAACTTCCATATAGCTGTTTTCATAATCCAAATTTTGATCTCAGAAACATGCAAAGAAAACACAAATAAATATTCAGATGTGCATAATATACTTTTACAATTGCAAACTGGGCCCTAATTTTGAACTTCAGATATTTGAGCCTGGCTAAAAAAAGCCGGTAGATCCATTTGGAACTGACAATTTTATATTATATCAATGGCTTCTTAAAGGACACATATACCTTAAGTTTAAAATTTGTCTGATTTAATTACATAGGTTTTAAAATTGAAGGCAGTATATTTTTTAGTTTACCTTTCTGATTCAATTTTTTCTACAAAACACAAACACCCTGTCAAGCACTACCTTCCTTCATATCAAGTTGAGTTTAATACCAATAAATAAGTAAATAGCTTGAATGTTGAAAATACACCTCCTGTTGACATCCTCACTAGGTTTTTGCTGCCAATTTTTTATGTTTTTGATTTATACAGTTGATATCAAAAATTAGAAAAACTCAAATTGGAATTTTTTTTAGAGATTCAAGAGAATCGCAAATACTGTAAACTTCAATATCATTTTAACAAATAAGCCCCTTAGTGTATATTACAAATGGGCTTTTGCGTGATTTGTGTGATAGTTGTTCATATCATTGTTCAACATGAATGGTTATGATTTGTCAAAAGTTTTTGATTAATCCAAAGGGGTATCATCGTAACATAGTACGTCTGGTTGAAAAAAGACACATGTCCATCAAGTTCACCTTTTAAGTCTATATTTAACCTGCCTAACTGCTAGTTTATCCAGAAGAAGGCAAAAAAAACCATATCTATAAGGACTCCAGGGTTCTTTTCCGTTATGGATTTGCCTAGTGCAGTCCCTTAAGGGTATACGTGGTTGCATAGTTTTACATTCCAGGCGCATGCCTTTACATTTATAAACATTGAATCTCATCTGCCACTTAGCTGCTCAGGTTGCCAGTTTGTCAAGATCATACTGCAAGGGTGACAAATCCTGGATGGAATTAATGTGGCTGCATTGTTTTGTGTCTACAAACACTGATACATTACGTACAATACCCTTCCCTAATTTCCTTACTCCAAGTAGAGAATGTACCATTAACAACCACCCTCTTTAGCCAGTTTCTTATCCATGTGTACACAACTTAATTAAACCCAACAGGCCTTAGTTTAGAAAGCAGTAATATGTGAAGCACTGTATCATACGCTTTGGCAAAGTCCAAATAGATCACATCTACTGCTTCCCCCACTGTCCAGCATCTTACTTACCTCATCATAAAAAGCAATCAAATTTGTCTGACATGACCTATCCTTTATAAAGCCATGCTGATTGCTATTCATAATGCCATTCATAAGGACAAAATGTTGAATATAATCCATTAACAAGCCAATAATTTGTCCACCAAGCATGTCAAATTTACTGTCCTATAATTGCCAGTCTGAGATTTTAATCCCTTTTAAAATAGAGGAATTATATCATCTTTCCTCCAATCCATAGGTACTATACCAGATGAGAGAGTCTGAGAAAACCAGAAAAACAAGCTGGTCTAAAACTGAACTAAGCTCTTATAAGACTAATTTGGTTACTGTCTCTAAATAGCAATTTACCCTTGGCAATCCAGGGGCCCTGAGTCCCTTTTGCATATGAAAAGTACTGGGAACTGGGAATTACAGCACAGTGCCTCCACCTAGTGAACACTGAGGAACACACCTAAGGGGGTTCCACTAGGAATAATAAAACACACAGTTTGCAAATGAACACATATAAACTTTATATAAACAGTTTAACACTAGGGCAAACTAATACATAGTTACATAGTTAAATTGGGTTGAAAAAAGATAAAGTCCATCAAGTTCAATACACACTTCACTCCTACACTGGGGACACGTGGGACACTACCTAAACCACTATTTGGTGCTTAACTGTTGCTTTACACAGTCCTTGGTAAATATCACAGTCCCAATCCTCCAGAAGGGGTTAATAACCACACAGTTCAAAAGATTGTCCCTTCCCCAGTGCTCTTATTTCCCAGGTAGCGCTACCTTATTCCCCAAAAGTACCTCTCCCTTTTGAAGTTGGCAGCAGCTCTCTCGTAGCAGGTAAATGGTTAAAACCTGTCTTCAGTATGGGGCCTCACGCTTGTATACATGCCAGTTCCCTCCCTTGGGTGGCTCACTCACCGGGGTGCTCTCAGAGGAATTCACACTGGAGATCACACACAGCTCTGCAGCAGAAACAATCTCACTAGTGGCACCTTTCTCCTTCTGAGTTTGCAGCAACTTGGCAGGGGACAGGCTGGGCTCAATCTCCCCAGATTCAGCAGCTTCTTCTCTGTACCTTACAGTCTTACAGCTACTCATGCTGGCTCTCTCTGCTCTCTCTCTGAGAGACCCCGTGCATTTTGCTCCAAAGTCAGGCACACCCTTTCTCCCAAGGATGCACTGGGGTTCCCAGACAATCTGGTCGCTATCCAGCATGCAACTGGGCTGGATGATGTCACAGGCAGACAAACAGGGGAAGGATTCCTCATGTCCCCTACACTCTCCTAGGGTGTATTCTCTTTGGCATTGGTGCCTTGTTCACATTAATGTTTAGTAAATCTTTATGTATTGTACCATATCCTGAGTCAGCCACTGAGTAGATTGAGCTGAGCCAACAGTGCAGCTATGAGATGAGTCTGGGAACTCTGACTCCTCTATTGTATACACTAAAGAAAAAAACTGATTTAGCACATTTGCCTTTTCTGTATCTGTTACAACAATACTGGTTCCATTATTTAAAGGACCCATACTCTCAACGCGTGCTTAATAATTTTCAGGTCATGGATCCAACTCATACAGTGAGCCAGATCATATTTCAATGTTTTCCTGTTCATTTTTCAAAGGGAGTTATCATTTGGAAAAGAGCTCTCATTTAAAAGCTATTGGCTGACCTTAGCTGTAAATGTAATGGATAAAATAATGGGTCAATGCTTACTTTAAGGAGCTCAACACCATCAATTAATTTCTTTGCTTTAAATCGAATAGGGCAGATAATCCCAGTAGTATTCTGAAATATTATAAAGACTGCCAGCAACCAAAGAATTCCTTTAGCACTAGATATTCCTTTCAATAAATGTTTGGAAGAAAACACATACAGCTAGGTTTTTAAAACATGTATGTCTATATCTATTTGAATAGTTCATTGTGAATTGCATAGGCATTTTAAAACGTGTAATTTGACTGTCGCTATGAAAATATGAATCCTGAAATCAATATGTCTAGTAGCTTTGGAATATATACAGCAAAAATGATACTCCTCTAATAAAATTTTCTTTAGTATAGTAATAATGTAAATAATTTAAAAAATAAATGAATTATTAACTCGGTATAAAATTTAATAAAACCAGAAAGATCATCAAAAAATCAGCCTAAGGTCGTACTCTTTATTTAATGCTAATGGAGCCAATGTTTCCAGTTTTCTGATCCAAAAAGTCTTTAAGCCTATTCATGTTTGAAGTGTTGTGCTGACTACTCTTGTTATATAGATTAAATTGAGCAATACTGGCCTGGAAAGTAATATTCATACACGGATAGAGAATTGGCTGAAGGATAGTTTACAAAGAGTGTCCATTCCTGGAACATCTTCTAACTGAACCAGTGTTGTTAGTGGGGTGCTGCATAGGTCTGTCCTTGGCCCTTTGCTTTTTAATCTGTTTATTAATTAACTTGAGGTGGGCATTTTAAATACTGCCTATTTGTGGTAATGATACTTAATTGCTCAAAACTATACGGTTCATGAAGGATGCTGATGCAGAGCAAAGAGGTTTTGACTGTAACCCAAAGGAACTGAGTACATTTAGATTCTGAATCACCTCTTTTCCTCAATTCATTTGAATTATATAGACAAAGCTTTTGGAAGAAAGCTTGAAACACACATTAAACCACTGATCTTTCATTTCTACATTTTGAAAAATGAAATGAATCCTCTTGGGAAGAATTATGGTATTACTTGATCCATAGTACCGCGATCGTACCTGGTATTGTTAGTAATGACAGCGTTTGTTTTTTCCATACTTTGATCATTATCAAACAATGTTGGGGTCATGTCATTATGAAGTGTTGCTTGCTTTGAAGAAAGTTTTTCCCATGATAGTTGTCTTTTATAGTCTAGGTAGATATTGTTGTGCCTTTTGGGAGAGAACAGTATAAGAAAACTCGGAGGTAAATGTTCAGTATGGGAATCTACTAAGGCTTTAAACCCTGAGGGGCCGATTCACTAACTTCGAGTGAAGGATTCGAAGTAAAAAAACTTCGAATTTTTGTGCTCCTCGACTATCGAATTGGCGTAAATTCGCCTGAGTAGAATGATTCGAATAGATCGAGCGCAAAAACGCTGCGACTATTCGCCATTCGATAATCGAAGTACTGGATCGAGCGCAAAAACGCTGCGACTATTCGCCCATTCGATAGTCGAAGTACTGTCTCTTTTAAAAATACTTTGACTGCCTTCTTCGCCACCTAAAACCTACCGAATTGCTTTAAAAGCCTATGGGAAAGTCCCATAGGCTTGTTTTCCAAGTTTTTGATCGAATAAAAAGGCATTCGATCGAATGAAAATCCTTCGAGCGAATATTCGATCGAGCGCGTATTCGCCTGGCGAATATTCGCCAATTCGACTATTCGCCAGCGAGTAAATTCGCCCGAATTGTCTATTTGATTCTATTAGATTCTATTCCCCAGTCGAATTTCAAGGGATTTAACCCCTCGAAATTCGACCCTTGATGAATTTGCCCCTGAATGTTATCATTTGCTTTTGAAATGTATGAAGCTATTAGTACCTATTTTTTCTTTAATTCTAGACCTGTTTCAGATATACTGCTTAGTATATTGTATTTGCTATTAAAGACATTTCTTTGTAGCACAATTTGTTCTTTTTCTTTTCAAAAGACACAGCGTTCAGTGTACATATAAATAAAAAAAAATACATAACAGTATACATACATGTTGCACATACATACATCAAAGCTGCAAGTAATTAAAGGAGTGTAAATCGTGTTTTTTTTTTTACATATTCATGGTGTTGTAGCTTTCAGTGCTGTTGGTAATGATGAACAAGATCATCATTACTGTGCAGGGTAGGTGGAATGATTGTGTTCAGCTAGATCGGGAAGACTGGAAAGACCAATGAAGCACTACAAACAAGGCAGGACCCAAAAGACAAGCTAAATGTTTTAATGTTGATGACAAGGCAGGACCAATTGCAGTAGCCCCATTACTGGACACAAACAGTTTTAACCTTGGAAAGCAAATTAAAGGTAAAACTTACTCCTTGCACAAAAATGTATAATGAAAAAAAATTCTTAATGAGGTAAGAGTAAGTTTAGGGCTGGCCAGACCAGGTACATCCTTGAGCTTAAAGGGTTTTCTGTCATGATTTTTATGGTATAGTTTTTAATACTAAATTACACTGTGTACAATGCATGACATTCATTCTACCATTTAAAATGTTATTCTTGAACCAATAAATGTAGTTGTAATATTGGTGGGGCATGGGCATTCTCAGCAATGCAGGTGCCAGGGCACTGTTATCTGGTTCATTTCCATTGTTCTGTTGATAGACTTCTTGGGGGGAAAGGGAAGGGGTGATGTCACTCCAACCTGCAATACAGCAAGAGTGACTAAGTGATCAGAGCACAAGTCACATGACTGAGGGCACCTGAAAAATGACATGACAGAATCCATTTAAATATATTGCAATTAGTGATGGGCGAATAAATTCGCCTGGCACAAATTTGTGGCGAATTTCCGCGTTTTAAATTCGTGAATCTCCCATGAAAATTCAATGGCGAATTCAATGAATTTCATGAATTTTTCGTGAACTTTCCGATTTCACGATTTTTCCGCAAATTTTTCGCCATTTCGCAAATTTCAGGAGAAATTTACCCATCACTAATTGCAATATCTGGACATACATTCTCTGTTTAGTTTAAAGGGGTAAGTAAGTTTGTATCTTATCCCATATCTATCACCAGTTCCTATCTCTCTCTACTGCTGGCTTGATACCCCGCAACAACACTGTGTGGGTTTTTTCTCACCCTCCAAAAACATACAATCAGGGACTGTTTTCTGAAACAATCTTGGCCCATGAAAGCTTATGTTGATATAGGTTAAAGCAGAGGCCTTTCTTGCCACCATGAAAGATGTCAGCAAAGGACCAAAAGCATATCTCCATGGTAAGAATGTGTTTTAATGGGGCTCCTATGTATTTTTTTCCCTGTAGCTCACCATTCAACTGATGTTTATATTTATTTTTTATAGCAAAACAAATTCTTTCTGATTTTTTTTCTCTGATAAACACAGCCCACAGGTGCAAGACTCACATCAGCTTGTGTTTCTGCACATAACATTGAGGGCTCCCAGCATCTCACAAAATATTACAGCTGAATGTAGGAAAGAATATTGCTACCGACAATCCATTGAAGCCCCTTTCAGAACTGTTCAGATCAATATGAGCAGATATTTGGATAGCATTAAGCAATTTCACAGAGCTTCCCTCTAGTAAATTCATTTTTACTTTTCCAGAGCAAATTTATGTGCATGCAAGAATTTTAAATAAACATGCAGTAACACAAACAATTCCATTGTCTTAAAAACACAAACAAATAACCACACAATACAAACAATCTCAAAAGTTGAGCAGCACTGGGTCTTATTTTGTATTGGTTCCAACCAGAACTGCACCAACTAACCATCTGAGGTTCTTATGAGTCCCATGCAATCTCATACAATATATTATGTAGGGCACTACCTCTCTTCTCCTTTCTACACCATTCCTCAAATGGGGATGATATTCAACCCCATTCAAACTACAGGGTATACTCATTCTCTTAGGTTCTCGTGTATGTAGGGAATAACGTATCCCCCATGTAGGGCCTACAGAAACATATAATATAAAATTAGAAGTGATTGGTTCTTCACCATGAGGATGGCGAAGCTGTGGAATTCCATGCACATGGTATTGTGATGGCAGATTCTTTTAATGTAGTGTTTGTTTAACTTTCGCGAAACGACGAAAAATTCACAAAACGACGAAAAATTTACAAATTTCTGACGCCGGCGTCAGTTTTTTGGCAAAAATGCACCGGCGTCCAAAAAACAGACGTCGCCGTCCGTTTTCTTTTGACGCCGGTGAATTTTTGCCAGCGAATTTCGTTTTGCGAATTTATTCACTGCGGCGAATCGCGTGAATTTGCCGCAAATTCGCGCCTGGCAAATAAATTCGCCCATCACTAGTCGCATGTCAAAATTATTTGAATGCCCATTGACTGTAATGCATTTGGACCAAATATTGTGCATATAAAAATAGTTGTGTGCGTCAAGATTGACACGTGTCAAAATTTTTTTCGATGTCTCACGAATTTCGCTGTAAAATCGGCACCGATTCACCAATCACTATGTATTAACACTGACAAGTTCCATGACCATATGAAGGTGATGTCTAATCTAATTTCGCTTAAAATCTGTATCAGGCAGAAAAATTTGCTTATCCTCAGTTGCATTGCCTCATAACGTTTCGCATTTCTTTCTGTAATGTATCTACTAGGGCATCTGTGTAAGTACTGTAAGTATAAGTACTGTAAGTATCACATGTCTTACATAAAAAGTTGTTCCTTCCATTAGTGTCTAGTAAGTTATTAAAGAAAGAAAAAGAAAGAGGGAAACCTGCTGCTGAAGATCACCAAGTCAGTGCGAGATTCATTTAGTCAATAAAGTAAAAGGCTTTGAATGTTAGTCACTGCATCTACCAACTATTCATTTTGTCAACTGCAAAACATTGTGGCATCTAAAAAGGACGTGAGACTGCGAAAGTCCCACTGCATTAATGGTATTAAACACAATGAGTGAGAGATGAGATGGAAGTCTTCACGTCGAGCACTCTGGAACACATGTAGTTTGTATCACAGCTAATGATGTTAGGCTGTAACCATACTAATGCAAATTTGATCTCCCATTGTTATCATCAATCAAATAACAAATGGAGTCGTTTTAACACCACGGGGAGGATTCTGTAACATCGGCATGGCTGATACTTCTAAACTGTGGTTTTAAAATATCAAGTTTATGAAAACTCGTGCATAAAAAATTTCTTTGGGATCTTGCTCTCCATAGCCATCAAAGCTCTGTCCTTAAAATTATAGGTACCCCTTCACTTCCCATGAAATGCCAGCATTTGTGACTTGAGTTTTATTTTTATAGAACATAGAACTTCTTATTTATGATGCAGATGCCTTCATGGAGAGGATTTCTTACGGTTATAAACGCATTATCTTAGTGTGAAAATTAATCTTAACGTTGGCAGAATATGATTACCAATTTAGAAAGTGCTCTGCAGCCCAGATAGTATATTAGTCACTGTAATAACAGATTTAATCTTCCTGCTCAATCCCTGCTACACAATTCTTTTTTTAAAACTGAACACAATTATACAAAAAGATTTACATGCACCCACCTTATAGCAGAGCAAAATGAATATCATTAAAAGGTGGGAGTTAAAAAAAAAAAAAAAAACCAGCAAGAGAGTAAGTTCTATTTTTTATGTTTTACTTAGCTTTGAAATTCTCCCATTTTAGCAGAGTTATTCTGCATAGTGATGGGTGAATCTGTGCTGTTTCACTTCACCAAAACATTTGCAAATTGAAGTCTATGGGTGTCAAAATTATTTTGACACATGACCATTTTGACGTGAGCGAAATTTTTGTACATGCAACTATTTGGTCAAATGCATTAAAGTCAATGGGTATCCGAATAATTTTGACATGCAACAATTTTTGGATTGTTTGCCGGCGGCGAAAAGCAGAAATTCACTGCAAATTCCTGCCTGGAAATTTTATTCACCCATCACTAATCCTGCAGGAAGAATAACCAAACTTTCAAATGGTTGCAACATCTCCATGCCCATCACATTAATGGCGGTCTTTTTCCTTAAAAAATGGTAATCCCTAATTTTAAAAACCAGCAGGGGGAGGATGAAGTCTATAACTTAGACCAGTGCCTTGATAAGGAGACACTTTTCCCAGAGACATGACCATGCATGGAGTCTACAAAACAAAATCTGTCTGAAGGTGAATGGTTAGGACCAATATATACCTAGATATGGTATGTTGGCTTCAAATTTTATGAAATATGAGTGATCGTTGCCTCCATCTTGCCTCTTCTGCTGAATCCCATGCAATGGTGCTAGATACCTACTGATACAACCACCATGAACAATATGTTATTCCAGGGTTCCCACAGCAGGATGCCTTGATGGGCTCAATAGACTTGTGCCCAAATAATCACACCCAAATGTAATTTTAACAGCAAGCATTGGAAATTAGGCAATTATCGGAGGGGTCAAATATATGTGTTTATAGGTTTATATATGTAACACAAAGTACTGAACAGGTTTATATTTGTGATAAATGCTCATATTTCTTTCTTCCCTCGAAACCTTGGCTGCTACCCGTGACCTTTATCAAGTGTCAGACAAAATGTCAATGAGAGTAAATATTTATTCCACATATAAAATCCGTGTGTTATAAAAAGTACAAAAATAATCATCAAAAACTGACTGAGATCTACTTAATTGTAGTGATGTTTTTCACTTCTATGAATTGTCTGCAACGGTATTTCCTACAAACCTGGACCTAAACATTCTAATCTACAATCAAAAGGTCCAGAATAGTGAAAAAGCATGTAAAATTAGAAGCATGTTTGATTTGGAAACATATTTTTGAAGGAGATGAAGTAGATTCCATTACAGAAGATGTACAAAGGCTAGACATTTCAATATACTTTCTTTCAGGGGGAACAGAATGCCTTATGTATTAATTATGTATTCCATCATGTTACCTGGAACATTTTGTTCCATTTTGTTTTTGTAACATTTTGTTTAAAATGGTATTGGGGCATGGTAAAGTTAAATACAAGCAAACTTAAATGTCCGTGTCCCGCGCCCCCTTGGGCGCAACTCCCGCTGTTATATCCACCTCCATGCGCTGGTCTCCAATCCAGAAAAATATATACTCCAATTAGCAAAAAAGTTTATGGAGAGTGTCCAGCCAGCAGTTGTTTAAAAATCAAAAGCTTTATTCCAGGCTACATTTAAAAACAGTAAACAGGGATCTACATGAAACATACTTCCTGTTCTATGACTTGAAGTGCCAGAATGAGGCATGAAATGCATCAGGTGACCACACATGTCATAGAACAAGAAGTATTTTTCATGTAGATCCCTGTTCACTGTTTTTAAATGTAGCCTGGAATAAAGATTTTGATTTGTAAACAACTGCTGGCTGAACGCTCTCCATAACCTTTTTTGATCCATGGTAAAGTTACCTGGTGCTCTTGGCTTGGCTTTTTTTTAAGGTAGGGCAGGAAGGCCACCCCAGTATCAGAAACGAACATATGTGTGAACATAAATCTCTATCATTCTGGGGGTGAATAGAAATCTATAGTCTACTAGATCCTGCACTCTGGTTGGGGAAAAATTTATATTTTGGCAATATGCCACCCACACTGAGAGGAAGCTCTGAGATTTGAGGGCTGCAATGTTTGGTCACACAAATGCATGAGGGAGTCCCCTAGCTGGTTCAATATGTGCAGTCATGTGATGTAAGATCTGGGAAAGAGATGAGCATGTTGTTGAAACTCCTCATTATGACCATTTGCAGTGTCCCAGCATGGAGGCCTAAACCAGGAGCTCTCTCACAGTCGATGTGATAACATGTTGTACTTGTAAAAAGCATTTGAACAGAGACAAGAACACATTGGGTTATTTTTATGATAAAGGTTATACAGTATGTGTGGCTGACTGTGTGTGAGTTCCATGTATTCCAGCTTTCCCCCAGCTATCAATCTACAGAGACTGAGCACCCAGGATTTTCCATTGACAAGTAGTGTCCCAAAATGGCAAAAAATGGCAAATGCATTGAAGTTATAATTGTTTCTCACTACAAATGCACTGAAGTCAACAGGAGTATTTTCCTCCATTTTTTTCCCTCCAAATGCATTAAAATCAATGGGCATTTTTTCATCCAAATGCATTAATGTCAATGGGCGTTTTTTCTCCAAATGCACTGAAGTCAAGGGGAGCTTTTTCTCCAGTTGTTTCTCACTCCAAATCCATTGAAGTGGATGGGCTCTTTTTCTCAAATTCCCTCACTCCAAGTGCATTAAAGCTAATAGTAGTGATGGCCGATTAAATTCGCCAGGCATGGATCCACTGTGAAATTTAACATTTCACCGCCTGCAAATGTTTTTGTCAAACTGCGGTGAAATATTAATCGGCAACAAACTGCCACACCAAAATTAGCACGGGCATAAAAATTGACACACGTCAAAATTATTCATTGACTTTCATGCATTTGGACAAAATAGTCGCGAGCATAAAAATTTGTCACCCGCATCAAGAATTTACGTGCGTCAAAATTATTTTGACGCTCCATTGACTTCAATGCGTTTCACAAGTTTTCGGATTTTCACAGATTTTTTCACCATTTTGTGAATTATTTGGCGACAGATTCGACCATCGCTAGTCGATAGGTGTTTTTTCTCACTCCAAATGCATCGGAGTCAATGGGCGTTTTTTCTCAAGTTTTTACTCACTCCAAATGCATTGAAGTCAAGTGAAATTTTTTTTCTAGTTTTTTCTCTCTCTCCAAATGCATTGAAATCAATGGTCATTTTCAATGGCATAACGAGATGTTACTGGGCCCCACAGCAAATTAATTTTAGGGCCTCCAACATATGCAGAGGTTGTCCTGTTTTACCAATATACTGTATGTTGAAATTTCCTCTGTAGTAATTTTTTCTCTAGCTTTTCTCTCTCTCTCTCTCCAAATGCATTGAAGTGATTTGGTGTTTTTTTCTCACAGCTTTTTTTTGCAACGAAAAATGTTTGCATCAGTATCACTAAAAAATTCATATATGGCGAAGCATGGAATTTTGACTGGAATCCATAGCTGCCTAAAAATTTGGATTTCTAAGTATGAGCCTGAGACTCAATTATTCATCACCTAAAGGGGTTTTTATTTTTATTTGGGTAACATTCGTATGGAGAATAAATGCCAGTTGTGTTCTGCCGCTCCACGTAATGCCTCAGAGACCTTTCAGAAAACACAGAATCTGTGGGTCATAAGAAAAGCTATGTGCTATGATCACCAAAATAAATCTTCCCCAGTGTTTGCTGACTTGCAATTTTTTAACACTTTGGTTCAAAAAACACATACAGCCGAAAGAATCCAGAAATAAGATCTAGTCAAGCAGGCACACACCCCTTTCCCAGTTTGCAGTTCTTTGGCATTCACTTTAAAGGAATTTATTCAGGACTTGAGCTTTAGAAACGATAAGGGGATTTTCAAAACAAACAGAAGCGTCCCCAGACTAGTTGCTTTAAAAGCTTAACTGCAGATAGGAAGCTTCATCCCATCGCATATACAGTGCCTTGCAAAAAGGAATTCAGACCCTTGAACAATTCGCTCATTTTCTAAATACAAAAAAAAAAATCTTGTGATATTTCCATTTCAAAGCAAACTAAATATTTCCTTTGAATGTGACATTGTTTTATGTTATGGCAATTTCTTAAAAAATAAAAAAGCAAAGAGTTTTTAGTATAGGGATATAATCCCCACACTGTAAAGGGAAACTTCACAGTGAGTAAAATTGACATGGAAAATTGCTCTGTTTTTTACACTGCTGATATGATGAATTTGAAACAGCAGTGCCTCCTCCAATTGTTGTCAGCCAGAAAATTAAGGTAGAGCTCAGTTCGCCTGGCACAAATTCACGGCGAATAAATTGCAAATTTGTTGCAAAAATTCGCTGGCGAAAATTAGACGGCATCGAAATAATTTTGACACCGGCGCCACCGGCGGTTTTGTCAGTTTTGCGAATTTTGCTGGAAATTCGCAAAATTCGTGGCGGAGCGAAACTGGACAAATTCGCCCATCACTCCTCAGTTCTATCACTTAATCGATGATTAATAGAACTAAGTGGAGAACATGCTGAATCAACAGGATTAATGCTATTATTAGCCATCGTAAATGGAGAAGAGACAGGTTTGGTTGGAAAGACTATGAGAACCAATTTCTGACCTGCACTCTCCTCCCTATGTGGTGGGTTGTCATTTTATTCATTGTAGGGGAGGGGGAGTACCTTGCTTCTGAGTCCCAGGGACAATTTAAAAGGCTTATTTAACAAGCAGAATTAGTAGCTCAGTAGGCATAGGGTCAAGAGGGGTAGGCAGTTAGCCTCGGGTTCAGGCTAGGGAAAAGGAGGCAGGAACTAGATATTACATTTTTGCCCAGAGTCAGTGCTCTTAGAGGTGAGTTAGAAATGTTAGGTACTGTAAAATATTTGTCAAGTAGTGATGGGCGAATTTGTCCCATTTTAATTCGCCCCGAAAATTGGAAAATTCACGAAATGGCGATTTTGACGCTGGCATCAAAATTGGCGCCGGTGTCAAGGTTGATGCCAGCGCCCATTAAAGTCAATGGGCTTCCGTTTATCGTCTAGCGTCTAAATTGGCGCCGGCGTCAGAACCGTTGCCGGTGTCAATAAAACGATGACACTAGCTTTGAAATCATGACGCCGACGAATTTTCTCGAAAAATTAACTAATTTATTTGTCGGCGGCGAATTTGCGCCTGCCGAATAAATTCACCCATCACTATTGTTACGTTACAAGCATAACTTACTAATGATACATGGCATTAAATGTTATAGGTAATAAATAACCTTATCTTTCCAACTATTGTGTCATGAGGTTTTATTGGGGAAAAGGGTAGAGGCCTGTTGGGTGGAGTATGGCTTTGGAAAGGTTGCACTCTTGAAACTGTAGTTGCCAAGCCTCTTTTGCTTAATAGTGCACCAACTAATGCTGGGGATCATAGTATCATCATGATGCTGGAGTTACTATCACCATGACAGTGGCAGTAATTCCAGGGTTCCCAATTAACAGACTTGTGCGTAACATATAGGGAGTTATTTACTAAAACTTGAATTTATCTCATATTTTTATAAAACCAAGCTCAACCAAACTCTCAACCACGATTTTATTTATCAATAAAATAAATCAAAAAAGTCAGGCCAGGGAAAAACTCTATAAAATAGAGGGGAAACCTGAATCACACACATTTTTCAGAATTGATGCCCAAAAGGCTCTATTTTCCTGTTTTATCATCCAAAACCCCCAAATTTTTCAGATTATGGGACGAAACCCAGCTCAGATCACAATATTTTCAAATAATAAGCCCCATAGAGTAAGTAAATGTTGCTAATAAAACCACAATTGTTTGATTGAAAAAACATAGATACAACAGTCCCTTTTATGGACAAGTACATTTTTGGTATCAATGACAGAATCTACATGTTCTCTATTGAAACGGAAAACGCTTGTTACCTTTAAACCACAAACGAATGGCCATCTTTTAAAAGAGGCACAGTGGTAGCAGCAGACAGAAAGTCAGACCTGTTGATTGTCAAGTCCACCATTCAGCCATTCACCTATTAAACAGAAGTAGGAGTCTTGATTTCTTGCTGCCCCATGGGAAGATTGAGCACTGAAAATATATTCCTTTTATCCAAGTACATCACTAATGAAATCCCGTGGGTTTCTTTTTCTCAAAACCCCATAACTTGTTCTGACTCTCCATTCTAATCAAAAACAGTCTTTAGAGTTTTCATTCTGTTTGTTTGCTTGTTCTCTTAATTTTTCCCCATTATTAAGCAGATTTTAGAAGGTACAATAACCTCTGACTTTAAATGAAGTTCTGACAAGTACAAGGTAAATACTAACCAGCCAATAATCATAAGAACCATTCATGACAACAATTATTTGCAATGTGTCATTGGTCTTTAAAGAGAAAGGAAATTCCCTGGAGATTGGACATAGATGAGCTGTAGAATTTGATACACCGGCTCTCTGGTGTTCCATACAATGCTCATGAGTATACTTGCCCAAAGCAATAAAAAGTACAGGCCCTAATTGGTTTTGGATCATGGAAACAATTTACAGTGTTGGAATGGAATTTAGTTAAGCCTGGTTCTAAGAAACATTACAACAATATCCACTCTACTAAATTTAGCTGGGAATTATTTAAAGAGAGATGTGAGTGTGACAGATTGTCCTCTCTTTTTAAACTCAATGCGTATGCAACTTTGTAAGGTGAAAAGAACTTTAGAGAGTGGCCTGTCCATTTTAGACAACACCAAGGACACTTTTCCCAAAATAGGCTGTTCCTAAATTGCCCCTGGGACTGTTTGTTTTTAATGGTTTTTATTTTGCTTTAAACAAGCACCAAACGTTTGTTAGAGTGAAGAGAGAAAAGCAGGAAAGAAAGGAGCAGGGCAATTATGAATTATCTTATAGAGGCCAATGTGCTGCAGGGTGATTGCAACCAGGAGTTCAAGATTTTCTTGATACTTTTAATAAACTTCCCTCTCTCCATGTACAGCAGACCTGCATGATGTTAAAATAAATCTTGAGGAATGATTTATCAAAGTTGAAGATTTGGCCAATTAATTAAACCGCAACTTTTTCAGATCAGGCTTTTTTAATTAAAAAATTTGAAAAAGTCGCCGATCCCGACTTTTCTGGGATTTATCATGGGACGAAACTGCAGCAATTCCAAATTCCAAAATACAGTACTGCTAAAACCTGTGGAAATCATGTAGAAGTCAATGGCAGATGTCCCTTTTACAACTGCCAGATCTTTGTGATTAGGGATGGGTGAATTTTTTTGCCTTGTTTCGCCGCGGAAATGACGCCTATTGACTTGTATGGCATTGTGCGCGACAAAAAAATTTTGACGCCCATAGATTTTAATGGGCGTCTGCGACATTTTGCCAGTGGCGAATTTTTGGCGAAACGAAATGGGTCAAATTCGCCCATCCCTATTCGTGGTTTTAGAAGTTTTTGGGTGTTTTTTAATCTGGCTTTTGTGCAACAATACAAAAAGTTAATGTTAAAGTTAAAAGTCTAAAAAGTCTAGATTTTTTACCTTTTCTGCGTCTTTTCCCAATCGTGCTTTATCAGCTCGGATCTTTAATGAATTTCATGACATTCATAACTTAGAGATTTGTAACTCAAACGCACACAAGTGTGTGCAAAAATACAGTATTTGCAATTTACCATATTTAAAAAGCCCCAGTGAGAATAAAAAATTGCAATTCTGTTTGCACATTAAATACACCACCATGAGCAGGGCAAATATTGTGAATATATGAATCATTATGCATGAATCATTCTGTGCTGCACGAAGTTTAGAAATGAGCCCCAGAGAGTTTAGTTGTGGTTTCAAAAACCTCTAAAACCACTTAAATAAGACTGTTGATAAATAGGCCTCCATGTATTGACTGAGATTCTTTTGCTATTTAATATCATTTACATACATTTTCTCACCAGCGCTATGACTAGGGCAGCATCAAGTAGGCATAACCCAAGAGAGAGAGAGAGGGAGAGAGAGAGAGGGAGAGAGAGAGAGAGAGAGAGAGAGAGAGAGAGAGAGAGAGAGAGAGAGAGAGAGAGAGAGAGAGAGAGAGAGAGAGAGAGAGAGAGAGGTGACCTCCACAGGTTTTTAATTAACAGTTTGTAACAATTTTACAATGTAAACATAAATAAACAAACCCATAATAGTTTCTTTAACCAAATCATGCCAGCCATTCAACCCGAAAGGCCTATGGGGAAGTTTAAATAGGCAACCGATTCATTACTGGTGCCTGTAGAGGACAAGAGGCCAACAAGCCAATAGAAGTAGACCAGCAAACTCTGCATTAGCAATAGGAAAAGAACATGAAATAAAGGATTAACACACACTTGCATTTAAAATGGACCCACTAAATAAGCGCTGTGTTCTGCCCATGGTTTGCATTATTACATATCTATAGTTGTTGTTAGATGATTTTGTAAATTATGCCTTATATTAAAGTTGAGGAACTGTTTTATTATTTCCATTCTCAAATTGTAGTAAAGGAAATGGCATTAAATTAGGTTTTCTGTCCCAGTTAACACCTCCCCAAATGAAACATAGTTCATTTTGTGACCCAACCCTGGTTACCTAACCACAACAATTTTTGAAGGCAGAAGGAAGGGGTATCTGAGACCCAATGGAAGTCATCCTGGAGCTTGGGTAAGTAACAGAGTAGTCACAATTATTTTGGCTTGGCACACTATCAGCCACAAAGTTTACACTAAAGTAGCAATACAAAATACAAAATATTTCAGAACTTTTCTTATTTTTAGAGATTTTCAGTGCAAAACATTAGATAAACACTTCATTTCTGCGAAGATTACTTTTGTCTAAAAGGCCTGTGGATTTTCTTTTGATTATTAGTAAAACAAATACACACTGTGTTCATGAGATGGGATTTATCACTCATTGCAGTAATGCAAGAAAATTATTTTTAGGCTGTTTGTTTTGGGCTTTACATAAATACGTAACATTTTTATTTGTAGTCCTGATGTGGAGCGCTACTATGAGTAATGTTTTAATTATATCATACTGTCTTCTATGCCGTAAAAAGCCAATTAGAATTGGGAAGTAATGAATTAAACTTAGGAAGGAATCAATTAAAGGTCTTCCCAAAGCTTATCAATAACCTCCTGTCTATAACCTCCTTATGTCTCGCTAACTCTAATTAATGTTTGCCCTCTAATTATTTCCTTATTATAATCTGCAGAGCACTTTACTGATATTCTATAACAATGCTCTGATATTCCTCATGTACAGTTCATATGGAGCATATTTCTTTCCAACCACCCACCTAGGATTGGCACCTTTTGAATGCTCTAAGTCGAGGCAGGGTAGGGCTCTGACATTCAAGGGCAGTGACATAAGGTGGTTGGGCAGTGATGTTTAGTAGTGATGGGCGAATTTATTCGCCAGGCGCGAATTCGTGGCGAATTTGCGCGATTCGACGCGGGTGAATAAATTTGCGAAAATTCGCTGGCGTCAAAAAAAAATTTCCAAAAAACGGACGCCAGCGTCAATAACGGGCGCCGGCGTCAAAAACGGGCGCCGGCATAAAAAAACGGGCGCCGGCGTCAAAAACGAGACGCCAGCGCCGTTTCGCAAATTCGCCCATCTCTAATGTTTAGGGGTGGGTCAGTGCTGTCAATCAGTGACTGGCTGATCACCACGTCATTTACTTCAGAGTCCTGTCTGGATATGCTAATATGCAAATTTAGACAGGCAGACAGGCAATTTTAATCCTGACAGCCATTCCAAAAAACCTCTACGGTTATCAGTAGGGATCAGATGGCTTCGGAGTGCAATCCTGGCTGTCCATTTCTCAGACTAAAGAGGAGCACATACATTCTTGATAAGCCGATATTGTCTGTCTTCTTTTACGCCACAAACATTGAGGCAGATTTCTCAGTTCTGCATTCAAGAACTCATGATTTTTTTTATTCTCACAAGAAAATTGACAGAATAGTCCCAGTTGCATGTTGTCAAAGAAAAAAAGTCACACACAAATAAAAATCACATTGTTTCATTTATTTTTAATGAGCATGACAATTTTTTTGCCATTTTTTAAAATACAACTATTTGAGCTTTCAGAAAATATTAACTAGTATATTTGTGTCTGCGTTTTTTTCTCAAATTGTGAAAAAACACTTGAATTTTGAAAAAGTGTCCTCATAGAGTATGTGTGGGTGACAAGTGGGCGAATAATATGATTAGGCTTTTTTGAAGGAAACAAGTTAGTAAAGTACTGCCTGAAACCCATATCACATTTTTGTGTACATCTATTATAAACTCTGTATAGTGACACTCGGTTGCCTATTAGAGCTTTTTCCGTTAGCCAGTAACTGGCGAATAAGAGACTAATTAGCTGGTGAATAAGAGACTAATCAAGGAGCACCCTTATTTATTTTTATTTTTTATTTGTTTACCATTGGGGCAGGGAGAGTGCATTGGTGAGCAGGGGTCAGGAGGTGAGAACTGCCTGGAAAACTGCCCATAATTGGGACTATTCATAAGGCATTCACTTATTTTATATTCCCATTCAATATTCAACTTGCATATTTCGTAACATAAAAAGCAACTTATGACAGAAGTTCTGTTTCAAAAATGATTCTAGATTATCTGGAAAAAAAAAAAGATTAGAAAAAACATAAATCAGTTATCCCAGAAAGGGTATTATTTTCAAGCTCTTACTGATTCCCTTAGGGTACATGCTATATCATTTTTTAATCTATCAGCTGTGATACTGTATGCTTGTTCACCTTAAAATGCCTTTATACCGGTGTTTCATGTTTGGTATTTCCTCCATTAACGTTTGTAATGTAATTACTGTATTTTTTAATTCTTTCTTTTACTGGATGTGCTATTTCTCTTGTGAACACTTGGGCATTTTAATAGATTGTTTTAATATATTGCATATAGACTTGGGTGAATTTGACCCATTTAGTTTCACCAAAAATTGGCAGCAGGCAGAATGTCGCCGATGCCCATTAAAGTCTATGGGAGTCAAAAAAATTTTTTTTAAACATGACACCATACAAGTCCATGGGCGTCGAAAAAAGTGAAAAAATTGCCCATCCCTAGCCACAACCACAGCCAACAATATGCCTTGTTTCTGTCAGTAGAAGTCATCCCCAAAGAGAAAATATTTTTGACACAGCACTATTTCCAAACAATCCCATAGGAAATAAATCAAAAACAAATATGGGATATTTGTGTCAAGTAA
Source organism: Xenopus laevis (assembly GCF_017654675.1). Lineage (NCBI taxonomy): Eukaryota > Metazoa > Chordata > Amphibia > Anura > Pipidae > Xenopus > Xenopus laevis. Next base: position 16,655,201 of record NC_054383.1, read on the forward strand.
GGCTTCCTCTATGTACGTAATCCACTTGTTATGATGTATAGATGTTTAGTGGCTCTATATACTGTATCTATAATGCATAGAGTCAAGTAATCAGTCAAATATGTAATGCTAATGATATAAATGATAATGAATATGCAAATGCATTAACATGTTTTGACAGCCCAAAGATAAGCCCAGTTTGTAGCATTTTCCATGAAAATGTTAGAGAATTATGTTGGACAATAAGGACTATAAAATCTAAAGAAATCAGGATTGCAAGACAACCATGGCCAATGATCACTATGGACTATAGGAATTGTGTTCTTCAGTTCAGGACATCACCAGGGAAATGATTTCAATGATGAAATTAGGGGTTGGGTTTAAGATTTAAATGTTGTGTGCTCTAGAAAAGTATTACACTTGATACATGGGGAGATCCCAGAAACAAGTTGTGTATATTAACACAATAAAACCAAATGCAGAGAAGGAATCTGCTGATGAGGCTCATTATGGATTACTTTGATTAATGACAAAACTTGGCCAAAACCCCTTATTTCCCATGGGAAGGTGAACAGCTCATTCATATTTTAAAACATAGTAATAATCATGGGTGAGCTGTAGCAATGCCATTGAGATAAAAGCATTTTTCTCCTTCGTGAAAAAGAAAAGAAGAAATTGTGAAGCTTTACAAACAGGTGATATCATCAATGGAAATGGCTCATGTTGAAAAACATATACATAGGGTACGCCTTCAATACCGCTACATTTAATCATTCTAAAAAGAGTGTAATATGAGAATGTTGTAGCCTTGTTAGATCACATATCCTGGTTGAGTCCTTGGCCTTTTTGGTGGATTATACTTCTTCATATTTGTTTAATCCTGCAAACATGATTGCTGCCCAGAACCAACACAGATAAATTTCTCTGGGAGCTTCTTCAACATCTTTCACAGAACGATCATAACACACAAACCCCGTACATAAGCATGACACATTTTTGGAGTTTTCATTCTGTTAATGATGTTTACTATATACCAAGGAAAATTTAGCAAATTGTTACCAATTTAGTTCTTGGGTTCTAAATTGGATTTTTTTTTTAAATACAACAGTATCGTAGAAAGTTAATGACATTTTTTGTCAACAAATCAGATATCCTGAGGGTATATGGTTTAGTGCCAGCAAATTATGTGCAAGTTTTTATATAATTTCCCTTGGCTGCCTATGAACAAAACAAACATCACAGCAATAGTTGATGTTGCCTTCCACTCTATAATGCACTGTGCTCCGAGATTAATGGCGTTGTTAAGAGCTCCCTCCATTATTTTCACTTTACAAGACAAGTGTATTTTATTATTGTGCTGTTTAATGGTTTTACTTAAAATCTACATTTCCTATGCTGAAAGTTTCTGCCAATCTTTCACATGCTTCAGTAATATTTATGACATTTTCCATTAATCCTTGAGAGTTATAGATTGTTCATCTGTCGCTGTATATTTAGTCCCTTACATCATTAAACATGTTTACACTAATCATGCTTTAGTCACGGCTTCGATTTTGGCTCATATATATTAAACCTTTGCCATGAGCATGTCATTCCTTCTTGTTTCTCCAATAGATTTCTATAGAAAATGTGTTTGTAGCCAGCCCTTAAAGGGAAGCTGTTGTTAATATTAGAAAGTTAAATTTAGAATTCATTATTATTATCAGAATGTACCCATATTATAGTGACTGCTTAATAAATACTTCTACAAATAATTATATGGAACTTTTAAACAGAATAATATAAGTAGGATAAGGCAGTTTTTGAGACCATATAGATTATTATAAAATAATGTAATGCAGCTCTTTTTACACCTGCTATAGTAAATGCTCCAGATCATAGCAACATGCTTTTCCTCAATTATTTGAATATAACCTCAAATGTAGAATCTAGATTGCTAGCATGCTGCAGGTTCATTACCAGAGTCCAGGTTCATTAATGACAGGTAATGGTTTAAAAGTATACTATTATCTTTTTCTAGCTATAGTTCTTATTTAGCCTCTTTCTTTTTAATTTAAGGCCATATTGGCAAATTGTATTCTGTAGAGGGATAAGAATTTACAGTATCTGAATAGTTGTGTTTGTTACTTCCATTTGGGAGCAACCACAATTACTCTGATTAGGCGTCTTCATCTTCAGTGATGGACTGGCCCACCGGGATACCAGGAAAACTCCCGGTGGGCCCAGGTGTCAGTGGCCTCTAACCATTTGATCTATTTCACGGTCCTTCCCTATTTATTAATGGGAAAAAAGAGGCCTAATAATGGAAGAATAGAGTATAGTATGTAGAGATAAAAAGAGAATAAAGAGGTTGAGTGAGGAGAGGAGGAATAATAGTTTGGAAAGTGGGCCCTCAACCTAAGGTTTTCTGGTGGGCCCCTGGCATCCCAGTCCGACACTGTTCATCTTCATTTGCACAATGTCCTCCAATCACCAAGAAAAATTATGGAATTACAAGCCAATAATCTTTTTTTTTTTTGGTAACAAGTTTTATTAAGTGGTTTTTCAGAAATATTTTTAAACAAGCATATGCATCAACATGTACAGAAAGAAGTAGTATTGTTGCACTGTTTAGGTAACATCAGTTTACATGGATTTATCCTATTGACATCAATCCTCAAGTAGAATAAAACTTGAATTGTGTATTGAGGTTAAACAAGCCAATATCTTTGAACAAAGGATATGTCAGACTGGTGGCACTCAAAGGGTTAAATCATCTGCCATCTATAAGGTTGTTTACATAAAGTTGCAGATTTCTATATACATGAAAAGATGTACATTTTCTGCAGAAGCTGAACACGTTTTTTTTTCTTGACGTGAATGCCATGAATGCCAGCTTCATACAGAGGTATTGATCTTTTCCAGTAAAGCGATTTAATGACGTGCCCCTGTCAGGATCTAATGGATCACATAACACAGCATGTTAGACGTCCATTTAATTGGTTTACCTAGAACAAAGTGAAGAAGACCGTACAAGAGAGAAGGGAATACTTCTTGTTAGCATTGTGGAAACCAGAAGCCATAGCCATGCCTAGGTTAAATTGAGGCATATACTGTTGAAATTCATTTGTCGCTAAGCTATGACTTGTAAATCATCTTCGTCAAGGCTAGGGGAAATCTCAGAAATGCATCGAACATATATAAACATGATATGTATATACCTCTTACTTGGTATCCAGATATTTATTGGATAGGTTCAAAAGTTTCTATTGGGTGAGGAGAGCATTGGTCCTTGGAACAGTTCAGTGTAAGAATAAAAACTGGGTAAATAGGCTGTGCAAAATAAAACATGTTTCTTATATACAGTAGTTAGTTAGCCAAAAATGTAATATATTAAGACTGGAGTGAGTGGATGTCTAACATAACGGAACAGAACACAACTTCCTGATTTTCAGCTCTCTAACTCTGCGTTAGTCAGCGACTTTAAGGGGGGCCACAATGGGACATAACTGTTCAGTGAGTTTGCAATTGATCCTCAGCAGTCAGCTCAGCTTCAAAATTAACAGTTATGACCCATTGTATGACCCAAGTCATTGATTGGCTACTGTTTATTATGTTAAACATCCAGTCACTCCAGCCTTTATACATTACATTTTTGGCTAACTAACTATATTGGAAACATTGTTTTATTGTGCACAGCCTATCTATTTACCAGTTTTTATTTTTACACTGAACGGTTCATTTAACAGGCACCTTAACTTGACCCAGGGGCCAATTGGTTGGATCAGTCTGGTTTGGCCCACCATGTAGATGGTAAATCGGACAAAGATCTATTTATATGATGACCACTATTTATATATGCCCAGTTTTTGGAGGCATGGTTCCATTGTTTATCTTAGGCGAAATGTTAAGAACAGCAAGGGTCACAGTTCCTAAGGTCCATTGTAGGTTTCAATAGTCACCTATCATGATCTTCATTTGTCCCAGGGGACAAATGTTTGGATCAGTCTGATCTGGCCCCTTGTGTAGTTGGTCAAACCTGGTAAAGGTCCAATTCTTTGGTGACTATTTCTGTATGTCCAATTTTTGGAGACAATCTACTTCACAATGTTTTAGTCTGTCTTAGGAGGAATGATAAGAACAGCAAGTGCCACAGTTCCCAATGTATTGTAAGCACCTGTCTGATTTATAGTAGAATACTTTGGTGGCATTCTGCACTGATGGAGGGGGGGGAGCACTTAGGTTTATCTCCAGCCCCTACCAATCTCTCAACTTGGCTGTCATTCAGACACACAAGTTTTGGAGTAGTGAAAGGCATTGCACTGTGCACCTCTGCTATCCTTAGGGGGTTATTTACTAAACTCTGAATGCAAAAATCATGTAAAATTCATGTTTTTTCTTAATAAAATCGGACTTTTAAAAAAAATCACAAATTTTTCGGATTTTATTAAACCCCGAGGATGGAAAGTCTGAATCTGAAAATCCTGCATCTCAGACCTGTCGAGCTTGGATTTAAGTCAATGAGTCCCAATAAGTTTTTGATGTCCGCTAGCTGTCAGGCAATATTCTGAAGTTTTCGGAGTCTTTGTGTGAAAATTATGAAACTTGGATGAAAAAGTCAGAAAAAATCGTGAAAATTAGATTTTTTCCAGCAAAGCAAATTTTCAGGGAAAATTTAATAATAAATAAGTGTAAAAAACCCAAGCGGATATGATCTGAGTTTGTAGCAGAAAATATTGAGATAAATTCAGACTTTGATAAATAACCCTCTTATTGTGTTTTCTGCCCAGGTTAAGATAAATTATTCCTGTAAGTTTTACCCATTAGGCAATATGGCAATTTTACTACCACGGTGTTGTCGGAAACAGCCACAGCTGCCAAATTGACCTTCCTTACTAAACTTTGCATGCCTTTTAAAAGAATAGGAAACACTCACTGTCCATGTAAGATGCTGAGAGCACCTCAAGGGCCAAATTGCTTGGAGAAAGGGCTACTGTATATTTAAATGTCTATAATGAAGCAGCTCTTGCAAATCTGACCTCCAATTAGTGTAGATGTTTATATGTTTCACAGTGCTTGGGATATCCCAAGTTCCTTATCCTCAATAGGGCCAGACAGCTGCACATTAAATTAATATTGTTCATTTATTTTAGCCTCCCATACTAAAACAAAAGATGATGTATTCAAAGTTGTGTAGAAGTCATTTCAGAGTGCAAAATTTGATGCTGACTTCTTAGAAACTGAAGTTAGGTTTAAGCACTTTCTAGTCTTAGCCCAGAAACGTATCATTATAATATATTGTTTGCAATAAAGAATAGAGAGGGCTGTAAGACTTTTATGTTACTTTCTGCTCAGAGACTTTGTGGGGATCCCCAAAGCTTCTTATCACAAATGGTGTGTTCTCTATCTCCTTTGCTAAACACCATCTGCTGCCTTTGGTGTACATTCCTTATCCTGGGAAGTTGCCTCTCAGTAATTTTAATGATGTGCCTTTTTTTATCCTTCGAAATTAAACTACTCATTAAAGGTAAATGTACTTTGCCATAATGATAGCAAAGATGTTCTTCTTAATGAGTCTCCCATCTTTGGGATGAGCTTCAGCTTTCCTTCGAAAACTGTAGAACTGAATGCCTCAGAAAGACAATTTTCTCATTTCTACTGTGTCTCTACCAGATTTGCATTTGATGTGGAACATAAATCACTGAAATGTGCACTTTATAAGCATTTTCATTCCTTTTCAATCGTGTCATATGCTTTAGCAAATAGCATATTGCAATAAAATGTTTCTATTAAGAAGTATCATGCAGAACTGAGCCATCCATGCTTTCAAACACAACTCAGAAAAGCTGCTCTGTAATTATAATCTTCATTTTCTTGGTAAGAGTCTGTCTCTTCTAAGTTTTCTTTTTTTTGGTAGATTTGAAAATAAATAGGTAAGTTAATAAAATGAAATATTTCTGGCATATAGAACCATTTTATTTAACATAATGGTAACCGATATAAGTGAAATTGTAGGCTGTTCAGGCTGTCGGAAATATAAAGTGCAAGATTTGAATTAATAATTCACAGTCCTGGAATCTTTTGCTAGAAATGTGGAGGAATTTGAACTTAAAGCTGAATTTGCATACAAAAATATGGAGCAGATTATCTAGAACACAGGTGTGAAAGATAATGTTTGGCATGTTGAGTGCAGTATTGTAAAAGTTGGTAGCCTCTATAAAAATAGCGAAGAAGCAGATTTTTTAGCATTTCAGACTCATTAGGGGTCATTTATTTTTCCCCCGGGTGCATGCAAATATTAAGGGGTGCAAGAACAAGGCCCTTAGTGCTCAGTTACAGGGAATGCTGCTACCTGCACCAGATCAAAAGTTTTTTATTCTTCTTTATTGATGGGCGAATTTGTCCCATTTCAATTTGCCAAAAAATTTGTGAAAAATTTGCTAAACTCAAGTTTTGATGCGTCAAAATTGATGCCATTAAAGTAAATGAGCATTCGTTTAATTGTCGCTGGCGTTGGAATTGTCGCTGGTGTCAAACAAACTTTTCGCCAGCGAATTTTCGCACAATTTCATGAAATTATTTGCCAGTGGTGAAACACGGAAATTTGTTGCGAATTCGCACCTGTCAGAAAAATGTGCCCATCACTATTCTTCTTACCATTATTTAAGATCTTCTTACCACCATATAGCACATTAGGAGATTGTCTCATCTTATCTTTATTTCTCAAGCCAGTATTTTGCAGAGTGCCATGCAACACAATTCTCCAGCTAACAAATAACACAGGCAGTCATTATCTATATCTCTTCCCCATATAATAGTGCAGAAAATTGTATTGAATGGATTTGTAATCTCCTACTCAGAGCCTACTGTGGATTGCCGGGTTGATGTCCTTGTTGTGGCATACTGGCATTATCTACCTTGCTTAAAGGGATTCTGTCTTGGGAAAATGCATCGGTTCCTCCAGTAGAATACTGCATTGAAATCCATTTTCAAAAGAGAAAACAGATTTTTTTATATATATATATATATTTCATTTTGAAAACTTCAGTCACTCTTCACTTCTGTACTGTAAGTTGGAGTGATATCACCCTTTCCCATTCCCCCCAGCAACCCTTCAACAAAACAATTAGAAAGAAACCAGAACACAGGTCCCTGGCACCTGCATTGCCAAAAATGCTCCCACAAGTCTGGCTAACCAAAGCTATGACTCCTTCAGTTACATTGAGTAGGAAAAGCAATAGCTTATCTGAAAGCAGTCCCATTGTGAAGTGCTGGCTCTTTCTGAAATCACATGACCAGACAAAATAACCTGAGATGGCTGCCTACACACCAATAAACAACAACAACAAAAAAATTGATTGATTCAAGAATATACAATTTACAATAGTAGAATGAATAAACTCCGAGGTGACATAATATCCTCACATTTTGCAACAGGGGGTACTTCATTTTAATACACTAGTAATGTGACACTAAGCTCAGATTATAATCGATGACTTCACTAAACACCGTTTATAAGGATATCATTTACAGGATATTCACAGCTCTTTTGTATTATAAATAGGGATGCAATGAATACAGGATTCTGAATTCCCAAATCCGAATCCTGCTGAAAAAGGCCAAATCCTTGTGCCGAATACCGAACCGAATCCTAATTTGCATATGTAAATTAGGGGCGGGTAAGGAAATCACATGACTTTTCACCACTTTTTCCTCTCCTGCCCCTAATTTGCACATGCAAATTACAATTCGGATCCGGTTCGGTATTCCGCCGAATCTTTCACCAAGGATTATGCATTCCAAATAGTGGATTCGGTGCATCTCTAATTATAAATAATATATTTTTTTTTTTGCCAATCATTTTTTTTATGAATTATTTTATATTTTAATTTTAAATATGGAACTGCAGAACCAACAATACAGTTGGCCATACAATTACTGGCTCCTTGGGCTTTTAGTCTTTTGTCACTTATAAACATTGCACTAAGAATTCCTGGGCTCTCCCCAAAGAGAGAACCTGCTTTAAATATTTATCATGGTTCGATGTGTAGCAAAAGTAACATACAAAATCCTTTTTCTAAACCTCAAATCTCTTTTCACTCATCTGCACCTTACATCACTTCATTAGAGTTCATTTGGAAGGGGTAGACTTGATAGACATTCCCCCATATGTAATATAAGGCACTAAGTTTGCCCAGGAGCAGTAACCCATGACAACCAATAAGATCCTTGCATTTAATCAGTTGTCTAGTAAATGCTACCTGCTGATTGGTTGCTATGGGTTACTGCCCCTGGGCAAACTTAGTGCCTTTTATTACATAACCCCATTTGTCTTTTTACCCAAATTAACTCTGTAAGTAACAATTTAACTTGTGTCTCTGTATATTTCTGGGCATCCCTAATTGGAACATGGCTTCTGAGGGGTAGGACTTGGAGAGTAGCCAAAAGGAAAACCAAACCTAAACCAGCGGTTCTGGATGAATAGTTGGGACATAAAGGAATGATTTGCATGAAAAGGCACATCATATATTTGTTGCCAAAAAATTTGTGAATTTATTGTGAAATCCACAAAAGATTTGAGAAGTAAATGGGCATCCGAATAATTCTGACGTTTGACAATTTTTATGAGCACAACTATTCTGACGCGTGCTTACATTTTTATGCTGTGCTGGACTTTTCACCGGCGAATTTTCGCAGCAGTTTCACGAATTTAATCGCTGGTGGCGAAACGCTCAAGTTCGCTGCAAATTCACGCCTGCTGAACCCATCATTATAGGGGCATATTTTTAGACTTTTAGTAAATATGAGTTGTGCAAATTAAGGTGAACTTTGAGAAGGAGAAAATTCACACTTTAGTAAATGTGTCCCATAGACTTCATATTAACGGTGAACGCCTAAAATTATGCTAACCCCATTTTCCAAAAATGATGTCCAATACATATATAATGCCTTTCTACTTTTATAAATGTCAGGTGTTGAAATGTGATGAGTGCCTCCTTCAAGTCAGCCATTAACTGTATTTACAAAATTTAAGACTAACTCTTATTGATCCAATCATATAGATGTGCTTGAAGCAGGACTCTGGCCAACTAGCCAACTATTATTTATTCAGCTATGTGGAAACAGTACACCGGGTGGCATATTATTTAGTCAATAGGATGCATTGGCTGGAAGCAGGACCCTAGGTAGGCCAGACAACTATTATGGATTCAGCTCTGTGGATTAGATGGGAGCAGCACTGCAGGTTGCTTATTAATCATTCAGTTTTATGGTTGTTGTTATCAGTACTGCAGCTAAAATATTCAACATTCCGTTATGAGGATTGGCTGGGAGTAGAATTCCAGGAAACGAATCAAGTTTAAGTATTGACTGACATAAGCACTCCAGGTAACTGACACTTATTCATCCAAGTTAATGGAGCAGTTTGTAAGCAGTGCTCTGGGTAAGAAGCCAATCATTAATTTGGGGGGTTAGAACAGCAAAAAATAAAACTGTTCCATGCTGAAAAGAGTTGCTTTATTTGACATTATATAGCCTTCCATATTTTGTATCTTGTACATTTTGGAAGTTATTACCCAAATACTATTACAACAGAAAGTATCTCATCAAGGATCTTCTTTTGAAGTTGGATTGCAGGTTGTTGTTAATATGCATTAAATTAGGATTTTATGCTACTGACCTATCCAAAATAGTCCAAACTGTGGAAAAATAAATGCCACATAGTTTTCTAAATTTACAAATAAAAAACGGAAATGTCTTGATTTCATAAGTATTTACCCCCCTTTACTGTAAAGCCCCTTTATAAGCCCTGGGACAACCAATTGTTTTCAGAAGTCAAAATAAGTTGAATGCAGTCCAGCTGTGTGTAGTCACATGATCTCAAAGGATTTACTGTACACCGGTTCTGGAAGGCCCTTTTGTTGTTAGAGAACATATCTGAACAAGCAGCATCATGAAGACCAAAGAGCTATCAAAACCATATTGAGCACCGCTTATTGTTAAAAAATAGACTATGAACTGCGACTCGAAGAAGGCAATTCGCCAAACTTAGCCAAAATGTATGGATGACATTAGACAGAGAAGCAGTCCAAGAAGCCAATGGTAACTCTGAAGCAACTGGAGTGAACTACAGATTAGATGTGAGAACTCTAACCCATGCACTTCTATGAAACTGGGCTTTATGAAAGAGTGGTGAGGAAATCCCATATCAAAGCTTTTTGGATTTTGCCCAAACGCATGTTGAAGATGCAGAAAGTGTGAAGAATTTATTCCAGAGGAAAACCTGTTACAGCTTCCCAGAGTCTTGAAACTAAAGGTCATTCAACTTCCATGCAGGACAGTGACCTTAAACAGACAGTGATACACTGGAGTTGCACTGTATATATCCAAAAACCTGAATCTATTAGAAAAGCTCAGACCTCAAACCAACTAAGAATCTGTGCAAGACTTGAAAAAGTTCCTCGTTCAAGATGACAGACCTTGAGCAACCTTGCCAAGAAAAATGAGCAAACCCTGCAGGATCTGAATAGGCAAAGCTGGTTGATACGGCTTGTAGCCAAAGATAGATTTACTAAGTATTAACTCGGGGGGGGGGGTGAATACTTATGCAACCCATAAATGTTTGGGTTTTTTTGTTTTAAGTTTTGCTAAATAATTTTCTTCAAATTAAGTTAATCAAATAGAAAAACCCCAATATTTTTTTTATTTATTCTGCTACTGTAAATACTGTATAATTTTTCATTGTGTTGCATTAGGTTTCCAAGTATGTTTTACCACCATTAAAGAAATGCCCATCATTAGCGGTAGCACTATGTCAGCTACGGTGGAACTAAGGGGCAGATTTACTAAAGGGCTAAGTGAGTAACACTGGAGACAATTTGCCAACGTTACCACTTTCAGACACTTCACCGATTTACTAAGAGGCACAATTGTAACTTCGCTAGCGAAAGAGACAGACGCTAGCTGTCATTTGCACTCTATTGGCCGGTGAATTTTCACTCTGGCCAATGGACGTTACTCTGCAAATTCATTAAGATGCAGATTTACTGAACTCTTTTGCCAAACTTGCCTTCACCAGCTCAGACCAGGAGAAGTGCATTGGAGTGCATAGATCTTCCTCAATCTGATTTACATCATATTTTTCATGGAAAAAGTTTCTAAGTCCCAAAAAACACTGGTGTCTTTTCTTTTTTTCCAGAGTGATAGCCTGCAAAAGTCCATAAATCTTTTTTTGAGTAACTGGGTTCCCTCATACATTTTCTAACATGGGCACATGTATAGGGCATTATAACAACTCTATTTTCTTTATTACGGTTCCCAGGACTTGTGTAATGTAATGTATTTGCTGCAAGTCCATTCAACTTTATAATTTCCTGGCATATGCAAATTAGCCAGAGCGAAGACCTCTAACGAAGTTGCGCTAGGCATAATTGAATGCTAGCGCATCTTCGCTTTGAATGCTGAAGTAACGCTAGCGAAAATTCACCAGTGTTCGGCACACTGGACGCAACTTTGCATTTTAGTAAATTAGCGTTGTCTGAGCAAATTTTTGCCTGGCGAAGTGTAGGGATGAGTGAGAAGCCGTCGCTGGTGAATTTTTATAGGTTAGTAAATTTACCCTTTTGGGAACTTGAGTCAATGTGCAATGCATGTGGTGCTACATAACCACCATTTCTGGAAATATCAAGTGTGTGCCATGCAAATGGTGCAAAATCTCAGCCAGCGACTTTTTCGGAACAGTACCATGGTGATAAATGACCACCATTGTGTACTTTCATGGAGTATTTATATTGTGCCCTCATTGTGCCCTCATTATTATTATTACTAGACCTATAAAAGTTATTTGTTTTCTAGTTATTTTTAAAGTCTTGCAGGATCTATCGGTGGTGGAGACACTAACCTGAAATATGGGCACGGGGATTACATTGACAGCTAAGTAGTAGGATTTTGATTTGCTTGACATAAATCCTATTGAACAGGGAGCTAACTCCATGTAAATCACATTAACGGCAAATATATGAGAAATGAACATTATTTTTGTGCAGGCAGGGTGAGTGCCGAGGAGAAACATCCTGCTCAAGTGCATAAAACAAACATAAGTTTCTGTGCTTTTGCCTTGTGCACTTCCAGCACCGAGTACCGTAATGATTTCTTCTTTGACGTCTGGCAATTCAAGTTGAGTTTATCAATAGCCTAAGTAGAACGAAAAAGATGGACAAAACATCTCTAAAGCCTGTTTTATTTGGTTCTCTTTTCAAAGCAAGATTGTTTTCACACATCACTTCTCTGGAACTGTGCCACGCTGATCTCGAAGTCATCCAATTTCATATAAAACCAATATCTGAAGGGAGAGAAGCACATATCAAAAAAGGATAATGTTTTTTTTTACATTATAAAATTACAACTGACATGGGAGAATTAAGGTACAATGATGAATTGCTACAGTGCTTGCTGCCAACTGAATGCAACACTGAGCCAAATATATGAAGCATCGCTGAAATCTGAAGCTGAGAACCAAATAACATGTTTCTTAACAATGACCTCACGTGTCAAAATAGAGAACAAATTGATTATTTCAGTCGCCATTCATCCCACCCAATATATATAAACATCTAAAATTCTTGTTACATTATATATTTCATACATTTTACATGGGGCAGGCCTGATTTAGGACTTTTTTATTATCTGTTAGTTATATAGACACATTTAAGAAGCTCTTTACAGAGATTGCTCAGATCATACACATTGATCCCTGCCCCAATGGAGCTTACAAAACCCCAGCCATGTCACCCACCCAGAAGGAAAACCACACAGACAAGTTAAATCAAGGCGTATCTTTGCTTGGTCAAGACAAATAACTTCTGGGGTGTATACATTATGTAATAGTGTGACACAAAGCATTCCTGCAGGATTCATATATACAGGTATACTGTATACAGTGATCACCATTGCTTATTATGCCCCCTGTCGTGTAAGGCAGCTGCAAAATTTTCCAATTCTGTCTGTCTTTGGCCAATTTTATGACTATGCCCCATGTTTTTTGCAAGTTCTTAAAGGAGAAGGAAAGGTAAAAACTAAGTAAGCCTTATCAGAAAGGTCCATCTAAATACACCAGTAAACCCCCAAAGTAATGTTGCACTAAGTCGTCTGTCAAAAGAAACACAGCATTACTTTCCTTCTATTGTGTACACATGGGCTTCTGTATCAGACTTCCTGCCTTCAGTTTAAACCTCATTGCCCTGGGCAAGAGCATGCTCAGTTTGCTCCCCCCCCTCCCTTCTCTACTGTAATCTGAGCCCAGAGCAGGGAGAGGCACAGGCAGGAAGTGATGTCACACCACATTAATACTGCAGCTCCTATCCTAAACAGAGAGTTTCTAGAGCTTTTAACTCAGGTATGGTAAAACATTCTAGCTTGCACTATTGCAGCTAATCTATTGGCAATAAAATGCCTCCGTAGCTTTCCTTCTCCTTTAAGTTCTGCCTCAACTGTATGTCGCCATGTCACTATAGGCCAGCCTCTCCTCGTATTCCCATATGGTGGAAGGGCAATATTGGTGATTGAGTTAATATACGTCTAATCCATCTCCATCGCCTTTGCATTATGATGGTGACCATGTCCTCTAAATGGCTTTGAGGAAGAAGGTCATAAATTGAGATCTTCTGTGTTCAGCAGATGCACAGAACCCTTCTCAGACTTGTGGTATGGAAGGCTGACAACTAAGTCCCCTTTTTGTCAGAGGCCAACACTCTGAGCCAAAATGCATTGCTTGGACTTACAAACAGTGTGATGTTTGTAGCTTTGCTGAGCTAGCTTTTGAAGCCATCTTTAGTGTCACCATCTATTCATGCAGTACTATACAGTAAATGTATCCCTGAATGGTAGTTCTTCACCATTAATCTGCACTAATGCCATCATTTCAGTTTTCTTTTGATTGACCTTCAACCCTACCTGGTCAGCAAAGGTGCACAAGGGGATCATGAAAGGGGTGCTTCAACTTTAAGTTAACTTTTAGTATGTTATTGAATGGCTAATTTTAAGCAAATTTTTAATTGCTCTTGATTTTTTTCTTTTTTTTTTAGTTTTTAACCTTGTTTTTCTGACGCTTTCCAGCTTTCAGAGAGGGGTCAATGACCCCATCTATACAAAGTAAGTATACAAATACTGTTATGGCTAATTTTTATTACCCACCTTTCTGTTCAGGCTCTCTCCTATTCATATTCCAGTCCAAATGCCAAAAACTGTTTTTTTTTACTATAAAATCAGAATGTTTAGTGAAAAAAAAACTTGACGTTTTTAAGATTTATTCTACCCAGCGGATAGAAAAAGTCTGAATCTGAAAATTCAGCATCTCAGACCTGCTGAGATAGTATATAAGTCAATGGGTGAAATCCAGAAGATACCCTGATCTGCGCTGGGTTACATGCAAAAAGCCAAAGATTTTGTGGGTTTCGGGCAAAAATCTGAAAAATTTGCATGATTCAAATTTTCGGATGATTTTCACATTTTTCTTTTTTTCCCCAAACTGGAAGCTTGTGTGTATTGATAAATAAGGGGAAATAACCCATGCAGATTTGGTCGGAGTATATTTCAGAAAATAATGAGATAAATTCAGATTTTAATAAATATCCCCCTATGTGTATAGTGGGTCAGGTCTCTGAAGTGATCCACCTACATCTAAATGTGCTCAGCATCAATCCCCTTGCATTGATTATATGTATATTTGCAGGTTGTCCTTATGTTATCTCCACCAAAATAATTATTATCTGCTGAAGTATCCCTTGAAGATCCCTGTCAGTTATGTTATAGGCAGGTATGACTTTCCAAATGAGGTTCCCAGCAAATATGTTTTTGTATCAGAATTTTTTTTTTCATGAACAACCTCAATAAATCTTCAATGAAAGGTAGAAATGTGTGATTTTTCTGATTACATTTTAATGTTTATCTTCTAAGGCTGCCGTAATGCCACATCCCATTATTCACGGCAGGAAGAGAGGCGCAGCTTTGCTAACAAGAAATATCAACTGACACGTTTCTAATTGGTGTAGAAAATCAGATTTTTTTATTTGTTCATGATAAAACAGATTTAAGCAGGTAGGAATAATTTTGGCTGACAAGTAATTGTTTTGCTGCAATTTATAATGTATTTATGTGGGTTCCGACAATCTGAAAAGTGACAACATGAATATTGTTCCATTATCTCCAATGCCGCCATGCGATAGGAGTTTTAAAAAAGGGAAAGTAAAAAACAAGTTTTTAACTACTTTTAATAAATGTTGTCATTCACCCTTTAGTGCTCATGCACAGGGTTAGTGATGGGCGAATTTATTCGCCAGGCGTGAATTTGCCGCGAATTCGCCGCCCGCAAAAGTTCGCCCGAAAAAATTCAAAGTCAAAAATGGGCGCCCGCGTCAAAAACGGGCGACGGCATCAAAAACTAGATGCCGGCGACATTTCGCGAATTTTTCGCCGTTTCGTGAATTTCGCTGGAAATTCGCGAATTTTCCGGCGAAGCGAAATGACGCGAATTTGCCCGTCACTACACAGGGTACATCCACCCATAGGCAGTTAGTGAGTCAAGTTAGGGGGTGGAAAGGGAGATGCCTGCAAACCTCCCTCAGCAACTCCTGTATAAATAAAACACAGTTGTGCTTATAATTTGATAAAGAAAGCTGTGTGTTGCCAATGTGGCATAGATCAAAATCAAACACAGGAACTTAAGTTGTAAAATAGATAACTCTGGCACGATGTTGCCTTCGATTGCATGCTTTCTGGAGCACTAAGGGTTAATAGTATGCCCTGATCATGAGCAGATACAGCAGGGGCACTTGCCAGGTTGCCGGAAATGTTTAAAAGATAAAGACATTATCAGCCCATAGCTCAGACATCATGGTATTAATAATATAATGCAAAGTAGGAGACCGCTGGTAAGGCAAAAAGAGTGGCGGAATCACTGTCTGGTACTGTAAACAGAGAACAGAGCACTCAGCATGTAGCCCCTTAGGCAGCGAATAACATGAAAACCTTGACACAGACAAATATAAATAGGGGGTTTATTCATCTTTTTTAACATAGAAACAGACTTGGTGAAAATGTTGCCATACAACTTAATTTAAACCACTGATTTTGAAATCTATCTATAGTCTATCTATCTATCTATCTATCTATCTATCTATCTATCTGTCTGTCTGTCTGTCTGTCTGTCTGTCTGTCTGTCTGTCTGTCTATCTATCTGTCTGTCTGTCTATCATCATCTATCATCTCTCTCTCTCTCTCTCTCTCTCTCTCTCTCTCTCTCTCTCTCTATCTATCTATCTCTCTCTAGCTCTCTCTCTCTCATCTATCTCTCTCTCTCTCTCTCTCTCTCTCTCTCTCTCTCTCTCTTTCTCTCTTTCTCTCTCATCTCTGTCATCTCTCTCTCTCTCTCTCTCTCTCTCTCTATCTATCTATCTATCTATCTATCTATCTATCTATCTATCTATCATCTCTCTCTCTCTCTCTCTCTCTCTCTCTCTCTCTCTCTCTCTCCTCTCATCTATCCCTCATCTCTCTCTCTCTCTCTCTCTCTCTCTCTCTCTATCTATCTATCTCTCTCTAGCTCTCTCTCTCTCATCTATCTATCTATCTATCTATCATCTCTCTCTCTCTCTCTCTCTCTCTCTCTCTCATCTCTGTCATCTCTCTCTCTCTCATCTCATCTCTCTCTCTCTCTCTCTCTCTCTCTCTATCATCTCTCTCTCTCTCTCTCTCTCTCATCTCTCTCTCTCTGTCATCTCTCTCTCACTCTATCTATCTATCATCTCTCTCTCTATCTATCTATCTATCTATCTATCTATCTATCTATCTGTCTGTCTGTCTGTCTGTCTGTCTGTCTGTCTGTCTGTCTGTCTGTCTGTCTATCATCTATCTATCATCTCTCTCTCTCTCTCTCTCTCTCTCTCTCTCTCTCTCTCTCTCTCTCTCTCTCTCTCTCTCTCTCTCTCTCTCTCTCTCTCTCTCTCTCTCTCTCTCTCTCTCTCTCTCTCTCTCTCTATAACTGGCCAGGGCTGGAGATGCCATCTCTTCAACTCTTTATTTTTGTGAAAATTATCTATCTGTCTATCTGTGTTTGTCAACATTTGTCACTGTATTTGCCATTACTTGCCTTTCCTGCAAAGTAATGCAGGAATGTAAAGTTAATTATTTGGGCTTCTGTTTGCTTGTTTGATCCCCACTTGAGATAGGTTGCCACCTCACCCGATTGATAAAGCCAAATACATTCAAACCTGCAATTCTGAAGGGTTAATTAGCAAATAAAGTGACAATAAAACACGTAGCAAAATCATCCAAACATTAGCAGAACG